>NW_019028980.1:1200000-1787510 GCF_002105155.1 Lobosporangium transversale | reverse complement strand
CCATGTCTCCATGCTGCATAGTCTTTCTTTTTTTTCTTATTACTTATTATTCATCCTACAGCCCACGTTTTTTAATTTTACATGCGTCTAACAACACATGTATATGTGCCATGCATATCACCATGTAACCTGAATAATAAATAATAATATATATATATATAATCAAATTATTCATTGCCAAAATGCATGAGCCCTATGACCATGATAAAAATGATAAATGATCGATGAAAAAGAAATGAGAAATGGGTAAACTGGCTGGGGGGAAATGAGATAATGGGACTCTCTCTATTTTGACTTGCCTATTAGGGTGATCTCATCGCCACGTCTTTTTGTTTATGTCTAACAAATTAAGAAATGACTTTAAAGTTGGCCCTTTCGACAAAATCGCACAAAGTAAAACATGAAAGGGCTCAGACTTTTTTTTTTTTTTTTTTCTTTTTCAACGCGGTTTGAATCGGGTCACAGCAACTACAGAGCCACACACATGTAAGAGAATGGGGGAATGGAGGGGGCGGAAGGAACAGATAGAAGAAGAACTTATTTGTTACCCATGAAAAAAATAAATAAAGGTTGTTCATATTCAGTTGACAACCCATGATCAATGAACCCTGTGGACATTACACGTATACAATTCACTTACTCCTATATACACATCTATACATAACGTACATCGCACAAATATGCAGCATCTAATGCTTATTTTTCCGCTACAAAGCATATGTATATGTCGGCATAACAGATGTACGCGTTTGGACCTTTTATTTTTTTAAAGGTTAAAAAGAAAAAAAACCACAAAGCTCCATTGAAAAAAAAAAAAAAAAAAAAAATCGAAATGGCTGCTCTAACTGGTCAAAACGCTCTTTTCTCGCTTTTTGATCAATTGAGATGTGGTCTTCAATAATAGAGATCCTCCTCCATCCATCATCGGTCCATTTCAGTTCCTTGGAAAGGGTCGTGCACTTTTTTATTTTTTTTTATTTTGTTTTGCTCTTGGTATATGTATATACCTTAAGATGAACTATTTTATTTTTTATTTTTAAAAAGATCCCAAGTTTGGGGTCTAGATGGACCAGTCTCTTTCCCCTAATCATCTTTCTTTTTCTCCACAAGTCCACAAGTCGTGGTCCATGCGTCGTTGTATGGTTAGGGTCCCCCTTTTCTCATAAATCAAAAGCGGAAAAAAAAAGGGGGGGGGGGGGAAAGCATGAAAAGAGAAAGGAGAGTATTTTTTTTTTTTCTTTTTCTTTTCTTTACGATGTAACTACTTGACCGAGCGATTGTCAGGCACGAGAAGCGTATTATGTAGTAAAGATAGCACGGTATGGCCAGGAGGAGTTGAGGGGGGAGTCAAAAAAAAGGGACCGTAGGAGGTAGGAGAAGGGATGAAAGAAGGTACCAGGACACTGGTTTCCCTTGAAGTTGAATGAGATGAACATCCATTCACATTTATATACGCTTCAGTAAAAGATAAAAATTAAATGTCCTAAAAGATAAATGTAATCCATCGCTTGTTGACAACAATAGCCCAATATTTATCAATGGTGTTTGCCAAGCAAAAAAGAGAAAATAAATGTTCCGAGGGGGAAAAATCTTTTCACAAAGAAAATAGATATATCTTTCTTTAACGCTTTTTTTTTATTATTATATATTATTATATATTATTATTGTTACTTTTTCTGCTTGACAGGCCAGTGCTGTTGCAGTTTAGCGTAGTTTTCGTGTTGCAAAAAGAGACATTGATAGATGATGAATAGAAAAATAAAAATATGCAAAACACGTTATCCGCACTTATTGTTTCTGCACACTTGCACTACACACTATCTACGTATATGTACATGTACATGTACATGTTGGACGTCAAAAAGTAAAGAAAAGAAAAAGCGTTTGCTTATCATGTCTTTTTTTTCCCTTTCCTTCACATGTTTAGTATAGAGGAAAGGAAGAGGGGTAGGTTAAGTAATAGACGTTTTTCTAGAGGTGGCTGGTGCTTTTTCCTTGTGAACCCTTTCCGCCTTGTGTTTCTGTCCGGCTGATTTTCATTTATCCTGTTTTAGCACATGAATGCTTCAAACATGTACATGTAGGCTGTAATGAATGTATGCAATCTTTTTACTGTCTCACAAATTGGCTATCTAACTGAATCCTTTAAAAAAGATAAATGATAGGATAGCAAAGATAGATAATGTAAGTATGTATATATATAAATATAAATATATATAATAGGATAGATATATTTTCCGATCAATCTTTTAAAAAGATTACTCGTATATTCCCGTAACAATAATCTCATGCTTTTCTTTTTTTCTTTTGAAACAAACCATCTAAAGCCAACTCTCAAAATTCTTTTTTTGTAAAGATGTGCTTTGCAGCGCAGCACAGCAGCTTTGTATTATAAGTTGTGTCACTTTATTTAAATAATATATAATAATAATAATAATAAAAAGCCATTAGCTTTCTCACATGTGTTTGCATCTTTGTATTACTCAGAAGGAATGAAAGAGAAAGTATGGGGGTCAAAGATAGCTCACTGTCAACCTCTCCATCTCTACTCCTAAAGATGAATGAAAATGATACATACATGTATATATATCTATGCATATTTATACATACAACCGATGGCTATCAATATGACAACCAAAAAAAAAAAAAAAAAAAAAAGGATAGAGATGGCTTTGTTTTGATTGGGTGGATCTGATAAAACAAACAAGAGTTTCCGTAGGTCAACCAAGCCCTTCACCTTTTGGAAAGATGATCTGCCCTCAAGATCTGATAACAATAAATCAGCTGATGCGTTCTCTTATTTTTATCGTAATGACTACAATCCATATTTCCTCTGTGCATGCATTGTTCTTTGTCCTTTGTCCTTAGGATTTTGTATTTTTATTTCCTTTACTCATCTAATCCGATGTAAAGCTTGAAGCTAATGGACTTTTTTCTAGACAGACAAACCTACCGATTGAAAAATGTGCACAGCACGGCAGCTGTCAATTGAGATTCAAAAAAAAAAAAAAAAAAAAAAAAAAAGAGCACAAAAAACACAAACACATGAGGGAGACCAGTTTGGTTTTTTTTTTTTTTTTTTTTTATTTATTGTAAATTTGTAACGAACTTTCATTTGCACATGGACGATTTTTGATGAGGAAGAAAAAGGAAGAGAAGAAGAGGAGGGTGAGGATGACTACCCCATTTTTAGCCAAGCCGATCTTGGATCCAGCCGCACCTGGCATGGCCTTTCCCTTTCTTTCCTTCCTTTGGAGAAGAAGAAAAAGGAGAAGAAAGGAATTCAGGGACCCATTCTACCGAAGGAATCTGCAGACGCTCCTTTCCCAAAGCCTCCACTTTGTCGTTGTCCTTGTCCTTGTTGTCATGTTGCGCAGATCTACCACCACTACCACGTTGTCGTGGCTCAGAAGGTTTCCTTCCACGTGAAGGCCCTCCTTCCTTGGCATCAACATTCTCGGCTTTATCCACATCAGCATCAACATCAGCAACGGCATCAGTATCAGCATCAGCATCCGCTCCATCTTCCGATGCCTTGTCCGTTTTCACTTCTTCCGTTTGGTCTCCTTCTTGCTCTTGAGTGGTCTCCACAAAAGTCTTCCTGAACTCGTTCAATACATTATCGACTACCCAATTAAGCGCCTCTGATGGTTTCTGAGCATCGCTATTGCCCTCAGTGGCGTTGTCATTACCACTGTCATCTACACGGCCATCATCGGAACTGCCTGCCTTGTTTAACTGTTTTGAATGCAAGGCCCCTCCTTCTGCTTCTGTTTCTTCTCTCACTACACCTGGTGCTTGTTCAGTTAGCTGCAAACTCTGGCTTATTATCGGAAGTATATTCTTTAATCCTTCTGATTGTCCAAGCATCTTCTCTATAGAGAACGGAAGAAGGAACTTTGGAACTCCTGTCAACTCTTGTAACTTGGACAATATCGCCTCCTTGGCTTGTTGAGATCGCTCTATTGCCAAAGAATACAATTGCTCTCCAAAATCCTGATAATAACTCTTGAGGCATGCCAAGATCAACGTGGAAGTGTTTGGGTCAATAATGTCAGCAAGATAATGAGCTCCTTTAGGATGTCTGATGGCCGTGATGTCCGCCTTTGTTGCTCGTCTTGAAAACTCATCATCTCCATAAACTTTTCCATCAATCTTGGAACCGGGAGCGCCAGCGCAGAGCCAAATGAGGATATTTCGGATATCTCGTCGTAATTGAAGGATAAATGGCTCCATAAGCGAATTCATAGTTGCGGCGGTCATGTTCATGTCTTGATTAGGAGCCCGTTTTAAGAGTGGTTGATGGTCCTGTTGTCCGGACGATGTTTTAGATGCTATTCTTGACTTGGGTACTGAACTGCTTTCAAAGCTTTCTTCTTGATCCCCTTGCTGCTGCTCTTTAGATGATGACTGGATAAACCTACGTTTTATTTGTTGCTGCTGTTCTTTTTGGTTGTCGGATGAACTAGCCATTTTCACAAGTACATCAAGGTATTGAGCAGCCTCTGAATTATTGAGGAGATTGGTCATAACCTTGATGAGATCATCTTGATACTTTACTGCTTGTTCATCCACCTTGCTCTCGATCCAGTTTTCAAGCTCTGTGAGACCTGTATCCGCCTTTAGTGACAGAAGCTGGCTTATATCTAATAAGATCGTGAAGAAAAAGTGACGAGATTAAGCTTCTGACCTTTTTTTTTTTTTTTTTTTTTTTTTTTAAAAAAAAAAAAAAAAAAAAAAAATACTATAGACAAAATAATAATAATAATAATAATAATAATAATAATAATAATAATAAAGAATAAAAAAGAACTGCAGTTCCTTTTTCCATCATTATTTCTATCTTCAACAAAGATACTGTCTCTTTTCTGTGCCTTGGCTTTTTCAAGATCAACTCGGTGTAGGAGCGGCTCAATAAAGCTCGCACTTTTGATAATGGCCATACCATCTGTAGTAATCGCCGGTTTTACATTTGCTGAAGAACTTGGTGAAGGGAATATTAAGAGGATAAGACTCAAAGCTATAAAGCTTAGCAAGGACGAAACCATTTTTTTTTTTTTTTTTTTTTAAAAGGAAGGTCTTTGAGTTTCTTTACAAAAAAAAAAAAAAAAAAAAATTAATATTATTAATATTATTATAATAAAGAAGAGGTGTTGGTAAAAAAAAAGAAAATGCTTTATATATATGTGTACATTCTCTACTTCTCTACAGATATTCATTATGCCGCATGATAACAAGAATTTGTCATAGATTCCAAGTATTCATCGGTCCTGAAGAAAGAAATTAAAAAAAAAAAAAAACAAAGGGGGATTCAGGTCCAGAATTTCTTTAATTTACTAAATATCCATCCACATCAGATCAAGTTGGAACGCGCTATTCAATTCTAGAAATGATTCTGTTACAAACGACAATTCTCTGCATTTCAGCAAATAGAGTAAAAGAGGGGAATTAATGACAAGTATTACAATATGTGCATCATAGCTTGCAGGGACACATACACACACACACACCAGGCTTTTAATTATTCTGTCCATTTGGGGGAGTACAAAGAAAAAACATTTCATGAGATGTTTGTATGGCCGGTTAAGGCATGGCAACACGACCAGGAAATGCCTCCTAACAGGTTGATCCATTAACCCTTTATTAAGAGAACAAGGAAAAAAGAAAAATTGGGATGTTCGCTGTGCTAAATCCACGTGGATACTCTCCTTCCAATAATGCTGACTAGTAGAACTGCAGTTCAGAATAAAATGCACAGGCTCATACTCGCTACATTCACTACATTTGCTGCAAACGAATCGATGCCCTTTAGCAACTTTACTTTTAGCAATCAATGGTCTTGTTCTGGGATTACTATTCATTGCGTTTGTATCCAAACCATCGCTTTCTGGTATTTTAAACTTGGTTGATGCGGAGCTCATTGTCTTCTCCTGACCTGCCTCTTGGAAGATCGAACACTGTATTATATTGCCAACAGCTCCATGTTGCTCCAACAGTTTTCTATTCGTTTCACTCAAGCCAGAAACACCTTGAATCCTTGCACTGCTAGCATGAAGACCTGTTGGCTCCGTGCTCCATCTCAGGCGGGCATAACACTGGCCATCCTCCTCTTTGCTGATCTGCCACATACGAACAGAGCCAGTGCTAGAAAGTAACCTTCTTCAGAAACATTCCAGTCAAGAGTTCAAACATATGTCCCGACAAATGGGATACTATTAGGCACTTGGCTGACTCTGCATCCCACAGTCGTATAGCCATATCCATGCTGGCAGAGGCAATATACTGGCCATCACAAGAAAAAGACATGTCATGTATACTCTCAGTGTGGCCTTCAAGTACATGTAACACGTTCCCTGATTCAGTATCCACTACACTGATTTTCCCTTCATCACTTCCAACAACCATCTGTCGACTGGATGGTGAAAATGCAATCACTCTCTGAGCCTCCTTGAAATCTATTTCGAAATAGATCTCTCCTGTATCTGCAGTCCGTAGCTGCACCTTTTTGTCCTGGATGAATGCTATCTTCTGGCTATCATGTGAGTAAACGCAATATTTCTCGCCAAACAAGGCAGTCAAGTCCAGATCCTCTAACTCATACAGTGGATCTCCTGAATGTGTCGCCCAGACTCTGATCCTCTTGTCTTCATCATATAAAGCAATTTGGCGGCCATTAGGCGAGAATAACATTTGCTTCATTCTACTGCCATTTCCTTGTAGAGTGCGTATGAGTTGTCCCGTTTGCGTGTTCCACATACTCACATCTCCATTAGAGTAGCAACAGGCAATTTGATGGTCAATGGATGAAATAACAAAGCCGCTGATGCTATCACCCGAATTTGGTGGTTTCACAGCATGAGCAACCTTGCCTGATTGAGTATCCAAAAGGTAAATGTATGGGTCATTCCCTTTGCCACGATAGGCAAGCTGACCATCAGATGAATACCTGATGTCCCATGTAGACTGTTGTAAAGTATGGATACATTTCCCTGTTCGACTGTCCAACACACGAACTGTATAATCCAAACTGAATGATGCGATATGTTGTCCATCCCCTAAAAACTTTGCTCGGAAGACTGGTTCTGTATACCCATATGAGCCATGGCTAGACTGTTGTGATTGTGTGTCCCACAGACGTATCGTTCCATCTCGGCTAAACGACGCAATCTGGTGGCCATTGGGTGAATATGCTATACGGAATACAAAATTAGTGTGGCCATGTAATGGGTTGATCAGTTGTCCGGATTGGGTATCCCAAAGTTGCACTCTTCTGCCGTAACAACAAATGGCTATCTGTTCCCCATTTGGTGAATATCTTATTTCATAGCCAAAACCAGAATTGCCTATAATAGTATGGATGACCTCTCTTGTCTGCATGTTCCACTGATATGCCCTGAACGTGGTAAGTGAAGTGGCGAATTTCCCACAAGGAGAGTATTGGACACCCCTGACAGGCTTCTTATGCTCCAAGAGCCAAACCCTCTGCTCAGACCAAGCATCCCACACGCTCAGCAAGTGGGAATTGTCGTCATAAATGATGAATTCCTGACTGTCAGGCGAATATATGATTCGTTCAACTTCGGACTCACAGTCCTGAAGCTCCTGTATTAATTCTCCTGATGCAGCATCCCATAGCTGTACTGTCTTGTCTTTACCTCCACTTGCAATCTGTTCCCATGCCAGATCTGGCTTCCCACACATGCACTGACCCATCCACGCTAGTTGTGGCGAGATGACCACCACTTGGCGAGTATACTACGGCGCTGAAAAGGCTCGTGGGGCTCCTCAATCTATAAGCCCATGGCTAAGGTCGGTTCCTGGGATCTGGATGCCTCGTAAGTCTGCTCCGATGAAGGATTCTCTTGCTCGAACCAAGATTGTCATTGCATTGGCTGCTGCTGTTCGCCACTTGCTATCGCTCTTTGAGAGTTCTACATACTCATACAATTGCTTTTTGAACTTTGCTTCCAGTTGGATACGGTCTACAAGGAACTGGAGAATAGATGGCTCGTTTACAAAGCTTCTCCACACTAATGGTGAGGCTTCATCAGGATCCATTGAATCATTATCTTGCTCAACCATATTGCCCCCTTCCGCCTCAAAACTGTATACGGAGCTGGTACTCCCTCTACGACAACTTGGTGCCGCTGGCGCTTCTCTATCACTTGCAATCACCCTCATCTCTTTCTGTGGCTCGAACATCGCTCGCACTACACAGTACTCCAGTATAGACCGATGGACAAACCGATATTGGCTACCTGTGCGGTTCAGAGGTGATGCTTCTCGGAGGAGGTTCTTCCTGCTCTCCCTGCTAAAGTGCTCCTCTTTCCATGTACCCTTGTCCTTGGATGGGGTGTATTCCACCACCGGATTGCCATCTTGGTGTTTGTAGATTGCCACAGCCAGATCTGCCAAATATCTGATCCCATTCAGTGCAAACCCTTCATCACACAATGTCCGGAACATCCTCTTATCCTCTGATACTACTATCTCGCTTAGTCGCTTCTTGCCTCGCTCGAGCCACAGCTCAACAAATTTGTCATACAGTGTGATGCGCTTGATCAGAGTTTTAGTGCTATCTTGATGCGGATCTACCATCCGCGGCAACACTTCCAACGAGAGTGAGAGTATGAATGGATTCTTCACAAGATCGCGCAGACTAGGGACTACCGCAAACGCTCGCTGATAGTCATCCACGCTCCACATTAGGTCCATGACACTGACATATTGTTCAGTGTACTCATCGATCTGAGCCTCAGAAAATGGTGCAATCATAGCTTCCTGGAATAATCCAGAATCTGCTTGGTGGTTACGGTCCATAGGCTGGAAGCGATCCCGATAGTCTACTCCAAGGTACTCACTACGACAATTGATCACCATCTAACACATCCATTCGCCAGGTTGGTTAAGACGGTTGGCGACATACAGGTTGTTGGTCTGCATGGTCTCATCGTATCCATCACAAAGCAAGAGGAATGACCGTGTCTTCTTCAGCTCCTTAATCTGTGCCCCTGTGAAGCCGTATGTTTGCAGCTGCTTTACGATCATGTCCTTTGCAGGATTATCGATTAATGGTAGATTGATGAGCAATGGGATCCGACCATGTTTCTTTTGATACACTTCCCACAGAGTGGATTCAAGAGCGTGGTTGAATGTCGACTTGCCTGCCCCTGAATCACCTTGCACAAGTAGCACTTTCTGGTCGCTGTCCAGGAATTTTTTCACCTTGTCCATCAGCAAAAACAGATTGCCATCACTTGCTTGAGGACTTGCTTTGGCATACTGCTGGATATAAAAGCCCCGGTCCTCTCTAGTCTCCATCCGCTGACGCTTGAGTAGGCGCAGGCTCTTCTCGATATCAGGCTTACCCTGTATACGATCGAGTAATGATGGAAATGCGGGCGGCGGCGGTGTGACAAAGAAAATAATAAAAAAAAAAAAAAAGAAAAATAATAATAAAGAAGGAAACAAGAAAAAAGAAAATATAAAAAGTATAAGAAAAGAAACATAACAAAAAAAAAAAAAGGGCAACAATAACGACAGCCTATCATCAATGATCAGAATCGAAATCTCATATAATCCCACCTTCTGCCATTTCAGCGTTCATTAAGCATCCCTTGGAAGCCCCTGGACGAAAAATGAATAAATACCCATGGGCATGGTATGTCAAACCCACATCTTACCTTCACTTACTTCCCTATCCCCTAATTTCCTCAGCAAAAGCTCTTCACTTCTTCCAAATCCTCACTTGATATTTATCTCAAGTCTCAATCTCAGGTAAATGTTAAACCGGATGTACTTCGTCAATCGTTGATAAGGTTTCAGGCTTTAAACAAGAGGTAACTAAACCGATCTCTTTCTATGTTAGAAAATAGACCATCAAACATGTTTTTCATGACTTTATCAACGAAAACTCTTCAAACGATAAAAAGCGCGGGAAAGCTGTTCGCGAGATCTTCCAGATACTAAATAATGAAAAGATGTCACTGTCGACTTTCCTTGAGTTAGCGTTCAACTCAAACGATCCCTTCGTCAAGCACAGGGTTGGCTTATTCGAAAGCAAAGGTGGTCCAGCGAGGGTGATGGGCCTTTGGAAATCTAACAGGACTGTCTCAAGGGATGGATCTTTTGTCTGGTCGGCAATGGAGATTGTTACTGAACACGTCGCGAAGGAAATGCAACAAATGTCTACAAAGAAATGTTTTCATTGTCCGGAGGAAGGACTTACTCCTGATTTTTTCAAATGTTTCTTATTTGGTCGCATGACCGAGGTTTTGAAAGAGCATGCACCGATTTTGACGTCGACGTTGGCAGGTTTTTCCAGCAGCAATGGGCGCTCGTCGCGGCAGCGAGGGATCTAGTACCATTTATCGCAAGTATGCTGATGTTCCATAAGAATCAGCAGGCAAATTTATTGCAGACATTTTTAGGGCTTTTCTTCCGTGGAAATGGGTGCAGTAAGAGGACTATCAGGATGCTCTCATCCGCTTGCGTGTGCGTCTCTTATGATACAACGTCAAACATGCTCAAGTATTTGACCAAAGTTGCCTTGGAGACCGTTCGTGAACAAGTTCTCAATAATCCATGGATGTTGGTATACGACAATATCAATATCGCAAACCGGAAAGAGGATCAACGAAAGGACAATCAAGACACATTCGAGAGCGGTATGACAGCGACAATCATCATAGATGAGCAGCTTGATGAGCTTTCCTCGACGATATATGATAACACTCCCCTTAAACTGCATGAGCTGATACCGGATAACAATCATCTGAAAGCCATGCATCATTTTCATATCTCTGAGGTCTTGCAGCGCTATTCGGACAAGTTTCGCCAGCAAGCAGTTCATATGAACAAAATCGACGTCCTCGAAGTAAGGCCATCAGTAACGTTTCCATTACCAACGATGAACATAGATCAATCCTCGACCGCGGGGAACATCGAGATTGTAGAGACGGTTTGTGTGAAGATGCTTAAACTGGAAAGGAGCTGGTTTGAGGGTAAGTTGGTCATCGTCGGAGGCGACCAGCGTACTATCTCTCGTATAAACTCCGCTCAAGAGTGGCGCATGACGGATATCACCAGGTTCGATCGTTTGGAGTGGGCACTTCCAGCGATGCAACTATTCCATCTTCAGATGAATCTTGCATCCACCATATTTAAGGCACATTATGGATCTCAGTCTACCGAAGGTTCGTTGGCGCATTTTGTGGCTTGTTTAGATCGAAGACGCTTGGCGTTTCAATCACAAGATTATCGCACCCTGGATGAGTTCCTTCGGATTGTTTTTGATGCAATGGTCAGAACGCTTTGGATGCGGCATTTGAATGCCGAAGATCTGTCTGATGGTAGGCGGCCCTTTACAGCAGAGAGCGTGCCTGAGGCTGAGACTGAAGGAGGTGGAGGTAGCCAACGTCAATTCAAGGAAAGGTGTGTGCATGAAATGGACCACCTTGTTCGATCTGGATTAGATTATGTTTGTGAACAAACTCTGACAGATCCAAGGAGTTCAGAAAATCTTTGGGTTGGGGCAAGAAATGTGTTCCAATTCATTAGGGATATGGTATTTTACCTTGAGTTATGTGCGGCTATTAAGGAAGGAGACATTGGACGTATCGAGCGAGTGCTGAGTTCGATTACTATCATGTTTCAAGCGAAAGGTACAAAGAACTATGGAAAAGAGCTCTTGAAACTGACATATGGGATTCGACGGCTTTGGGCACCTAAGGTCAAAAGAGCCGTTATGCGTTCGTGGTTAGTTAACACCTCTGGTAGAAATGATGGATGGATTCCAACAGACATGTTTCAGGAACATACAAACCGTCTAATCAAATCTGTTCATGCAGCTACAGGTAGTAATATGAGCTGGAATTACCTTGCGAAATCAATTTCAATGAATGCGCATTTGTTCGCGGAGGTCGACACGAGGATCGATTCTGAATTTGACCTATCCTTCGACAGCTATTTTCATTCTGAGGTATCCAAGGAAAGCGATATAGTTCTTGTCATAAATGAAATACGGCGTTTAGGCATTCTCGAGCACCAGTCACCTCAAGGCATCATTTCAGGTATACAACCTGTCAGAAACCTCTTTATAGAAGGAATGTTAAAATTGATCTCAGGAGGTGCCAACCGTCTCAATGACGAGGGTGCAGATGACGAGAACGTAGAGGATGAGAGTCTATAGGCAGTTGCGAAGACAAAAATTATCTTTGTTTTCCTTTTTTTGTCCTGGCTCCTCCGATTACTAGCACCTTTCTTTACTTCAAAGTCAATTTTACTGCAGTACTTTCTCCTTTCTCCCTTTTCACCTTTCACTTCCTTCTCATCCTTCTCTCTTTGTTTCTTACTTTTAAATAAATATCTTATAAACAAAATACCGAAAAAGCTTCCGCTTTTCTAGTAAAAGCCTTTGGTCCATTAATAAAACGTAGAATATCGCTCAAGGCCATACTGAAAGTTTGATTTCTGTCGGAGGATCATCTTACTAAGGAGAGAATTCGATGCTATGTAGGCCTCCCGCCCTCTGGGAAAGAATATTAAGTTAGATTAGATATCTTTCATTATCCTGAGCAAAGGAAGTGTTGCTTTACAGCCAAACCTTCCAAGGCAATATGGCACTCGACAGGGTTTTATTTTAATAATGAAAATAAAATGCGTATTGCATTCAAGATATTCCGAGATTCACATTATATCGTTGATCGCAATAGCCCGACTTTAGAGAAAGCTCTCTGTTACTGGATACATGGTCAACGAAAGAAAAGCCCGTATATGAACGGCAGGATCCACATACAGGCAGCCAGTGCCACATGGATTGGGTAATACATTATTCGAGGTACAGTCATCATTTCCAATCCCGTGACTAGGTTCTTTCAAGAATCATCGGGACCAGCAGTTGTCAGCTTGGATGCAACTGAATTCAAACTCGCGGATTCTCCAACTTTGCCATGAGGATTCCTTTGATAAAGTTTTTAATGAAACTAGGAGCTCTTTGTAGGGGCGCAAAACTTTACATAACATAGAAATACATGTTGTCCTATGTACATATTATAAAAATAATTTGATTGAATTGCCCCCAGAAAAAAGCGCGCCACATTGAATGGGATTTGAGTATTAAATGTGTGGCTAGTTTTGGCCACCAACTCATTTAAGTTTCAAAAGTCTGAGCCGACCAAAACAATTCAATAATTACATGTAGAAATGTATACTCTGGCTTGTTTGGTCAAAAACGATGGTTGAATTGATTTAGCTGAATCATTGACCAAATATTTAAAAAGTCAAGGGCTCTTAGGGAATGTAATTATCTGTCAACCCGCCTCTAAAACTTCCCTCTCCAAGTAGTGCCTTGAATGTATAGTTTATGCTTGATGTGGCCTCATTGGGATGTTTTTTATTTTGGTTTGCCTCTTCTTGCTACAACTTGGTGCAGAAAGAGGCACAGCAAAATGTTCTGGCGAGCCCACATCAAGCATAATCCATTTCATTTGGTCGCGATCTCTTATATTTTTTGAGTACTCTCGAGTGTATTGGCAGCCAATTCGTTCGCTTGTTGCAGGTCTTGTTGCAAGTTCGTCACGTAGTGAGACGCCACCGAAGCAATTCACCATCGTAGTATATTTATACTTTCAATGATAGCTGAGAGCATTTTCAGAAATTTCTTCCTTATAAGCTTGCTTGGAACGAAGACAAGTATAAAAGCAACTCGTTTCAAGCAAGAATGTCAACGTTCCCAACACATTTTGATCCTCTAATCTGAAAACTCTCTTCACACTTTATAACACATTCTAGAATTTCTCAGCATATCCAATTTCCTCTCCGCATCTTCACAACATGGACACTAGCTCTCGTTACGCTTTGCTTTGGAGCGCGCCTGCGCATCTGGAGGTTGATTCATTCTTTAGAACCAATATACTCAGAAATTGGGCTTTGTTGGACTTCTGCAAAACTCGCAGCGTATCCTCGGACCTTGATACGGCGGTGGCACTCTGGGAGGATGGCATTAAGAAGATCATCCACGATAGATTGACTCCCCAAGCAGTGACTACGGCGTGTAGAAAGCTGCTTGAGCAAATCAATGATACCGAAGAATGCCGTGAATATTTCAATGGTACCAGAGCGGCGGAGCCCTCTAACAGTAACCAGGTAAAGCGCTGACAGCTTTTCTATGCGGGCTAAGATCTCCTGTTAAGTCATTATTCATGGTAGTAACTGAATACATCACTTTCTTACTGACCCTGCTTTATATATCCCTGGTTAAAATAAGGACGATGGTCAAAATAAGAGAGTGAGGATAGATGACCAAGAGTCCGATAACAGCTGGCAGGACTTTGCAGAAATGCTAGTATTTGACGGTGTGCAATATAAGCAATTTAATGCATATAGGTTCGAGTACAACAGGTCTCTAACAAGCGAACACAAAGCCAACCTTAAAAAAGTGGTTCAAGGTGTCAGGCTTATTGAGGATGACCAATATTCTAAAGCAGCTCGATGGACAAATAACTTTGATTGTTGCACGAGCGTCGAGGCCGTGTTCATGATCGACATGGAAATGTCTCCAAAGATGCGGTGTATTAAACCAGCCACACCTGAACAAAGGACGGCTAGATACGTCTGAAGCGTATACTGTCATCTGTAAGTGAATGAATGTCCTAAGCTGTTGGTCAACAAAATCCTTCATAAATGCGACTAGTTTATTAATTTGTCCGTAATGTCTGAATCAGGAATTGGCTTTGGGAAAATAACGAACTCGAAAGGCCTCTGGGAAATTTGGAGGGCTGGGTTACTTCCCTTATTTCCACTCCTTTGCTGGCTTGCTTTCGGGATATCGAGGGTGCTAGGCTGGTTTTTACTGAGGCAAAGCCTCACCCCAAAGGCAGTGCGAAGCAAGAGACTGGTTCGTCGCAGGGAGAGGAGGAGAGGGGGGAGGAGCGAGTGCAGGAGAGGAAGGAAAGAGATATGACGCATGACTATATCCTCAATATAAAGATGGGTCTTCGGAATGGTCTGATTATAGCCATGATGACCGTTGAAGTGAAGAAGAACAACCACCAGAGCTCCAAAGATTCAGATATTCGCAAACTTGAGATTACAATGGGACAGGCACTTGTGCGTATGCGAAAGTTTTTCAAGGGTAATCATTTGAACTTTCGCTCGTTCGGCGTATTCTTTGGTTTGGATGAAGTTACTTTCCTGGAAGCACGTTTCGAGGGCAAAATTGTTTTGGTGTATCAGGTAGGCCATGGAACAATCCCGAAGAACCCCCAGAATATGAAGGAACTTGGAAAAGTGATTAGGCTTATGGTCGCCTTCAGAACACGAGTCCACGAGTCAATAAATAGGACGTTATCCTTCATAGTCCAGCGACCCTTTCCTGTGTAATCTTTCTCTTTAATAAATCTCGAGCTACAGAACTACCCTTAAACTAAAAATAAACTTTTTTTTTTTTTTTTTTTTTTTTAAATTCTCTCTGCTGGCTGATCTGGTACTACATCTTTCTTTTTCGACCGCTAAGAATCGTATGCTCCTTGGGTGGCCGTGGGCGGGGCAGGAAAGGGTCGCTGGTACGGATAATGAGCGTAAGACTTCCTTTGTCGTCTTCGCTATCCATTATACAGTAGCATACACGGTCAGTCGTTTCGATGACGTATATAACACAATATAAACAGTTCTCATCCAATCACAATCATCACAATCCTCTCTCTACCCATACCAACGAAAAAAAAACCTGATTGATGCCTCTCTAGTGCTTGTTGTATTTGTCAGACGATCTTAATGATATCAATGTAATTAGAAATGCTAAACATGGCTGATGACGTTTGTATTTACTTGTGTCCCGGTATGGGCGAATTGATTACGTTTTATATTAAAGCTTTGAATCTAGTCATCCAGTATAGGCTTGGCTGCAATATTCTCATGAGACCGAGGAAACAGCTGTGGAATGCATTGTCTCTTCAGCGAGGCTCTGTGTAGATTACAAGCCATCTCAAAGCCAGACAAGGAACAAGCCCTGCAGAATGTCTTTTCTCTTCATGAGGGCAGTGATGCAGACGTCTTGTTTTTTAGTTAGCGGCTTGCCGATGAGATTGACAATTGCTTGATACTTTCCTTTGAAGTGCCTGCTGCATGGTTTAGTTGCTCGTCTGTTGTTCAAGTGCTGGTGTCACGTTTCTCATGTAAGTCAGATTATATGTTTTCACCTTTGCATTGCCTATATTTACCAAATTCCTGAAATACAAGCTATATTCATCTCTATAGGCCAGTGTTTCGTCCAGGAATTGCGCTTTTACATCGCTGCAACCTTTCAAAGATTGCGTTTGTCATCAACCATTTGTGTTCCGTTTGATGGCCACGAACAAGCAGCCAGCTTCCTCCAAAAATGAACCCATGACCAGCTTGAGCCATACGCGATAATGATGTAAATGATAGTTTTATTTACTATCAGGCTCTACAGAGATGGTTCTTAAGAAAAATAAGCTGATGGGTGATCTCAGTGTAGAAGCAGCAATATTCACCAGATACTGACTCTAATTGGAGATCAAGCAGGCTGACATTGGCATATTTATGGTTATGGGGCATACAAAACCTGCCTGCTATATTATTTTAGCGACTTTAACTTAACATTTCTGCCTCCAGGAAAAAGTACGCCCTACAAAATCGTAGCCGCATCATCTAGGAGGCATGGACAACAGACAGGGTTGAATTTTTCAAAACTTGCCCCCAATACTGAATAAATGATAATTACACGTTATTACCAATGCCGCAGTAACAGTGATACATTTGCATATATATATATAAAAAAAAAAATCAAACATTTATATCAATCGTCCTCTTTCAAAATGAATTAAGGTGTCTCTAAGCTAAATGTTAAGTGGATCCATATCATTTCAATGTTTGGGATTCTTTTTGACCAAATTTATTATCCATAGCGGACAGTTGTCCATCGCAGCCTTGGAATGGAAGCTTGACGACGAAGAAGTTGGGATGGAGCACATCCAGGTGAAGCTGGAATAAATGGCGGGATTATAGGTGCATCCGGTGATACCGAAAGTCGGCGGGTCGGAAAATTCGGCAATTGAGAGAAGTCCATGAAAAAGTTGCGAAATGGCTCGGGGTCTGGTTGTGAATATATGCCTCCAAAGAGTGGTAGGACATTCCCAGCTTTGGGCTTTTCCTCTTCTTTCTTTTTCTTGCAATCGCAATTATGTGACCACGCTTGCACCCCACCTACAACCGGACTATGGACGAATCCAGACTGATTGTCTCCATCTTGTACCTCTAGGTACACTTCTTTAGGCATGGGCTGATGAGCATTAATGTCTGCATTCAATTTCCTAAGATTTCTGCGACTTGAACCGGGAAAAAATCAAAGAATGGTGTCCATTCTGTTAATTCTAAAACCGATACAGTATCCGTGACCTTCCCAAGATTTTCCCCTAGTTTTTCAATCATACTGTCAGTTTATCAAGACAATACCGGTCCCCTTCCGACATGGATCGCGAGCTACGCGCCCGAGCCGCCGAACAAGTGACGTTATGGACTCAGGCATACCGACTTGAACAACGCGATCAATATCCCTTATATTGCACCCCATTCCTGCCGCCTCTGTTGATAGAAGTATCAAGGTATCACCTTGTTCGAATCGTTCCATATGGTGAATTTTGCCCTTTTCGGACAAGTGAGCATGAAAAACATCTCTCAGCGGCTTTTCTCATCAGATACTTGCAAACACTCATCAATTCATCCTTGGTATCAAAATAAACAATAGTCTTTTTGAAATCCAAGAGGAAGTCGAAAGCTGGGTAGCCAGTCCTGCTGCGGTTGGCTTTTGTCCTGTATTCCTGAGATGTTTTTCAGATATTAGAAGTCAAGGAGATCAAAAGTTGTTTTTATTATTGTTGTCAAACGAGAGCCTTTTATCAAGGACTCTCTATGACCGTCACATGATATTCTGACCTTATGAATAAAAATGGAAGTGCACCTGAGGTGCACTCCCAAGCCTCGGTACGTAACAATTCCTTCAGTTCGAACCTGATGTTGGGGCGATCATTTCCAACATTTATGACCGTAGGTTGCCTCAGTCCTACTCCTACCCCTTTAATGACCTCAGTTTGAACAGCAGTTGGAAGTGTAGCTGAAAATGGCGATGAAGGGTGTATTCTGGGTCAAAAGTCGAAGCCTGAAAATTTGTGAGTATGCTTCCCTGAAGTTGCCGCCCCAAGTACTCACACAATGGGCCTCGTCTACAATCACGGCCAGAAGGCGCTGCTTCCATTCATCCTTCCTCCAAAGTACGTTTAAACATTTACTGTTAAACAGAAGTTCAGGGGTGACGAACACAGCCCTGTAAGAACCAATTGAAAGCTCCTCGATCAAAAGCTCCTTGTTGTTTAAAATATCGTTGTCGGAGGATAGCGCTATACTTTCGATGTTTTTTTCAGCGAGCTTATTCGACTGTTCCCACATGAGCGCCTTCAAAGGGCTTATTATAAGGATAATCCTATTTGGCCAGAGGACAAGAGGAAGGAAATATACAAGCGTTTTACCCCATCCGCATGGGGCAATAAGGATACAGTCCTTTCTTTTGGCATTACAGTCGATAACCATCAATTGCTTCTCCTTCGGTTCGAACCCAAACACTTCGCTGCACTTCTTTGAAGCATCCATTGGAATCTCCATTTTAAAAGGATTTCTATATGGAAAGTACAGCGAGAAAGGAGGAACCGATCATTGTGGCAAATTAACCACATGCAAGTTAGCAATTTGATCAATTATAGGCAACAGAACGGGAGTGTAAAGAGATGAACGTTTCCCATTCACTTCTCATAAAATAGGTTGGCCATAGAAGGATCAAATGACCGAACATGAACGCTTTGTCTATGCCCTATCTGAACAAGGTATATATGTGGAACAGTTCGCCTGATATTCCTTCAATCAATGTAAATATTAACCTGAGATTGAGACTTGAGATAGATATCAAGTGAGGATTTGGAAGAAGTGAAGAGCTTTTGCTGAGGAAATTAGGGGATAGGGAAGTAAGTGAAGGTAAGATGTGGGTTTGACATACCATGCCCATGGGTATTTATTCATTTTTCGTCCAGGGGCTTCCAAGGGATGCTTAATGAACGCTGAAATGGCAGAAGGTGGGATTATATGAGATTTCGATTCTGATCATTGATGATAGGCATTGTTGTCCTTTTTTTTTTTTTTTGTTATGTTTCTTTTCTTATACTTTTTATATTTTCTTTTTTTTTTTTTTTTTCTTTTTTTTATTTTATTTTTTTTTTATTTTTTTGTTTTTTATTTTTCCCTTTTTTTTTATTTTGTTGTGTCTTTCCTAATCTTAGATGATCATAAAAGGCCACTTCAAGATAGAGAGGGCTGGGTCGAGCCTACATTATTGTGATGAATTGGATTTTTAGGTTCAGTGAGTACTTTTACATACTGTTGTTTTCAAGAGTGTATTATCTGATGTGGGTAGGAGGGAAGTAAGGAAAGAAAAAGTGAAAACGCAAGGATTGGAGAAGTTGAGGAGCACAAATGAGCCCATTTGCATGTTGAGTCACAGGCATCCACCCTACAGAGAGTTGACAGTGGAGACTGCTAAAATAGGGTTCTAGAGAGTCGGAAGACCCTTTCAGAGGTCATTCTTTGTCGCCTTAATTTGACAGGGAAAAGCAGCGCCCAAAATAAAAAGTCGCTCGGACTTATTGTCTTGAACTGTCACAGAAACCTGTTTAAAAATACGATTCTCTTTACCATTTCTGAATTAATCAAAACATTCATTTGCAAAGCATCCTCTCATCATCACTCTCATGGGAAAGAACAATCACATTGGTCACTGGGGACCACCCACATCCTCCATTGACTGGTGCGAAGGTACAGGAAAGAAAAACAATATTTGAACTAGTAATGTTTTTCAAACATGTCCAAAGTGCTCAAGACGTTCATAAGACCTGTCAACACGTTCATTTGTTTTACGCGTCTAATTGATTGGTTTTTACTACTATTATTACTATAGACAACTACGTGATTTCGTACTACATCGCAGAGTTTTTCAACTCGTTTTCGTCTTTTGCCATGATCCTGCTCGGCGAAGCTGCCTATTACTCCATCAACCGTCTCGAGTCATCTATGATCTACAACCCCCAAACATCTTCATCTTCATCCTCCTCCTCCTCCTCCTCCACCTCAAACGTAAACTCAGCCCCAAGTCTCTTCCGTTTCAAATTAGCCTTCCGTACCATCACAGTAGTGGGCATCGGCTCCTTCCTCTTCCACGCCACTCTCCTCCACAAGATGCAGATGTTGGATGAACTTCCAATGCTCTATTCTGTCCTGGCTCTATTTTACTGTCTCATCGAATCCAGATTAGGTCCACAACCCAAATGGTTTCCTCTCCTTTTGACCGCTCATGGGATCCTGGTGACTTTTTTAGTGGCCTTCACATCAGGAAAGACCCAGTTTTTTGTATTCCATACCACATTCGGATCCCTGGAGTTTGCTGCCTTGTTTTTGATCTACAAAGTTTACAGTGTCCGTAAACAAGAATATCCAGATGTGAAACGAACCTTCGAGATTGGAATCGCATTCTATGCCGTGGCTGTGGCTGTTTGGATGACAGATTTGAATTTCTGCGAAACATCCTTGTTGGCATGGTGGCCATGGCCATGGTCATTTCCAACATCAACGTCAACAACGTCATCATCATCATCATCATCATCATCATCATCATCATCATTATCGACCAAAGAATGGATTGTTAAGGATCTATACCTTCATGCATGGTGGCATACATTTGTCAGTATAGGCCTGTATCTCCTCTCTACTGTCATCATGTTGGATGGGTTGATTGTTCAAGGTTGGAAGCCAAAAATTGAAATGAAAGCCGGTGGGTGGTTACCGACCGTAACCATAGTTGGTAAAATTGATGGTGCGGGTGCGGGTGCGTCTGCCGCCACAACATCCTCATCCAAGAAGAAGAATTAGTTATTATTACTACTATTATTATTTTTTCTGTGTCCTTTTTTTCTTCCTCTAAGTGTAGACTATTTAGAATAAAAGAAAATAGTGAAAAAGAAGCTGTTACTTCACTAAGAATTGTCTCTTCCCATCCAACGATAAAAATAAATACCCAGTTTAAGAATTGTTAATAAATGAAGATGGATAAGGAATAACGGTCCAGTTATAATTACGCTCGGTTCACCCTAGATTCTTGACGTGTTGATTAAAGAAGAGAAAAAAAAAAAAAAAAAAAAAAAAAAAGCCTAGGATAATAAGACCCTGTTCTCGTCGATCTATTCCGATACACACTCGACTAAAATAGGCGCGTTTTGGACAAGCCCAAGGTCTTTTTTAACATTATTTATAAAGCCTTTTCTTTTTATTTATCGATTTATCTATTTTTATGTTTAAACACGTCCGACAAACAATGCATCCCACATCCTCGCCTTATTACCTGGTTCCAGGCTTCGACCTGGAGGCCGGTACTCTCCAAGAACCCAAATCACCTTCACAAACAGTTTTTGCAACATCATCATCATCCTCATCCTCATCCTCAGGATCTACTAATGCTACTTTTCCTTCAAGTCGTAAATCCTGGGCGTTTCTCAGTCTTTCCGTGTCTATTGGTGTTCTCGTTTCTACAAGTGTCTATCTTCTCTTTGGACCAGATATATTTCAGCTCCCTCCACGTATTCAAGCACTTGATTATCAACAACAGCAGCAGCGACGGCAACAACAACAACAACAACAACAACAACAACAAACTACTATAGTTGGGGATACCATATGGATTAGCAACATCCTTTCATTCCCTTCTTGGCCAAGGCTCCCTTTCGAAAGAGTCATTAATGTCGAGGATGAAGGATTCTTTTCCAAGGAAGGAGCAGTAACTGCCCCAGACCCGATCTTGAAACAAGGCGGAAATGATGCCAAGACCGTTATTAAAGGCAAGGACGAGAACAGCGGACCCTTATCATTGGGTGAAATCGAAATTTTAGTGGCTATGACAGAAGATGGAGAAGAATTTGAACAAGATAATAAACCCGATGCGAAAAGGGCTTGCAACAATAACCACAACCACAACGAGAGCGATGGCGGCATATATAGTGATGGATATGATGGCAGTGGCAGCGACAGTGATGAGGATAGAGATGAAAGGGATGGGCTATTCAAAATTGAAACTGACCTGACAGATGAGATTTTAGATGATATCAAGGATATTACAGAAAAAGTAATGGACCAGACTTCTAGGATTCTCGAACCTCTCATGAATACCATCAAGTCCCTTGGCATAAGCTTGGAACCCCCTCATCCACTCAAGAGGCCTCTTGTGGACGAAGCCGACACTAGCATCGTCGGGGATAACAATGGCAATAATAATGCTGCCGCTCTTGAAGTCATGTCTCTTGTTCGCCACCGCAAAAAGCAAACCATAAAATCTTCCAGCGTCGATGAAGGAGGCAATGGTAACGATAACAAAAAGCAAAAAATCAATGACGACGGCTACGAAGACAATGATCCAGATAAAGACGATCATTTCCCTTTGGATATGGATGATGACACTATAGATGATGACAACGACGCTAATGATGGAAACAATAATCCTAACAAGAATAATAAGGAAAAGAATACCCTCAATTCCAACAGCGACAATAACAACTTGGGAAGCACTGGTGGTAATGGCCCTATCTTACTCTGTTCCTCTGAAACCTGCCTCCCTAGTCTTCGAGATGCTATCCTTTCTAAACTTGCTGTTCAGATTCACCATGTCATGAATCATCTTCGAAATCGAGATTTACTTATCTACATGATGGCCTCCACAGCTCCTCAGACAAAGGATAAGCTTATAGTTGCACAGGAAGAACTGGTTCAAGACCTGGAAAACCGTATAGTGAAGGATCTGAATGATTGGGTAATGGGTCGGAACAGACGCAAAGGCTCGAGAGGTAAAACACCTGGTACCACACCTCTCAAAGCTGCCACAACCTCCTCTTCTACTTCGGAATCAGAAGCAGAATTAGAATCAGGATCAGGATCAGGATCAGGATTAGACGGCGGCCAAAACGAGGCGAGACAAGTCAGTGCCGATTCCGTAGGCGCCTTCCTTGCTGGAGACAATTACGACGAGGAAGACGAGGGTGATACCCAGGGCTTCCATATCGCAAGTCTGACCTATGAGGATGATGACGATGATGATGAGGACCATGAGGATGACATCGCTTCTTTCCCCCAATCTGGAGCTGGCACAACATACTCTGATAAGAAGAGTAAACAACCCAAAGACAATAGAAAAAGAAAAAGCAAAGGCAAGTCCACCCATCGTAAGCGTGATATTATACACACACCTAATGCATCAACAACAACACCTCGCAAAGTCTTTCTCTCTGCTGACAAACTACTCATGCGTCAAGAATGGTCTCGCTGGATCGCTCATTGGGTTCATCACACCAAAATATTGATCCTTTCTCACACCCTTGCGACCCAGACTTTGAACGATATGAATCAGATTGTCATCCAGGACGAAAATGTACCCCTTGCGGACCAACGGCACTGGTCTTGGAACCTGGATAAGGCCATCGCCACCGTCATGATGGCCTCCGAGATGCTCTGCGGCGCCCCACCTACACTGTTGGCGTCCAAGACTGGGCCCAACGCTTTGCCAATGTTGTCCATGAACAAGACTGACTCGAATACAGCCAAAATCGTAGCCCTGAATTTAAACGCAAAACGATGCATAGAGACCTGGGGTGATGAACTGGATGAAATTCTTCAGCGCACTGCCACCACTGATTAATCACAACGGATTTACCATCAATCAAAACATCTTTTTTTATTTATTTATTTGGATTCTTCAAAAAACATAGTTTGCTCGATAAATAAAGAAATAGGGCTATGAACAATAGAGTACATCAAAAATTTGGACTAGAATACAAGAGTCATAATATCAAAACTAAAGAAAATATAAAGTAATGAGCCAGCTCCAAGGATAAGGCAGAAAGGGCAGAAAGGGGCAAAAAGAGCAGAGAAAGGGAAAGGAGGAAAGATGCACAATATGACCTTGATAGTTTCATCCGTCACATTCATTCCATCCACCATTCGAAAGTTTGATTAATTTTTTGGATGAGTAAAAAGTGACATTAATGATGGTGATGGGATATTTTTGTTGCCAAGCAAGACCCTAGAGTCGTTTGCTGGAAGAGGGTCAAGATAAATAGAGGGCGCTTAGTTGGACTCCTGCTTAATTTCTTGAGTTTCCATTCCATTGCTCTGTCCTAGTCCAGCGACCTCTTCAGCACTCTCGCCTCTCTTCTTGCGGCGGCGAACGGCGCTTTCTTGGGTATAGATCGCAGACCCCATGCTACGCTTCAAAGGCGCATGGCTGCGAGTCGCTTCATCATCGCTATCATCCATGGCTACTGGGACATTATCGTCTTCGCTTCCAGAATCTTCATCTCCTGACATGGTGCTTTTCTGACGGTAAGCGTGACGATGATTAAGATTCTCGCGACTATTCATCCGCGGTGAAGTCTTTAGGCTTCGCGTGGGCGATCCCAATCCCGAAGAGTGAGCATGGCCGTTACCATTAGTGTTTGGATGTTGTGTCTGGCGCAGAGAATACTGTGCAAGCCCAGCACTGGATCCACTTCCATTTTCAGGACCAGGGAAGCATCCTGGCATCGCCCCATTATTAGTTTGACCAGGGAATCCTGTGGGAGCCCAGCTTGGAAGACCATCACTGTTGTGCTGAGGGTTCATTCCAACATAACGAAGCTTGTCCATCCAATTCTCGGCCTTATCTACAGAATCTTTGAAGATGGACGCCACAGACTTGAGCATGTCAGACGACTCATGAGCAAGAACCAAGACTTTGGTGGCGCGCTCAGATGTCTCATTCAAAGCCGCAACTTGTTCAGGACTGCGGTCAGACTGAGGTCGTAATGAAGGAGATCCAACAGGTGTGGATGGGACTGACTCATTGTTGATCGAGGCCCAGCGACCGGGCATAGAGAGAATGAATTGACGGACGCTGATCTTGGCTTGGTCTGGTAAACAGGCGCCAGCGTAACGCGAAACAACATTGATGACCTTGCGGAGTGTATCAACTACCTCCTTCTTGATCGAAGCTAATGTCGACGCAGCATTGGATGGAACCATAGCTGTGCTTTGAGATGGACTGGCAAGGGACACCAAGAACGCTCTCAGAAGACCGATCTGATGATCAATATGATGAACCGCATACTTTAAAAGTAAACAAAAAAGATCGTACGGAGCTCAAGTTAGCGTCGAAGTTTCATGGCTATCAACTCTGTATCATGCTTGGATGCTTGGATACTTTGAAGAAACAGAAAAGAAAAATACCTGTAACCACTGCAAGCAGTATTTTAAGCTCTTCATGCTCTCTTCACTAAATATAGCTACACCCGCAGCCGAGGCAGAACCAACAGTGGCCACAACACCTCTCCAGCCTGAAAATTGTTGTGACGGGGCAGACATAGTGGCGACTTGTTGCTGCTGTTGCTGTTGCTGTTGCTGCTGTTGCTGGGGATAGTACCCATTGGTTGCTGCTCCAGAGTATTGGAAGCTTCTCTGGCTAGATTGTGAATCTGATCGTTGTCTCAGAGTGACTAAGATAAACAAGAACCAAAGTCCAATGGAGTTAGACTTTTAAAACCTGCATCAAGATAGTCATGATAAACAGTACAAAGAACAAGCCAAACTCAATTCATACCTTCTTCGTGTCTAGTACTTCGAGAGCGCAAAACATCGAAGCTGGGTCTTGAGCTGGTGGACGAGGTGCTGCTATCAATGCTGTCGCCTCGTGATCGATATGCGAGATAAGGCTCGGGTCCATTAGATGGACCATTATGTCCATTCTCAAGGCGAGAATTATCGCCAGATGATATCGATGATCGAGCGGAGTTTGTTGGCGAAGGAAGCACTTGCACTTCTGGCTTGTTTGGATAGACCTGAATTTTACACAATTAAATATCCAAAGGTAACTTGGCATTAGATTGAGTTCGAATCATGAAGCCACACTTGTGTAGTACACACTGCACAACAAAGGGATGAAAGGGCAGAATAGATGAAAGGGGTAGGGACACAGTGAAGTATGTCTAATACAAGCTACAAGGATCAAATGATACCATGTATTCATCATGGATCCGCTGATCTGAATGGAATAATAGTTGGAAATGGGAGTGGGGGGATAGAAGCTCTTGACATCATCAACCCAAATTCAGTTAGGATTAAAAAAAAAAATAAAAAAAAATAAAAATAAAAATAAAATGACGAGAGGAGAATATAAGCATTGGCTAGTATCATACCCTATCCAATTGACGGCAAGCGAAATCGTCAAGTTGACCAAGCTTGGGTTCCAGTTTATCAAATACAGGTTTAGAAAGCGTCTTTACACCGGATTCAACCATCTCTGCACCATACTATGTTGATGAAAACGATCAAGTAGGCAAACATTCAAACATTAAATTAGTATGAGAGCATAATTAAGGATGATTAGCTATTAGAGGTTGTCATTGGGGCTATTTGGGGAAAGGCGACACACATCAAACACATGTCCATGCCCTGTTCCACTACATAAACACAGACATGCAACAATTTCCAAACAAATAATTAAATGAAGAGCAACACATGGACAGGAGAGTGGAGGGTACAAATTCACAATACAACTGAGAGATAACGATATTTGGCTCCCCCATCTCCAATCTCAGATGTCTGTCATTCAGCTACAGCGAATTGCTCTCAAATCAAAACAAAAAAAAAAAAAAAAAAAAAAGGTCCAGCTTCAACCCCACGGAATAATACCACAGAAATATGAGAGCATGAGAGAACAGGTAGGGTATAACGAAATGTGACAGCAACGTGGAGAAGTGTGAGATGGAAGATGCATGGTAAGTAGGCTAGAGATCCCTTCCCAAACACTTGCTTGGCTCTGCTTGGATCAACATGGGTTCATCACGCCTAGGGCAAGTTGGGCGTAGCGTGATAGTATGACAAAATGATGATATTGTGCGATGTATAGATTGATGTACAATCCGAGAGCAAATGAAGACAATAGATGGCATGGCAAAGTTGTGAAATTAGAATAGAATGAGGAGGAGGGCCAAAGCACACAAACACGCCAGGCCATGGGCAACAGGTTCAGGGCAAAAATTGAGCATGTGTTTAGGGATAAGTTGCGCATGTGTATATGAGCATTTGGGTAATATGTGAATGTGAACTGAGCATGTCATGCTCTGGGCACACCCCCCAAAAAACGAATGGCAATCCGTTGTTGTGGCGATACAGCCAATTCATCATATGCACACACAAACTTTCATTCCATCGGCTCTTCCCTTTCTGTCATTCTTTGCCAAGAGAATTATGAAAAATGAAAATGAAAAATGAAAAATGAAAATGGAAATATGAAATATGAAATAGGATGTGAAGGTTTGGAAGATAAGATGGAATAAAGACGATGTTTTGGGTCTTCTTACCTTCATGACCTTGCTGTTCTGCTTTCCTGACTCGTAAGCCTTAAGTGCAGAGTTTACCAAAGGCAAACTCGACATCCTAGAGATGAATGGCGTAGCAGGGGCTGTAGAAGAATCTGGGCCAACGGATGCTGAAGTTGATGTTCGAGCAGAATTGGCCATATCTTCAAGAACCTCTGCTGCGAGCCGCTCATCAGCATCACGCTCACAGTCATCATATGCCAACTTGGATCGTGTTATGTCATCGACCTCTTCAAACTCATCAGAGGAATAGCGACTATGGCCATTAATATGACCATTGGTATGACCATTACCGTTGCTATAGCCGTTGTAATGGACATTGTGAGGATGATCACTAGAATTGAGGTCAAGGGGATCCTCTTCAAGGTCCTGCTTGACATCATGGTTCAAGTCGTCATCCGGTTCGGATTGCTGGCAGAGTTGTGATATAGACATCGGCTGCGCCTTAACTTGATCCCTTGCAGGAGCTGGTGGCATATTGGTTGTCAGTTTAAGAGAATTGAAAGCGGGTGTGGTTGAAGAAAAAAAAAAAAGTAGCGAAAGTAACTGTCAGGAAAAAAAGATAATTGATGGTAAAGATCGAAGAGTTAAAATTTGTGTTGTTAGGTATCTCGAGAAATATTAATTCTTGTTTGGGAGCTGATCTGTTGAAGTTAAAAGTGATTGAGTGACGAGAAGAGGTCAGAGTGAGGAAGAACTAGAGTGATGGTTCGACTCTGTGAAGGAGAAGAAGAATGGATGAGGATGAATGGAGAGAATGTGTTTGTTTGTCTAATGTTGGGGGGTTAAGATTAATAGGAGTGAAAGAAGGGGTGGAAGGGAAGGCTAGGAAATAGAAAGAAAGAGAAAGAGAAAAGAGAAAAGGATAGATTAATTGTCGAGTGAGCTTTTTTTTGTTTGACAAAAGAGAAAGAGAGAAAGAGAGGGTGGAGGATGTGAGAGTGGAAGGTAAATTTGTGGGGTTTGGAGATAAAGAACAACGAACCAAACAAGACGGGCCGGAAACCGAAGACCTCAGTAACCGACAACAATAAAACAGCCAAGCAAGATGTATCCACCATTATCACCAACAACGGCAACAATAGTAATAAAAATAAATATCACCATCTACGTATTAAAGTTGGCATGGACAAAAGGGCGATATTGATTACAACCAGATGCCCGCATCCATCCATACCTTTACCTTTACCTTTTCTTTTTTTTTTTTTTTTTTTTTTTTTCTTCCCACAGCCTCTCTGACTCTTTCATCGGTTGTTTGTAAAAAAAAAAAAAAAAAAAAGAACCCAGCAGTCTATGTGATATCACACATCGTGCATTTATTGTTTCCCGTTGGGTCCCCTTCTGTCAGCTCGAATACTTGCGTGTGAAATTGTGTTTTTTTTTTTTGATGCCTTCGTTTTCGGCGTACGAAAAGCAAACAAAAAAAAAAAAGGAAAAAGGCCAAATGGTTCCTTCTCTTGCTTTTTTTTTTTTTTTTTTTTTTTTCTGTCTTTCTTCGCATGAACGTTTGCGTGGGTCGTGTCATTTTCTTCTTCCCCACAGATGGTCTAGTGTACACATGCACATGTGCTACTGAGCTACTGAACAATAACGGAAAAAAAAAAAAAAAAAAAAAAAAAAAATGTCAATGGCCAATGAGCCTCATGGTGATGAAAAATGTGCCATAGGATAGGTTGCAGTAACCAGACTTGGGAATGTGATTCGGTTGAATGGATACTAAGATCCAACAAGAGACATATGACAATAGAAATATTAGCAAAAGAATACGAGAATTGGATTGAGGAGAGACAGAGGAGAGGGGCGAAACCACAACAGCTGAAAGGACTGCACATGTTCCCTTGCTCTGTTTCCTCTGGAATTCTTTCTAAACAAACAGATGATAATCATTATATAGATATATATATGTCTGTATTGACGTGTATAAGGCATTCTTGCTTTTATTCACCAACATACAAACATATAACCATAGTTGAGGCGGAAAGGATGAAAGGAGAGATCGATTGATGGGCAGCCGATAAACAACCGATAAACTCTTTTGTTTGTTCTATTGTAAGGGATCCTTGAGTTAGTGCCAGAGTTTTCCTGCAGGGTGTTATTGATGGGTCCTGAAAGCATGAAAAGTATAGGTCAAATGAGCGCCCCGGGAGTACTTTGTTGTTGTTGTCGTTGATGGTTTTTTTTCTTTTTTTTTTTTTTTTGTCTGTTAGAGAGCAGGCCAAGCAGCGATCCTCAGTTCTGTTTGAATTGTATATATTATAAAGTATCTATGCATAGGTGAGAATCACAGAGGCCAATAAAAGTACATGGAAACGATTCGGTGGGGAGAGGAGAGAAAGACACATTCACATGCTCCGCAAAAAAAAAAAACATCCTAGTTTGGACATTCGGTATTTTATTACATAGTACATTTGGAGCCATTTGAATACTACACTCAGAATACATACCACACGTACTTCCCTCCCCCTTGCACTCCCTTTCCTAGACTACGATTGAACTTTATAGGACGCAACAAGCTAACTTCCGTTCATGTTGGACTGTGCTGGCCTCACCCTCAACCTATTTGAGCCCATTATTTCTCCACAAAAAAGTCTCTTTCATTACATATCTAGTCCGACGATAAAATTCAAGTCAAGACCCCACATGATTCAGTCCTCCACAAAACGATAGAAAAGTAAAAAAAAAAAAATCCCTCTCAATAAAAGTTTCCGGATGAATACTCGAGAATCTCTCTTTGTATGGTTTGATTAGCTAGCAAAGACTTCTTGTTTTACAATACAAAATGAACGGTACATGTACGCGTTCTTATATATATATATATATATATATATATATATATATATACATGTACTGTAGTTAATAAAGATACGATACAGATGTATATATATATATATGACCCTGAAGAAAATCCTCGCTTTCATCATCCAAGATTATCTTTTTTTATTGCTGCATGTTGAACTAGACTATGTGGAGAAACCTTTCTCTCCACACTATCAGAGGACAAACAAAAACAACTGAATAAAAGTATATAGAAAAGACATGTGTAAAAGGTCTTCAACCGTCTCTGTCCCTCACAAACAAGTTTATGTTTTCCTTCAGATTCATCTACACCAAGGAACAAAGAACAACTTTTTTTTTTGTTCTACCTCCCGTAGTTAGACCTTTCCCGCTAAGCTTTTCCTACTATCTACATGTATCCTTAGCATTCATATGCCAACTGACGTTCAACTGCTTCGATATCTATTTTTTTTTTTTTTTTTTTTTTTTTAACAAGTAAATTAGAAATGTGAGCAAAAAAAAAAAAAAAAAAAAAAAACGACGCGTATCTGTCGTCTCCCTTCTGTACTGCAATGCACAATAACTCGTGTGTATAAAAATATGAATGATCTCCCGTTCATGTATCATGCGCATCTGCAAATAGAACAAATAAAGTCCAGATTCCTATGCTCTCCATGGTATGCTTCTTTGAAAAAGATATTCTATAATGGTTCGACGACGTTAAAAAATAAAAATAAACGGAAAGATTGATTTTATTGGATAATCAGAAATAATCAAAGAACGTATTTCCTTGATCCAGAAGCTACACCTCGTTCTCACATGCAAAATCTAGCGTAATTTCCTAAAAAAAAAAATCGGAGCTCTATCTTATTTACTGAAACCTCCGTTCTCTGCAGACGGTGTCCGGCCTGCAAAATCCTGTAATCTCAGCCGCTTCGTCGGCAATTTCTTCATCTTTTGTTGTGCTGCTAATGCCACTGCAACAATAGGATCTGGTTGGTGTTGTTGTTGTTGTTGTATATCTGAACTCGATGCATTGGCAGAAGGAGCATCAAGCGACGTGACCGAATTCAGCACACTTGCAATTGCAGAGCCCTGTGCGCCCCGTGAACCCCAATAGGCTTTAAGCAAACAACCATCCTCACCGAGCTGTGCAAGGTATTCTTGTTCCGACTCCTCTAATTCCTCTCGTGTAGGCGGCTGTGTGATCAAATAAGGAACCGGCTGTGTCTTTCCAGTCATACTCAACATAATGTCGTTGTTAGGCCCTGCTGAAGAGTCCATTCCACTAAAACTCATATCATCAGAAATGGCTGCATTACTGTTATTACCACCAGGACTATTTGTATTATGACTTCCTCGGAAACCTCCTCTGCCGCGTCCTGCAGCGTTGTTGACACCCGCTCCCCCTCTACCACCACGATTATCGAATCGACCTCCCCGGTTTCCCCCGCGACCAATAATACCACCTGGATTATTACCTCCGCGCTGACCCTTATTCCGGCTCCATCCATCACTTCCCATGTCTCCGTTGTCGAACATGGGACTTCCCCCCTGAGCTTCTGCATTGATCAAAGCAGCTCGCCTACTCGGTGGTACAAGTGTTAGCCTCACCGTCTGATGGTCTAATCCCTTGGGTGTTACCTTGGTGGCAATAAGTCGTGCCGCCTATGTATAAAACCCAAATCCAGATAAAAACAGTAACATTAAAAAAAAATAAAAAAAAATAAAAAAAAAAATAAGCATATGTTTTTAACACATGATATTGCCACAGAAAAAGCGTGATGACGTGATAACTATTCACCTCAGCATGACTTGGCGACACAGACTTGAAGCGCTGGCCAATCATCCACAAATCCGCCAGAATGGCCTGAGCGCTTTCACGATATCGTTGTTGCTGTTGAGACGCCATTCCCTGTCCTGATGGTGTTGATTCGCCTGGTAGGGCTAATGGGCGTGCGTCCGCAATCAAGTTATCCAAGACTGAATTTATAGTAGCAACTCCTGCTGTGTCCACACTGTTTTTGCATATAGCACTTTTAAATCTCTGAATCTGTGTATTATGAGCAGGCTATTGATAAAAACGAAAACAAAAATAGAAACATGTTACTTGCTATAGTCGCTAGAGTAGAATGAAATGAAAAAGGTAAAACTTTATGAAGCCGTAAAAAAAAAAAAAAAAAAAAAAATGTCATACCAGAATGGGATGTGTACGCTCTCCTTCCCATTGGACCAGCCATCGCGTTTCCAAGTCTAGTTTAGAGGTCGTGTGGACAAGCGTCATATGTACACCTCTTGAGCTTGCTCCCTCCTCACTCTTGTAGTCATCTTCACCCTCACTCTCCTTATGATTACAAGTTATTGATTTCAAAGCAGGTGGGACGATCTCTGTAAATATGTTTCCTTCCTGAGAAAATGAGTCGGCGCCAGGCACAATCAGATTGGGATAAAGAATAGCGTCCACAAACTCCTAGAATAGTACATAACATCACTGTACGTTAGCATGTTTTGGCCCCTATATTCTTTTCCCCCCCTCCCCTTTTTTAAAAGAAAGGAAAAAAGGAAGAAAGAAAATACTCAGCGGCAGGGTCCTCAGCACAAACCTCAAGATGATAATTACTTGAAGAAACATTGACCTTCTTATTGGTATCAAAGTGTTGGGCTGCTTGCATTGAAAACGCTAATGGATCTGGTTCTGACTGGAGACAGTGGATGAAAAGCTGTCCATCATGATCAAAGAGGGCCTTTGAGGCCAAATCACCAGGGCCAGGATGCTTCAGGAGGTGAACTTTGCCTAATGATCCAAATTGCAGTTCATATCATGTCATACTCATCAAACACTACATGTATTGCATCTTTATATACATGTATAGCCCTACCATTGATGAAAGGGAAGAATGATGCAGTAAATGTTGAAGGGGATATTGATGCGAGATGTGTACATTCAGTCGGTATAACATCTATTATAAAAAAAAAAAAAAAAAAAAAAAGATTTTATATATCAAAATTCATCGGAATCTTTTGATGATAATCCAAGAAAAGTGCACATGTGTGAACAACGAGTTTAGTACTTACTGGACAACTCTGTACATTCCACGCCATATTCTAGTTCTGCTATTTCACGGAGGTTTTGGGGGGTATCATGAAGGACGGCGGATATCCTGTTCCCAGTATTCATGTCTGCCTTCTTCCAAGCCAAAGCTCTGATGTGATCCGATCTGTAAAACAATTCCACTGGGGCGTTATTACTGTTATCTTCATCATTGTCCTGGCGCTTTAAAGGCAAATTGTGAAGACGTAGAAGCTGTACACCTCTGTTTTGTCGCAAATAATGATTGATGAGTCCACTTGTCACGGTAGTCTCATCCTTTGTGGTGATTGTATATACAGAGGACGAACAAACTCTCGAAATCTACCAATGAACATATTTGCAAGTCAAGTCAAAGTGTTTTTTTTTTTTTTTTTTTTTTCATCCTATATGAAATGCATTAGCTTGAGGTGCTCATCCATCAAAGAATAGCATGAGATTACTTACATCTTCCTTTAAGATATCTGGTCTTGGTGCTGTTGATTGTGTCGATACCCTTATAAATTCTACATTAATAGCCGAGACCCTTCCAAATGTGTCAAAAATGATGATAGGGATGTATTTAGAAGTTAGTGTCCTGCAATCCTGTCCATGCTATACCACCTGAATAGAAAAAAAAAAAAAAAAAAAAAAAAAAACTCTGCTTATAAACCTACCTGCTATTCCTGACACATTCCTGTAGGCTGTAAAGGGCATCCATGAGAAGCTTTCGCAGATCCAGATCGCCATAAATCCATGCGCGTTCATCATCCTCATCCCCCATCTCTGTGTCTTCGTCATCCATCTTAGTTTCTTCTTTGAGGTCTGCAAGAAGCATTATGACATTGATTGTCATCTTTGATGGAGTAGATATAGTGTTTAATGGTGTTGAATATACTGGTATGGGTTCCAATGCATGAGCTATTGCGCCCTTCAATGCATGCTCTATCCAGCCGCCAGAATCATCCATGTCATCGCTCTCTGCGTTAACGGACTCCATGTCATCATCCCGAAGTTGCAGTTCCCTCAATTGAGAAGTAATCTATAGAGTAAAAATTATGATTTGGATGGATATCGAGCGCTTTTTTTTTTTTTTTTTTTTTTTTTTCTCTCTTTTCTTCCGCAAACGGACATAATGCCTCCTTCTTACGCTCCCTAAGCTCTGATCTTGATTGGCCCAGGTATTCAGTACTATACTATCGGACGTTTGTCCTGATCCTGGTGCCACATGGACGGATACCTAGTGATGAAATTAAGAGTATGTCAAGACAGAGTATCCAATACAATGCTCTGATCTACATGATAAGACAATAAAAAAAAAAAAAAAAAAAAAAGTCTTTTTACTAACCTGTGTTCTTTGACCAACAGGTGATAAATCCCATGCTAAACGGGTGTAATGCAGGCATGCATGAACAAAACTCGACCACATCGAACATGGCTCCAAGTCGAATTCATCATTGTCCGGAACTTTTTTTTTTTAATTATTTTTATTAAGAGATGATGGATTTTTTTTTTTTAAAAAAAAAAAACAGTAACTGAAGTTTCAAAAGCACACCACAAATCCATGATACTAAAAAAAAAAAAAAAAAAAAAAAAAAAAACATTACACTCATTTGAAGCCATGGCTTTCTCCTCATATTCATGACATGCTCGCCTGCGCGCATGTGGACTATGGTCCAGTATTAAAACAGTCCTTTTTGTTATACTCATTATCGTGTATATAGGAGAAGAAGTGAAAGGGGGGTGCGAAATGCAATTGGCTGGCTCCCAAAAAAGGGTTCATTCATCAACACAACACATGCATCCGTTTCCTCTATCAAAAAAAAAAAAAAAAAAAAAAAAAGGCTGGACTATTCTGTGGCTTTTTTTTATTGAGTTTGGAGATCAGACTCAGAGCCATTTGGCCCGACCTCGGTCGCTCGGACGACAACCTTGTACTTTTTTACATTTGCATTATTACTTTCATAAAATGAATGGCACAGATAATCTTCAAGAACTATAAACGTAGACACAATTACTTTTTTTTGGAAATTTATTATATACATCTACTAGTTGCATTCAGAAGAAAGGGTGTCTAAGGATGGCTTTAGGGAGGTTGAATCTTTGGCATGCAAACTCTCAAAGTAACCGTCGAGTAAATTTAAATATCTTGTTCTTCGGTGGACTTGAAGGAAAGCAAAAACAAAACAAAAAAAAGAAGAGGTTCTCCATGGAGGCTGTTTTTTTTTTTTTTTTTTTTTTTTTTTTTAAAAAAAAGGGTCGATCAGCGACCAGAGTTTACTTCTTTCCGAAGGTCAAGGGAGAGCCAATATCCTTGCCACGTAGCTTGACTCCAAGAGCACGCTCCAACTTTCCAAGAATCTGCTGGTTAGGAACAGCACGCCCAGCCTCATAGTCGTTGATCTATTCATCAATTTATTAATAGATGAAAGGGCGAAGGCAAAAAAAAAAAAAAAAAAAACAATCATGATTAGGATTACGATAATAATTAGGGCTGACTGCGGCAGGCAAAATAAAACTGCAAGATCCTGTACACAAAAAAAAAAAACAACGAAGGGGGAAAGGGGGAAGGGGGGAAGGAGAAGCGGGATGGGCTTAGAAAAAAAAAAAAAAAAAAAAAAAAACTTACGACAGTCTGCTTCTCGTTAACCTTGACACCAAGCTCCTTCTGGTTCATCTTCAATTCAATACGAGCCTTTGCAATGGCCTTTCCAACATCCATGGAGACGGCCTTGGGTGCAACAATCTCATCAGTCTCAGCCAACTTGGCAATGCGTCGGAAATCTTCACCAACATGTCCAGCATTAGTGACAGCCTTGCGCTCTGTAGAGACAACAGCACCTGCACGGCGGGCAGCGTTGATGTCAGCAGAGGAGCGGGTGACCTTGGTATGCTCAGCACGCTTACGAAGGACAATCTCATCGTCCCAACCGATGTTTCCAGACATTTTGAATTATATGCGAGTGAATGTAGAGGTGTGTGTTGTTGTCGTATGGGGCTGAGAGATGAACTCTTCTGAAGAATGAATGTAAAGAATGTAAAGAATGTAAAGAATGTTAAAGTGATCAGATCAGGAAAAAAGGAGCTTCCAGGCAATTCTTTCAGAACTTAAAAAGCTGTGATTAATCATTCACGTACGAAATTTTGCCATTTTTGTACAGATCACATGATCATTGGCAAAGATTGCCTTTTTTTTTTAATTTATGATTACATTTTCCTTAATTACAGTAATACAGATAAATAAAAAAATATATACTATTACAAAAAAGAAAAAAGACAACAAGTCCTAATCAAATCCCCCACTCTAAAGCTCCAGCGCATTAACTTCGTCTAATGAGTCCTTAAGCGCAAGGCCAAGCTGTGTAAACGCCTGATCGTCTTTCAAAAGCTGTGCCTGGTTCCTTAGGGCCATAATCCGGTCACGATCGTAGGCAATCGTCCGTGATTGACAATGTCGGATCGTACCTATCAATTCAATAAAAGCAAATATGAAATAAGGATTACATACCATAGTCAATTCTTGATCATTCAATTCAGATCTCCTCAGGGGCTTTAAACCAAAAAAAAAAAAAAAAAAAAAAAAAAAAAATGGAAAATGTAAAGTTACCAGAAGTATGAAGGACTCTGAAAATGCATGGGTTTCCTTTCAGCTGTGTAATAAAGGTGAGTGCACCCCATACAATATGCAATTCCTCTCTCGATATCCTGAGAATCCCAATGTTTGTGTGTGGTGAAAAATATTTTACTGCCAATGATAAATACAATAAAAAAGAAATCCTTAAATCAAATTCCTGGGTAGAGACAACACATATGATGAAAAGGAGATCAACCCTAATACATACATGTCAATGGCCTCTGTGTTAGCCCAGCTCCATAATCTCCAAAGTTCCCTGCTATCGAGTCCTTAAGAGCAACCATCAGGTCTTTGTTGCTGATTTGTGGTAGTTGACAGTTATTTCTTCCAGTATCTCCAAAAGGATTTTGATCAGCTGTCGAAGACAGTTCTAATGTATTGGAAGCTGGAATCGAAGCCCATCGTAATGGCGTGTTCGCATAGACGACCTCGAATAGCAAGTATCTGTTCTTGAAGCGGACCATGCCTTTTTCCTTTTTTTTTTTTTTTTTCTCGCGAATGAAAGAAATGTCTTTTTTCTTTTGTGCCTTAGCTGGCCTTGCCCTCAGCTAATGGTGGCTTATTCGTAAATCACAAATGAACGGATCAGAAAAAATGTTTATTATTTTCGTAGGAAGTTCCTGTGAGACTAGCCACACTGACTTCGGAGACGTTGCTGCCCCATCCTCACTTGACTCCTACATCTTGTCCATCGTATTCTGTTCTTATCATGTTTGGTCTGCGCACAGTCTTACCTGGAGCACGTTCCTTGGGTACGGCTATACAGTAAAAAAAAAAAAAAAAAAAAAAAAAAAAGAGAGAGAAAAGGAAAAAAGCCGAAGTTACTTTTTTTTTATCACAAAGCGAGCTTAACAGGAAAAAGTTGCAATACACGATCAATGGACATGACTGCAGCAAAACTGATCAGAAGAGTTGACTCCTTAATGCAACCACACATTCACAGTGGACTCATTTGCTAATATACAATGTTTTATTTTTATTTTTTTTCCGATCTCAAAATGTAGTTGCTTCAACCAAGGCAACACCATGCAATACCTTCCACACATCAACCGCTGTTTTGGCTAAAGCTCGACGATCAAGGAAGGACATTGCCATTCAGACCCGGAAGGCTAACCTAAAGAAACAGGAAGATAAACATCGTGAATTTGAAGAATCAACACCAGACTATATCATTGGAAAGGAAACAGAGTTCACGCGCTCGCTTCTTCAGCCTCAGACTCTGTTCCAAGCTCCTCTCGCTTCTATCAAACCTCCCACGACTACTGATACCGAGTCTGACAGCACATCATCATCATCATCAACATCATCCTCAAGATCCAACTTTTCTTTTTCAGCCTCACCATTATCATCCTCCATCTTTTCATCATCTAGGGCGCCCTTGGTAGTTTCGACATCTGAACCTTCTGGATACCAACATTTCTTAACTAATCAGGAAGCAGAATTGATCTTCGATAAGGTCCCCCATATCCACCTGGAAGAACTCATGAACCGCTCCACACTTGTCAGTGACAAGCTTCAGCTCCCTATTGAGAAACAGAAGGCAGAATTGGTCCGCCGCATCATTGCCCTTGAGAATGGAAATGCAAAACAGATCATATTGGAAAACATCAGGAGAGCCAAGGAAGCATTCCAACGCTTTGAAGGTGACACTGGAAGCCCTGAAGTTCAAGGTAATCTTTATTCTCATGGCTTTTATTATTATTATTATTATTATTATTATTATTATTATTATTACCTTTTCTCTTTTTCTTTTGAAAAACAATGAAACTTGTTTTCTTATTTCCAATTTTATTATTATTATTATTATTATTATTATTCGATTAGCTGCCATTATGACTGTCAGGATTCAAAACTTGAACAACCACGTCCTCAATAATAAGAAGGATAAACACAACTATCGTCGTTTGCGCATGTTGGTCCATCAACGTCAGACTGTCCTTAAATATCTCAAGAAATCCAACCCAGATCGCTACCATACATGTCTTGATCGCTTAGGATTGGAACCTCGTGCCATTGAAGACGAGATCGTTATTTGAACCTTCCCTTTTTCTTTTATTTTGCCTGCAGTTTAGCTTTGACGTGAGAAAGCGGATAGCATGCTTAGTTAGTTTGTAGTTGTTTTTTATTTTCCTTCTTGCTTGCAATTAACTATGTCATTAAAAGAAACCAATAGACCATCTTCTTCCTCCCATGAATTTCCCAATGAAATTTGTTTTTTTTTTTTTTTTTTTTTTAAAAAAAATAAAAAAAATGAATGCATCACTTTCATGCCGACTTTTCCAAACCAAGCGCATTACTATCTTTGTTTAGTGAAAACGATGTTTTAATATGAAAAGACTGGCGATTGGTGAAGAGTGTCTAATTCGCAGCCAGTATTGGACATGTTATAAAATTTTATATTGCTTGCAACCATCTAAAGCCTGGCCATATTGGCCGAAATTCAGGCTTTCAATTTCGATCAAGTGAAAAAATAAAAATAAAATAAAATAAAATAAAACAAACTCGGGCAACAATTAGAAAACAATGCGATCGGGAGATTATGTCTATGCGTCTCTAGACCATTGCTTCAACTGAATCGAAACTGGATATCATAATCAAAAAAAACTGCATTCGTATAGTGGCGAGCCTTTTTTTTTTATTTTTTTTATTTTTTTTTTATTTTTTATTTTTTTCGGTATAAATGATATTTACAACAGTGTATGGATATAATTCAGAGGTCAGACAGCAAGCTCAATATGAACTCTCTTATACTTCTCAACAGCATAACATTGTCTTCAGTAAAGACATTCATGAGCAACAAGCGTTAAATCCTGCTGTATCTTCTTTGAGAACATCATATGCAAACGAATGTACAGGTGCACCAGAAGTTAAAAACAAGAAGAAGGAGAAGAAAAAAACTATCTTGCAGAACATCTCCTTCATGGAAAAAGATATTTGCATCATGGGCTTGTACGCGCCTTATTCGTACGGCCCCCATACAAAAAGTTATTTACTCTGGCACCTCCGTGCAATAAAAAAAAATAAAAAAAAAAAAAATCATCTGTTCAAAACCGCCTTATGACAGGTCTTACAGATTTTATGAATGGGATTCAAATCCACAGGCAGAACAATCCCTTCGAGTATCTCAATAGGGTGGAATGGCAGTCGACTCAATATATGAACTACTTAAAAAACTACCCATCTGAATGACAACTAGGCCCCAAGGAACTTGTTGTAGATGTTCGAACCCTTAATTACTTAATCACTATCACAAAGGAGCTGTCCGAAGAAACCGTTCTTGTTGAGCGCTCTGCGTTCCTTCTCAACAGCAGAACAAAATTCTTTATCAAGGAAAGGGCAATCGGAGTCGACATTCACAAACGGATTATTACTGTTGGAAGTTGCAGCGCCATGGGAGCTGCGATACTCATCGCGCTCTGTTGCATATTTCACAGTATGCAATATTATGATGGGGCCTAGTTAGAAAAAAATTAGAGTAAAAATAACACTAATGCGCTAAAAAAGATTAGCGGTAGAAATTAGTGGCAATAACGCGCCACACATAGACGCGATAAATCTTTGGTATGAAGTTTTTAGAACGAATCTTTGTCATCTTATAGATAGATACGTAGTTACCTGGTACAAGTCTCTCTACCAGAAAATGAATAAATACCCCCATGGGTGTGGTGTGTGAACCCATATCTTATTCTCACTTACTTTTCTACTGCTTACTATCTATCTACAAAATATTTTTCACGCTCTATTCCACTCTACAGTCACCCGAAAAAAAGTCTGGTCAAAGTGGGTTATTCATTATTTTTTTTATTTCGAATCTCTGACAAACAGCTCATTTGTGACATACAAAAATACTTCACCAACCAAGATGGAAATTTACGCTTTTATTAATGAGACCAATGTGGATAATCACTAAAGTTTTTGGGCAGTACATGCTGAGGGAAAACGGCAAGAAATAGGATTGAAGACAGTGTTTCTCTTCATAACCTTTCAGGTGATTGTACAATATGAAGCTAGTCTCTAGATGCAGTGAGCATCTATATGTGCTGCCGAGTATACGACACTGCGTCCTAAAGATGACCCAAGGCAAGTTCTGGCTATTTTATTGGTGAAAAATCAACCCTGATTGAACAGAAATAAGGATCTTTATTAACGTAACAGAAAAGAGTATTTATGTCTCTTTTCTATCACTATTAGCCACGGTTATGCTATTAAAGTATTTTAACTATTTAGATATAGGGATATAGGTAATTATGGCGCGATCGGCTTTGAGTGCGAACTGTCACCAACTATCAAAAGATAAGTAACCTCTCGGGTTACAAGCGGGCGAGAAGATAGACATTCCACAAAATAAACTGAGGTCTACTCATTGTATTTTGGTGAATTTGATAAACGAAATTTAGTATCGAGGACGCTTGAGCTCTTAATAAAGAAAGACAGAGATAAAGACATTTAAGAGAGAGAAAAGAAAGAGAGTAATAACACGGCACGCTATGTATCGTAGCAATGGGTATGATAGTATGATTGTTTGTATATCTGTCGAAACAAGCTACACGTTAGAGGTTCCTAATTACTGAACTCATCGTTGTGTGCTTAATAGTGTACGGAAATACCAGAGATGTATGCACGCACTAAATGAAAGAAAGCATCAGGGAACCATCCACAATCTATAACAACACGGTCAACAAAAGTGCAAAGTAGAGCGGCATAATATATTTCAATTATAGATAAACCATTTGTAGTTCTTTACTCAATCCTAGAGTCACATAAAGAATATCAACATCTACTCTGGGCTACGTACGACCTTGATAAGATAAATATTCTGGTCTGTATTTGATGCTTAGCTTTCGAGCTTGTATCATGGAAGGCTTCCTGGCCTGGTAGTGGTATTTAAGACTGAAATAAAGACCTACCCTGTGCAAATAGTTTTTTTTTTTTTTATTTATTTGCACGGGGGGAGCAGGTATCTACGGGGCAGTGCGAATAAATTTTTTTTAAATGAAATTTTATTTGCACGAGGGGCCGTACAAATAACTTCATCCTTATTAAATTGGTTTGTGATTTACTGTCATTACTGCTGTTGGAGATCAGGAAGGGACTTGTCGAGAAAAAATATATATAGCCAGGATAGGAAGGGGGACATACCAATGGAAAAAAAGTAGACACCAATCGAGAAAAAGCAGACACTTCTCAGGGGAAAATAATCGTCAAAAGGTAACTCTTATTTCAAAAAGGATTAATCTATTTGGCAGCCCATTGCCAAATATAATCAACTTTCAAGACTCTCTTTGGCAGCCCAGTTGCCAAATAACATTCATTATTTACTTGGCAGCCTACCCAGGGCTATTTGGCCTCTAACTATTTATTTTTTTTTTTTTTTTTTTTTTTTCAAGTAGGTCGCTCATACAGTTTTGGAGGTGCCATTTGGAGATCAATGCCTATGAGAGGTTTTCGCTCGGAGCAAACGCGTCTCACCTGCTACCTAGACGTCTTCAATAAATCATTCCCTAACCGTGTACATTGAAGGCTGTTTTGTGAAGATGTCATCGCCGCTGCCCTTAGTACCTCCGGCGGCATTAGCTGTGCAAGGCAATGTATCCACAGAACGCTGCCTGTTTTACCATTGATGTTATGACACTGTTATAAAAAAAAAAAAAAAAAAAAAAAAAGTAATGTATTTGGCAGCCCAGCTGCCACCCAAGAGTGCGAAGTTAAGTGGCAGCCCCCAGAAGTAGGCTGCCAAATAGAGGCAAAAATTACTATATTTGGTATGGGCTGCCAAATAATGTTTGGCAACTGGGCTGCCAAATAGATTAATCCTTTCAAAAAACAGGGGTCATCTCTTGTCGATTTGATATGTTGCAACGGAATACAGAGAATTCTCCCCCGTATAAATGTCTAAAAACTATTTGCACGGCCCACACACCACACCTTATTCTCACTGCTTCCCCAAGGCCTAATAGGGAGGCAAAAAGTAAGCTCTTTGGCCGGGAATTGAACCCGGGTCTTCCGCGTGACAGGCGGAGATACTGACCACTATACTACCAAAGAATTTCTTGTTGTGAGGGTTGCAATTAAATATTCTAAATAGAGATTACTTAAGCCACATCAATAATAAGTGACGTCTTGGTAGGCAGAGCCAGAGGTATACCTATAGCGGTACTCTCAAACCCACCCCGTCTCGTCAGGGCACCCCCTGTCTAGCCCAGGGGCTGGGTTCGAGTCCTGGTTAAGGCACATAAAGTGAAGCAGCCCAATGGCTGAGTAGTATACTTGTCAGGGCAACCCCCTTCCCTGAAGTGTTCCTTACCTTATCTTGATATATCACTTCAGGTATGCAGCCTCATTCACCTCAGCACTAGTTACTGTGAGGGTTGTTATAAAAAAAAGGATGAAGTTATTTGCACGGGCCCGTACACCCCTTATTTGTACGGCCCCCCTGAGGGTCCTTGTTATCAAAAAAAAAAAAAAAAAAAAAAAAAACCTCTTATTTGTACGGCCCCCGTGCAAATAAATTTTTACTTATAAAAAAAATTATTTGCACTGCCCCGTACCTCTATTTACACTGCTCCCCCCGTACAAATAAAAAAAAGTTATTTGCACGGGGTCTCTTTTTCATCTACAAGCAGCAACGTGTATCCTACAGACTACATGATTCTGGCTTTATATAAATAAGTGGAGGTGAGTCTAGAGTAGAGAGGGGTCTACTGGTGGAAGTTGCAGCGCCGTGGGAGCTGCCAAACAGCTCATTTGTGACATACAAAAATACTACCATTAGACCCATATAGCGTATACGATGATTTAAATTACCACTCACGTGGGGCAGACAAGAACCCTCTCTTTGTCCTCCTTCTTAGTTGGTGCACTGTTTTAACCTAACTGATATAACTTACTATGTATGTAATATGGAGCTAAAGTTCAATAAATTTACCCTTTTATTAATGAGGCAATGTGGATAATCACTGAAGTTTTTGGGCAGTACAGGCTGAGGGAAAACGGCAAGAAATAAGATTGAAGACAGTGCTTCTCTTCATTACCATTTCAAGTGATTGTACAATATGAAGCTGGTCCTTTAGACGCAGTGAGCATCTACATGTGCTGAGTATGCAATACTGCGTGCTAAAGACGAACCAAGGTAAGTTGGCTATGATAATAAACTTGGAATGTAATGAGACAAAACTAAGGATTATTGCGATTAGCAGTCATTTATATGGGTTTTTACTATAGCTAAGGTTTTTACCCTTTTTATTTAACGAAGATCCCTGGATCATAATAAAGACACCTTTCTTTCGTTCTCGCTACTTATTATGACCCTGGCATATTTCAATAACAGAAAAGAATATTTATGTCTCTTTTCTATCACTATTAGTCACGGTTATGCTATTAAAGTATTTTAGCCACTAAGATATAGAGATATAGGTGATTGTGCACGTTCGGTTTTGAGTGCGAACTGTCACCAACTATCAAAAGACAAGTAATATCGGGTAAGAAGATAGATATTCCACAAAATAAGCTGAGGTCTACCCATTGTATTTTGATGAATTTGATAAACAGAAAGGGAAAAGAAAGAGAGTAGGTAGTAACACGGCACGCTATACATCGTAGAAATGAGTATGATTGTATGATTGTTTGTACATCTACCGACACAAACTACACGTTAGAGATTCCTAATAACTGAATTCATCGTTGTGTGCTTAATAGTGTACGGAAATACCTAAGATGTATGCACGCGTTAAGCATCGGGGAACCATAACAATGCAACCAACAAAAGTGCAAAGTAAAGCTGCATAGTATATTTCAACTATAGATAAATCATTTGTAATTCTGTATTTAGTCCCAGTCGCATAAAGAATGCCAACATCTACTCTGAGCTACATACGAACTTGATAAGATATTCTGGTCAGTATTTGATGCTTAGGCAGCGGCTCTAGATCTAAGCCTGTGTCATGGAAGGCTTCCTGGTTATGGTGTTTAGGGCTAAAATAAAGACCCCGTACAAATAAAAAAAAAGACCCCCGTGCAAATAACTTTTTTTTATTTGCACGGGGGGAGCGGTGTAAATAAGGTGTGTACGGGGCAGTGCAAATAGATCTTTTAAATATTTGTACGGCCCCCGTGCAAATAAGAGGTGTACGGGCCCGTGCAAATATCTTTTTTCTAAAAAAAAAAAAACCTCAGCACTAGTTACTTGTATAGCATTGTATCATAAACTAATAAAGACCTTTATCTTGGTATAACACTTCAGTGTGTTCTATATATTTACGTCTTATTACGGCTCTTACTGGTATTCAGTATAGCCCCCAGTCCTTAAGCAGTAATTTTTCATTGACAACTATTTAAAGAAATAATAAAATTCCATAAGTGTATGAATTTTGATTTTCTTCACGTGACTCACTGACCGGCTAAAAATTTCCCGAGATGATACCAAAGGGAGTAGTGGAACATGACCTCCTTGTTGTCAAAAAAAAAATTGTGACAGTAGTGGAAAATCCATATGAGGTTATTATTATATATGTCAACTCGTGGGTCCTCTTAATCAAGATGTCAACATATTACCAATCTAATTATCATTGATGTATGTTATCTTTGGACTTTATGTTTAAGGGCATTGAATATTTAACAATAGGACCTTTCAAGCAGATTGAAGTACGAATATGAGTTTTTATAAAGATAGATATAACTCAGAGATTTCTACTTTTTAAGCCCCCTTGGGAAGTGGACAACGGAAAAAGCCCTGTGCAGAGAAGACTGTACCAATCAACATGACCTCATGTTTGCGGTCAATAGCTGCCACCGTGCTTGTCGAGATGAAATGTCCATCATCAGCTAATACAGTTTCAATGAGATATTTAGGTGCGGTAGATGAAATCTCTGGGTTCTTGTACATTCTTACGACTTTGGATGGCCCGATGATGGGTTTCCCATGCACGCCAAGGCTCGAAACCATCCTGTAGGGTTGGACATGGCCCGCAACAAAGATATCACCAGACACAGGATCATATGAAGGATTATCAACGTAGAAGTCAAACTTGACAAACTCTTCTTGGCTAAGTGTGTGGTCTGCTTGAGGCTTGAGCACATGCATGCCAGCACCATGGCAGGCTGAGAGGAAGATAAGCGAATTGTCTTTGTTGCTAGTCATACCATTGGCACTTGCGACGCCTGTAAAGGCAACGAATGTCTTCTCAGGTGAATAGTAGATCACATTACTCCATTGGCGTCGAAGCAGCTCTTTTTTTTTTTTGAGGAAAAAGAGAAGTATATGTAACAGTAAGATTAGGAACATTGTCATTGTTACTTAAAAAAAAAAAAAAAAAAAAAACTAATTTACCTTCAGCAACTCTCTGGGGGCCATCTAGATGCTTATGGTCATTGGAAACATAAAATTCGCGAGGCCCCAATGCAACAATGTCATTTGGAGTGCGAATGAGCTCATGCTGGATAGTCTCCTTGTACTGGACGGCCTTGTCACCAATAGAGTACTCGAGTACCTCAACGACGCTTCCGGTACGGCGATGGTTGATGGCAAAAATGGTGAGGTCTGTCGCAGATCGCTCATGGATCCCTAATCCATGGAACACACGATCAGCTCCCTCAGGAAAGCCAACCAAGTCCATTACTTGATGCTTTCCAGACTACACATTGAATCAGGAGAGGAGAATAGAAGAATAAAAAAAAATAGAAAAGAAAAAATAAGAGCATGTAAGCATAAAGATAAAGGATAAACTAAAATCTGCCATATGCAACAATAAATAGGGCTTACAGGGATGTCATAGATCACAAACACATCTTGGAAAGCATTCTCTGTCGAAGTATTGAGCTTGTGAATAGGTGGATACCAGCCCTTTCGAGCCTCTGCGTTTCCACAGGCTGTAAACGCAAGACTAGAGGCATGATGGATATGAATGTCCTCACAGGCTTCAAGACCTTCAAGAGGCTTGCAACCCTCTGTGTTGAATGGTTGTATGTCACCCAGGAGAACACCACTATCAACCACTAGGTCTTTGATAAAGTTGTAGCTCAAGGCAGAAGTGAGAATTGTGACCAATGCGACATCTCGGAAGAGAGTTTTGACACTGAATCCACCTGTGGCCTTTGGAGAGGTAGGCTTAGTGTGTGTTTGCGGAGTAGCCGAAGTCTTGGCGTTATTCTTGGCCATTATGTGGAGCAAAGTTGTTGTTTTTATTTCTTTCAAATGAAGATGAGATCTGGATGGAGGAATGGATGAAATGAAATTGAATGGGGCGCTATTTAACTACAAAATAAAGTTTCGCCTCAGTATTAAAAAAGAAAGTTTAGTGTTTAGTAAGTTTTGCTTTAATTTCGGTGAAACAACAACCATTCAATATCCCTGACTTTTTATATTCTGTTGTCACTAAAGACGCGTTTTTAAATTAGGGGGTCCTTACTGTCAATGATTCGCAAAGATCATAGCCATAGCCATAATGGTAATCAATCAACATTTCCTTTTCTTTGTAACAGGGACTCACGAGCCCGAGTGGACTTATAAGTACTGGAGTCTATAGATGGGCTGCTCTCCTGGACAGTGCACATCTATTACCGTTTTTTTTTTTTTTTTTTTTTTTTGATAACAAGGACGGGATTTATTATCTATGATGCGCATCCATTGCCGTACGGGAGAATATATTTAACAGTCCCCCTCGATTTAGCAACCACGCAAGCTTATTTGGCAACTCTGATCTTTTTTGTAATTTGACAACTCGGGTTGTTAATAAAGAAAATTACCTTTCAATCTGACACATGTATCTTGCACTTATGGAGAACCTTTCGCACAGTTTGGTTTCATGCTCTCTACAACTACAAAATGGTGGCAATACTTCACTGCCATGACTGTGACTAAGGTCTTCGTCTCTCTTTTTTTCTTTCCTTCCATTATGCTTTACATTCGTCCTTGCTTAGATGTCCTTAAAAATAATTTTGCCGTCGTACATTAACATGCAAAACTGGATGAATGTTTTACTTTTTTTTTTCTACTTTACTTTAATCTTCTAGGGGACTTGCCGCATCATCATGGATGTTGACTGCATGATACCCTTTGACTTTGGTAGAAGAGCTGCAACTAGGAGAATATGATCTTGTATTGTTATTGTAGTATTGGTAAGAAAAGTATACCTAGCCATTTGCTCAGTTCTAGAAGTGAAAATCGGAAAAATCAATCTTTTTGCTTTCTATTAGCTATGACCCGCTTGTATAAAAGCTCATGCTCCATAGATGCTTCAATGCATGTACTGTAGAGTAAGCTTTCTTCTTGAGACAGATATGGAAAGCAAGAGTCACTAAAAACCATATGGAAAATGTTTTGCATTTTATTCTTCATTTGGCATACTAACCAGCAATTCCCTGCTTGCGAAAGGTACTTCAGATCCCGAACTATCGAATACTATGATTATCAAAGTACATATATAGTCTTAAGTCTTTAAAAAGGCTTATAATAATAATATTATAGTTTAATAAATCACTTTTTGCCTTCACTACCTATTACAATGACGCTAAGCGAAGCGACAACTGTAAAATACCTGTACTTCCCTATGATACTATAGTCAACTCAATAGGAACGATATCTCTTAACTTGATATTGGCTTCAGGTGGAAAGTTGATGACCTGAAATTTAAGTATGTAGCTCAGCACCATGTCTCCTACAAAATCTGATACTTAGATCATAAAGCTGGGTCGCCGCTGTCGATATCCATGGTTTTTAACGGCTCTTGCTTTCTATATCTGCCTCAAGAAGAAAGCTTACTCTACAGTACATGCATTGAAGCATCTATGGAGCATGAGCTTTTATACAAGCGGGTCATAGCTAATAGAAAGCAAAAAGATTGATTTTTCCGATTTTCACTTCTAGAACTGAGCAAATGGCTAGGTATACTTTTCTTACCAATACTACAATAACAATACAAGATCATATTCTCCTAGTTGCAGCTCTTCTACCAAAGTCAAAGGGTATCATGCAGTCAACATCCATGATGATGCGGCAAGTCCCCTAGGAGATTAAAGTAAAAGTAGAAAAAAAAAGTAAAACATTCAGTTCCGCGTGTTAGTGTAGTTTATCAGTTTATGGCAAATTTCGTTTAGGGAGACTTTTTTTTTTTTTTTTTTTTTTTTTTTTTTAAAAAAAAAAAGGCGTGTGATAAACACTAGATAGGCGGGCAGACAGATAGTCCAGGCACCAGGAGCATTGCCTCAAGGGTTACCACTCATGCTAACGTGGCTTATGAACATAATGTACAGTATTAATAATGAATTCTGCATGACGTCACGGGATGTTATCAAAAAAAGATAGGATGTTATACAATGCTAGTATGGCAATGTGTGGTCGATTAAAAACTGCTTTGCCCGCGCCCCTAATGATAGGGCAATAGAGCCCTATTTCTAGTAAACTCTCATGACCTTGTGTCCCTAATTACCAAAGGCAGTCAAGTAAGTGAGATAAGTTATTGGTCCACAACCACACCCATGGGGTTTTATTGAAGTTGTTATCAAAGACATATCAAGAACATTATATACTACTATAAGCCTGTTTATGTACAGTACAGCATTTGTCAACGGATGACAATGAAAAAAGAAAAAAATGCTGTTGTGACATTCAATTGGTTTGGTTTTCTGTAGCACGAAAACCTTGTTCCCCTATTTGCAGCAAGCACGCCATTTCACTACTTTTTTTTCGTGAAGGAAGCAATCAAGGATGACTTTGGCAGGCATCTCTTTTTAAGATGTACATATCCAGAACTCATTTGTGTGTATTTTCCATCCTATATTGATACTCGAGATGTCTAAGGTAGCTGTGCATGGCAGAGCACTCGCTCAAGCTGACTGATAAATAAAACAACCCTACTGAAGCAGGCGTGCTTGGTCTGCAAAATCACAGCCGCTTCGCTTCTTCCAATGCAGATCACTGTTTATAGGTCCGCTCGAACTCGCCCAATTACACCAATGTTTTGTTAACAGCCTGATGAAGTGTCCTTGTTGAGTTTCCTTATATTTTAGAGATAACTATTGGCTTAAAGATTTCAACTCAAGTTTTCCTCCAATTAACTTGCACTCAGATAACCATATTGCTAATTGAATGATTATTGAATAGAAAGTGGAGGGAAGTTTGAATTGAAATCTTCTTTAAAATATAAAAAATCTCAACAAGGGGCACTTCAGCGGGCTGTTAACAAAACACTGGTGTACAGAGAAAAGAAGAGATCTTTACGAATTATAAGGATTACAAATCCTGTCTTTTTTTTTTTTTTTTTTTTTTTTTTGATAATAAGGACCTTCCAGGGTCATAGAACTTATTGTGATTAATAATTTCGTTCTTTGTGAAAGCAAGGACGCCTAAGATTTAAAACACGTCTTCGGTGGCAACTCTAAGACAATAGGAAAGGCTGTTGTTTCATAGGTATTATTAATGCAAAATTTATTAAGTACTTTTTTCGATACTGAGGCGCGTAACTGCGTAGCTTATTTTTACAGCTTAAATAGCACCCCATTCATTCCTCCATTTCTCAATTCAGATCTCATCTTCATTTGAAAGAAATAAAAACAACAACTTTGCTCCACACAATGGCCAAGAATAACGCCAAGACTTCGGCTACTCCGCAAACACACACTAAGCCTACCTCTCCAAAGGCCACAGGTGGATTCAGTGTCAAAACTCTCTTCCGAGATCTCCTATTGGTCATAGTTCTCATTGCTGCCTTGAGTTACAACTTAATCAAAGACCTAGTGGTTGATAGTGGTGTTCTCCTGGGTGACATACAACCATTCAACACAGAGGGTTGCAAGCCTCTTGAAGGTCTTGAAGCCTGTGAGGACATTCATATCCATCATGCCTCTAGTCTTGCGTTTACAACCTGTGGAAACGCAGAGGCTCGAAAGGGCTGGTATCCACCTATTGACAAATTTAATTCTTCGACAGAGAATGCTTTCCAAGATGTGTTTGTGATCTATGACATCCCTGTAAGCCCTATTTATTGTTGCATATGGCAGATTTTAGTTTATCCTTTATCTTTATGCTTACATGCTCTTATTTTTTCTTTTCTATTTTTTTTTATTCTTCTATTCTCCTCTCCTGATTCAATGTGTAGTCTGGAAAGCATCAAGTAATGGACTTGGTTGGCTTTCCTGAGGGAGCTGATCGTGTGTTCCATGGATTAGGGATCCATGAGCGATCTGCGACAGACCTCACCATTTTTGCCATCAACCATCGCCGTACCGGAAGCGTCGTTGAGGTACTCGAGTACTCTATTGGTGACAAGGCCGTCCAGTACAAGGAGACTATCCAGCATGAGCTCATTCGCACTCCAAATGACATTGTTGCATTGGGGCCTCGCGAATTTTATGTTTCCAATGACCATAAGTATCTAACTGGCCCCATAAGACGTGTTGAAGGTAGACTAATTATCCTCTTTTTTTAAGTAACATTGGCAATGTTAAAATGTTTCTCCTAATTTTGCTGTTATATATACTTCTCTTTTTCCTCAAAAAAAAAAAGAGCTGCTTCGACGCCAATGGAGTAATGTGATCTACTATTCACCTGAGAAGACATTCGTTGCCTTTACAGGCGTCGCAAGTGCCAATGGTATGACTAGCAACAAAGACAATTCGCTTATCTTCCTCTCAGCCTGCCATGGTGCTGGCATGCATGTGCTCAAGCCTCAAGCAGACCACACACTTAGCCAAGAAGAGTTTGTCAAGTTTGACTTCTACGTTGATAATCCTTCATATGACCCTGTGTCTGGTGATATCTTTGTTGCGGGCCATGTCCAGCCCTACAAGATAGTTTTGGTCTCTCCTGAGCCCGGAAAACCTATCATCGGGCCATCCAAAGTCGTAAGAATGTACAAGAACCCAGAGACTTCATCTACCGCACCTAAATATCTCATTGAAACTGTACTAGCTGATGATGGACATTTCATCTCGACAAGCACGGTGGCAGCTATTGACCGCAAACATGAGACCATGTTGGTTGGCACAGTTTTCACTGCACAAAGTTTTTTCCGTTGTCCACTTCCCAAGGGGGCTTAAAAAACCAGAAACGCCTGAGTCAGGCACTTTTATATATATCCTTATAAATACTCATACCCTCGATCTGCTCGAAAGGTCCTATTGTTAAATAATCAATGATTCTAAACATTAAAGTGTAAAGATAACTGTGCTTACCCATTTATCAATGACGATTAAATTGATAGATATAACATGTTGACTGATACATGTAAATATATATTGTGGCCAATTACTTCACAAGCATAACAAGAAGAAATTCTCAAGGACCCACGAGGTCATGTAGGATCTAAATTCTTAAAGTTCTCTCGCACTTACCTAGCATTTGATAATTAGGCCCCACAAGGGTTTTTTTTTATTAACTGGGGCCCACAAGGTCATGAGATTTATTAGAAATAGAATTTATAAATGGGCTGCCCTATTAATTAGGCCCCACAGGGTCATTTGCATGGGGTGAATCTATTTGACAACCCGGGTTGTCACTCTTATTTGACAACCCCTCCCTAATTTAGCAGTCACACCGGCTTATTTGGCAACCCAGGTCTTCAATTTTCACTTTTTTGTTATTTGACAACCCGGGTTGTCAAAAAAAGAAGAAAAATTGTCTTTTTCAACCTGTCACATGACAAGTCTTCACCCTCTTGTACTTATGGAGGACCTTTCTCAGCTGGATTTCTAAAATGGTGGCAACACTCCATTATCATGACTGTGGTTATAGCTTCTTCTGTCTCTCTTTTTTTTCCTTTCCGCGTCTTACGCATGCGCCATCAAGCGTCGCATAACCACTCCGAATTTATGCATGCTTATTTATCCAAAAAAAACCCCTTAGTGCATGTTACCCGTATAGGCACATTTTCTATAAAAGCAAACCCTTGTTTTAGAAATCAGTTGTAATAAAAAAACAACACCTCGTAACCAAAAAAAAAAAGTTTGTTATTTGATGGAAGCTTTTAGATTGCTGGAGGGATTTCATGTTGCTGAGGGATAGCAATAGAAACGATTTTCACATAATAATCTTGCCAATAAAAAAGGGTTATCAAATAATAGTGAGCTTGGGGTTGTCAAATTAGATATTTTACTATTTGACAACCCCGGGTTGTCACGCAAAGAAAAAAAATTGAGAAAAATAATTAAGGGGGGGGTTGTCAAATAAGAGTGACAACCCGGGTTGTCAAATAGATTAATTCATTTGCATGATCATTCCATATATTCAGGAATCCACGTGACAAATTTACCTTATGCACTTATAGAATACTAATTCGTCTAGTTAAAGTAGTATTTATTTGAAGACTTCCCAACAAGAAATTCTTTGGTAGTATAGTGGTCAGTATCTCCGCCTGTCACGCGGAAGACCCGGGTTCAATTCCCGGCCAAAGAGCTTTCTTTTGCATCAGTTTTGTATGACCAACATACGATTCCATCCATCATGCATTTTATACTCCATTTACTCTTCTATGATTATAACGAGCACGAGTGGCAATCACTCTATGTTGAATAAATGGACATTTATTTTTATAATATTTGAAGAGAATTCATTACAGGGGGGTTTTTTTTAAAAAAGCATTAGTATCTAGTGTCTAGCGTCAATGAGTACTGACAGTTGGGATATACTGAGTTCGTTGAATACATAGATGATGATGTGCATCTGGAGCAGCATTGACATGGCTGTTGCTGTTGCTATTATTATTTTTCTTATTATTATTAATATTATGATCATTATTCGTGTGAAGAGGATGGATGGATGAAGCAGCACTGCACTCTTGTGATGATGTTCTGATTCTTGTTCTTGTTCTTGTTTGTATGTTTGTGTTCGAATTTGAGTTTGTCCTTGTTCTTATCTTTTTAGATGTCACTAGAGGATTCTCATACCCCTGTGGGGATGTAGATGTGGATATAGACGTTGGAGATGATGCTGCGGATGAAGTTAAAGTTGAAGTTGACATTATAATAGGTCGTCGAGTAGCAACCTCCATTGTGCTCTTGATATTGTTTGCACTGCTCGCTGAGCGATTCAACCTCTTTTTTGAGGATGCTCTTGGGATCCTTGAACCCGTAGTTGAAGTCGTAGTCACAGATGAATTATGCCTATCCACATCTACCATTCCATTTATAAATAATTGCTGATGAGGATATCTGCCAATAGTGCTGGTACTAGCCCTAACACTATTTCTCGCCCCAGGAATAGGGATTGGAAGAGTCGTTGTTCCTGTCGTTACTGATGCAGTAGTTCCAGTAGTATTGGTAGTAGTAACCGCCTGTAGAGATCGAAAATGTGCGTGCGATGGTGATTGGGATTGTGTTGCATTCGCTTTTACTGCTGCAGTGGTAAAGAGCGCAGGGGCCGTTCTAGACCGTGCAGATCCTACACGAACAGGGACTGCATCGACCTTTAAAGGACGATGTTGATGTATTTCAGCCTCATTTGATAGAATGGTGGGTGAGGAGGCTTTGCGGCGCGGCGGGATAACGGGGGCAAGTGCAGTCTGGTAGTCTTCATGCGCAAGGGTCGCTGTAGCTGTTGCTGGCACTGCATTCAAATGATTGGATGCATTTATATTTAAAGGGAGAGAAAAGGCAGAGAGAGAGCCCTTCCGTGGAGGTGTAAGCGGTTGTTGGAGTAAATGAATGTATCCGCCATACTTTGGTGAAGTCGGAGAAGGGGTTGAAGGGGGTGAGGTGCAGTAGAGCTCTGCTGGATCTCTGTTACTCAAAAGCCCTGTTGACCGCACGCTTCGGATTGTTGGTGAGGCAGAAGGGTCTAGAATACGGAATCCTTTGTCTTTTCGAGGCATAGATGTGGTCCTGTTCCTAACAGTATTCTTGGGTGGTGAACTGCTCATAGTTTGCTTTCCACTGTATGCAGTTGGGGTTGTTGGAGACAAAGGGTTTGATTCAGGCTCTTCTGTATGGTTCACCGTTGACATGGACGAGGGAAAAGATAAAGATAAGGGCGAAGACAAGGATAGAGACAAAGACGGAGACGCTGTGTGTATGTTGTCGAATGGATGCACTTCCTGTGTCGAACGAGCATGGTTAGGTGCAGCTGAATGCATAGTTGGTTGTGAATGTGAGTTGGAGTTGTCTGATAACGTTAGTGCAGGGGACTTGCGTCCCTTTCCAGTAGGGTGTTTTTGGTCAGATGTTGCACGAGGCGGGGAAGAAGACAATAATGATGATGTCCTTAAAAAAAATCTGTTAACCAACTCCTTGAGTGCCATGTGTTTCTCAGCATCTCCTGGGCCGTAGAGCTTGGATTCATCTGCTCGTGCATGCCAAGGAGTCAAAGTAAGCCTCAGGGTAAGGAATCTGCAATCCTTGACCCTCCCATCTCTATCCTCAATAACGGCATTGGATGGGAACCCATATTCGACCACCTCATCGAATTCACGTTCTCCAGCCGTCAGGTAGGTCCTGACCAGTTGTCGACTCTTGGGACAATCGTAAAACTTGGTCGGTGATGAGATTGTTGGGACCAGCATGATGTCGACTGAGGAAAGAAGAGAGCGATACTCAGCATCTACATCCAACTCTGTAGGACATGAAGAGGGATCTAAATCTTTCCAACAGCTACCTGGACCAAAAGGGTTTACTTCGTCGTCGTCCCCTTGAGTAGAGTCTGGTACAAGATCCTTGGTACTGAGAGTTTCAGAATGGTTGTTTTTCATTTCAAGGACCCTACTTAATAAAGAAGATTCACTTTGGCGCCTGAATGGAACACTCGATTCCCGCTTACTTCTGCTGGGCCAGATTTCTGGGATTGTATTGAGATTATGGTGCATTTTTAAAAAGTCTACAGGATTTTTATAGAAATCAAGCTCAGGATCATTTTGATCCTGCAGCTGCTTTTTATGGCGAGTCTGTGCTGACAATAAGCCACTTTCGACACTCTGCTTGCTATCACCATCACCATCGTCATCATCGGCTATTGCTTCCAATATGCGGCCTTTCCATTGGCGAGAAGCCCTCTCGATAGAACCATCCGAACCAATGCTGCGCTCCATAGGAGGTCTTTGACCTTTTGCTGCCCACAGACTATCTGCAGAAAGTGATCGCCTGTTCAACTTCTTTCTGTTATTTCTCGTGGGTAATATAGCTGGGGGCTCATGAATGGAGTCACTGCCACTTAAACCTAGAGGGGACCGACTTCGTATGGGCGTCATAAGAGGACTCGATATTTGCATAGGTGGTGGGCGATGGTCGCGCCCAGTGAAACGTGTGAGCATAAAGTGAGGGAATGTGGGGCTCTTAGGGCTAGAGGGACTTATGGAGCTATGAGTTGCGCTCAAGGCCGCCATGAAAGGAGGATGGCGGGGTGAAGGAGGGAGGGACTGAAATAGATCAACATCATAAACCGTAGAGCCTGCAGCCATCGCGCCCTGGCCACCAACAATAACAAAAGATGGCATTGCCGTTGGGCTCAATGGAGCACCTGCTAGCCCCACACCTATCCCGCCAGTACTATTGGTATAGCCTCGCCGCATCTTTAGTAGCTTTTTCATGACTCCGGCTGCACCAACCATTGGGGACAAGGATAGCCGTGAGCTATTAGATAAAGGACTAGGGTCTTGGAACAGTCTCTCGTGTGACCAGTTTGGTGAAGAGGGCAGTGGTACATTAATGGGCTCGCATCGAGTTAGGATAGATATGTCGTCTAGTTGGGGGACGTTGGACGAGAAGGAGGTGGGCGATGACGGAGCATCTAATACTAAGGACGAAGAATTGGATCTAAAACGTTGAAGCGACATGGCTGTGAAAAACAACAACAACAGCAAAAAAAAAAAAGAGGGTGGGACCTGCATTTAGCAAATGAATGACTGCAACTGATGTATCTTATCCAGTGAAGGCCTTCATATCATCTCGTACCTGACACGAGGGGAACAGTTGGTGGTAAAATCTGATGAAATAAAAAAGAAAATGGGCGTTCCAAGGTTCAAGGTTGAGGTGTACGAAGAGTTTTAATGATATTCTCCGTATTGCGGCTTGGTGGGCGAGAAAGGGAAAAATGGTTTTGGTATTAGATGGAGAGGGCATAAAAGTACAAGGAGTGATTGAGGATAGCCGAGTTAGGGGTATACAAATACAAGTGTAGTCGACGGTCGACTGAAGAAAAAGGCACCCTAAAGATCAGGATAAAAAGCGAAGTAATGCTTTAGCTAGAGCATGGATGTAGCAAGGAAGAGGGAAAGGGTTAGGGTGATAAACCATACGGAAATGAAAGAAAGAAAGAAAGAAAGAAAAAAAGCAAAAAAAAAAGAAAAGAGCACAGATTGGAGCGACATGACTGCATGGTTGTATCGGGGGGCTAGTCTACCCGACCTGCTTTGGTTCGCTCTCGTCCTATATCCATGAGCTCTTCTCTTTCTCGATTTCTGTCTCCCCTATAAACATATTCCGCGCGCGGTTATATATATTGAAGGAGATGAGGAAAGAAGGCAAGGATGATGATGAAAAAAAAGGAAGGAGTAGAAATATTTTACCCAGCCCTACCTCTAGCGATGCCAGATCGATGAAATGAGAAGGGGTAGAGAGAGAAAGAGAAAGAGGAGGAGAGAGAGAGGGAGGGAAAAAGGAAAGGTGGAATGGCAGAACACGAAGAGGAGAGCATTCAACGGAAAGGCCATGAGGAACTTTTCTGTAAACCACAGTCCTTCTTTTATTATCAGTGCGCAGGTAAAAAAGAAAATCAGGAGGCAACGAAAGAAGGAAAAAAAAAGCTTTACATCTTATTTGCCCATCTAAGCGGATGGAGGAAGCTTCGATATGTGTGTCTGTCTTTTCGATCAGGAGCGAGGATCTTCGTCGTGTTGTAGGATGCATTTGTGAATAATTAAGAGATTGCTATGGATATTACTGCTGTTCGATAAGAATAAAGTGCCTGATGCAAAATAAAAAAAGTAGGAAGATCATGATAAGCAAGAGAGCGTTGGCATCGTTACAAAGAGCATCCTGAATAACCGTTTGCTCGCATACTCGCATATTAAAAAAAGCTGCATATCGTCCCTGGATGATTCCTGTGCATGTTGGTTATTTTTTTAAAATGAGTTGTAGCTCTTCCATTAAATAGCTCTGTTTTGCCTCCAGAAGCCCATGCAAAAGCGCCACACCTATTTTAGTCGCACAGATTACAGCTGCAGCACGCAAAAAGGGGGTTTGTGTGTAATGTTCCATATAAATATACCATGCAGTGATCCAACATTCTTTATTCTTCTTTCCTCTTGAGCTCATAGCACCTACACTCCAGCTTCGAATTATATGCTAACTCATACATTAAAAAAAAAAAGGCATAGGGACAGACATCAAAGTTGATGGTAGAAGCAATGGTGGACAAGTAGTAGTCTTAAAGATGCCGTGTTGGCTTATTTCTCAATGATGAGCTGAAGGAAGATTTGCTTTATTGGATGTGGTTTTTGTTCATATTAGTCAATATTGAATGAGTTAATTTTTACGGGGCCCTTGCGAGGACAACGATGATCACAACCGAGTACAACGATGATCACAATCGAGTACAACACCTTAGGTATCCATTTGTTTCCGCTTTGACCATTTTTTTTTTTTTTTTTTTTTTTTTTTCCTCACACACAGGAGCCTGGTTTACTAATCACGTGGTTAGTAACCACCGTGTGACGTAGTTTCAGATACAAATCTACGGATTCCTTAGGATTTACCCCGAGCTCCTCAGATTTCTCGCTCATCACACATTCACACTCCTTCTATTTTCTCATAATCAAATGTCTGCCTTCACAAAAAGCCTCAAGGAACTTCGTGTTCACCTGTGTCAGACATCACCTGCCAGCAATGGGCTCAGGTAAATTAATGCCCACCTTCATTTTTTTTTTTTTTTTTTTTTTTTTTTTTTTTTCCTTTATTAGAGGAGGTCGGATCCGACCTTACAAAGAGGAAGGAACAAAAAAAAAGAATGGATCCCGAAGTTACCTTCAAAAATTTGCATCTCTGATTTAGTTTAATGCAGGGCATTAGGATAGAGAAACAACAGCTCAGAGGAAAGAAAAGGAGGTTATTCCGGACTCTTGACTAATCAGGACAGTGCCGGAATCAAGTCTAGTCTAAAGGATTAGAGGTGGAGATCATCAATCTATTGATTAGTTATGGGAACTTTCTTATAATAATTCGTCGACATGGTTTAATCATGGATAACTCGCCATAAGCTTCCGAAAAAAAAAGAAAAAGAAAAAAAAAAAAGAAAAAGTACTGAAGTCGATTCGAAAAAAATGTCTTTTTTTTTATCAATTTGTAGGCAATTTGTTGCCTCTAACTACAATGCTGTCAAAGCTGCCAATCCTAATCTCCCTATTCTTATTCGTGAGGCCAAGGGTACAGAGGCCAAGATCTTTGCTCGCTTCGGTAATTTGATCAAATTAATTTTTAATTTAGTATATCATTTACAAAACGTCTTTATGAAAAAAAAAAAAAAAAAAAAAAAAAAGAAAATACACAGGAATAGAACAGGATATGACAGGACAGGACAGGACAGGACAGGACAGTTGGAGAAACAAACATTCGATAGATGAAGAGTATTTGATCCGAGGCAACTTGCTCGCCATCCTTTTTTTTTTACTCTAGAATTTTGGATCAATGAAGGGAAACATAAACCCATTTAGCCCATTTAGCCCATTTAGCTCATTTAATGAACTTACAATGTTTCACCGTATGTGGAGTCGTTCAAAATCAGTTATAATGATTCATAAAACTAAATATGCACACGGACTTTTCTTCTTTTTTCTTCATTAGAGCACGGCCAGGAGAAGAAAGTTCTCTTGGATGGACTGAGTGAAAAAGAGGTTGCACAAAAGCTTGCTGACTTAGTCAAGTGAAAAAAGAATTGCGAGTTTACGAGTGCACAAAGAAGGGAGAAGGATTAGGAGTGCAAGGGCAGTAGCAATATTAGAGCTTATAACAGCACACAACCCTTTGTACGAACAATTATAGCACGGATAGTCTGTCTGTTGCCGTAAAATTAAAAAGGCATTAAATTTTACGAAACGCATTGTTGTTATTCAAAATCTCCTTGGGCTACGTTCTTGAGCTGATGCTGCAAAAAAAGGTCATAACGACCCGATTGAGCGATTTTAGTAATTGGTTCTTTAAAGTAGTTAACATGACGTTGGACGCGGTCCACGCTCAATTGTTCACTCTGTTTTTAATTTTGTCATGCAAATGCATAACCAATAGGCATGCCATCGTATTCAAATCGCACAAGATGAAGGAAAGTAGCCTTTCCATGAGTTGTTGTCGCTTTCTAGACCTAGCGGCCTCATAGTTACAATGGTCATTGTTTGATCATCAAGACAAACGGACAGTAATGGATATTAAAATCTGACGTTGCTCTGAAAATGATGGTGTGCTTAACAGCGCTTTAAATTCAATACATTCAAGAGCCGTGAGTGCTTGAACTGGCCCAACTTTACTTGGCATCAGCATCAACTTACTCTGCAACTTCTTTACTATTATTTCTTTGGCTTATTATTATTTTCAGGGACACCCTTTCCATCTCGATACATGGAACCAATAGTGAACTGAGCATCAGCATATCCTTGGTCAGCTTCCTTGAGATACCAACCAAAGGCTTCCGAATAATCCTGTGAAGTTCCTTTTCCCTGAGAATACAAGTTGCCCAGGTTATTCTGGGCAGAGGCATTCCCTTGGTTGGATGCCTTGAGATACCACTCGATAGCTTTCGAATAGTTCTGTGCAAATCCATTGCCATGTTCGTACATGTGGCCTAGACTAGTCTGAGCACAGGTATTTCCTTGGTTGGATGCCTTGAGAAACCACTCAATGGCTTTCGAATAATCCTGTGGAACCCCTTTGGCCTCAAGGTACATATAGCCTAGGTTGCCCTGAGCGGTGGCATCTCCTTGATTAGCTGCCTTGGAATACCAATTGACAGCTGTTGGATAGTCCTGCAAAACTCCTTCGGCATGAGAGTACATGTAGCCTAGATTATTCTGAGCGGTGGCATTTCCTTGGTCGGCTGCTTTGAGATACCAGGTGACAGCATCCCGATAGCTCTGTATAACTCCTTTACCCTGTTCGTATATGAAGGCTAGAGCGGTCTGAGCCTCAGCATATCCTTGACTGGCTGCACGGCGATACCATTCGCGAGCATTTTGGTAGCTCTGTGGGACCCCATTACCATAGTAGTACATGTAGCCTAGACTACTTTGAGCGGCGGCATTTCCTTGGGCGGCAGCCTTTAGATACCAGTCTTTAGCTTTCGAATAATCCGGTGAGCCACCTCTGGGTTGAGTAGCGGGATCTCGCCGAGCCTCCCAACCATGCGGCGCTGCTATCGACTCTGCACTCTCTGTAACAATTGATAGTGTTGAAATCGCAGACTCATAACTTGGAGCAGTCTCTGAGTGGCGTCCAGCAACTGTTGAGGAAGGCGTGGCATCCTGTTCTTCGAATAGAGCGTTCGCCTCTGTCTTGAGGCCTTTGCAGTCATAGCTGTAATCTATTTAGACAGAACTAAGATTGGTCACTTCACACATATATGCTGCAGCTGCTTTTCCCTTTATTACTCCTTGAGTTATTGCTGGATCTGGGTATGGTTCTCTTGAATTACCTGCCTGGGATATAACTATATTCAGTATGGTGTTAACTTCTGCACGGATTTGAAGAGGTTTTATACTACATGCAGTTTTACAATATTGAAATGGTTGAGTTGCATCAAATATCATCAACATCAGAACGGTTAATGTCATGTCACAATGTGAGGGGCGATCGTAGCGCTTAATTGTTATTATTCTTACTAGTTAAACTTATCGTCCGCGAGAAAGGAAAGGATTACCTTTCCATCTTTTATATGAATTGCATCTCTATAAGCAGATACAACATCGCTCCACAGGATGATGTACTGCTGCGTCCTATGGTTAAACCGAGCCTCAATAAATTGGATATCTGATGTTAGAGTTGACCCATTCGAGGTGGCGAGGCGAAATGCCTGGAACTTTTTTTCAGTGGATGTCATTGTCATTGATCGTGGTTTTATATGGGAGGATGGCAAAAGTAAGAGAAAGAAGAGAGAACCGAAGGTTGTCGCAAAGTCCATGTATAAGAAAAAATGGCACGTCCCCTCTTCGCTACTCTCCTTTTTTCCTCGTACGCGCTATTTCGAGACGAACAGCGAAAGTAAAAACAAAACACGCGCAGCTAACGGACGAATAAATAAGTAAACCACTGTCTTGACTATTCTAAAAAGCAAGTAAGACCCCAAGCAGCAAGAGGCCCATTGGGGTGAAAAATCTTCAAATCATCCGCAATTAGCGTGATGTTTCCTCACGTATAGCCGCACGAGTCAAGTCGAGTGCTTGATAACTTTCGCCGATATTACTGCTTTCGTATGTATGTGCATTTATTTTATTATCACAGTAGCCGGAAGTGGCCGGCTTCGCAATCCATGTTAAGAACAGTAAACCCTAAATATCCCGGCACTAGGATAACCAGCCTTACTACAACAGCAGCCGCACCATCGCCATCGTTGTCGCATGGGCCTGAGTATATGTTAACCCCAAAGCTTAAAGCAGCGAGTGAAACGAATAACATGCTTCTAATGAAGGTTTTATTGAAGGGATGATTCATTCCAGTCCTCAGTCTGAAAAATTCTCTCAAACTTTTGTCCATGGTAAGGCCCAGTATCTGGAGAGCGTGCCCTCTACCATACTCACCATGAGAGACAAAACAGATACAGAAAGCAAGAGACGCCTAGAGCAACTGCTTTGGGTGAAGTAATTACATCGGATGCAGATGGCAGAGCAGAGATCTATCAGAAGTATCATATTGATATAAGGCATATAGTTTTAAGAGGCAGTAGAAATGTGCAATTTGCACTCTCAAAGCCTAAACATCTATCCTTAGAGGACTTGAAGGGACACTCAAGGTATACAATGTTGGATGCATTTCACGATAAACAAGGAGTCCATCCATCAACTTTAATAAAGAGAGTAAATTACCTAAAAGGCTAACTTTACACATTTGAAAGCATAGCAATAATTTTCAGTTGGGCAACAAAGCTTGGGACTATAATAAAATGCCGAGTATTTTTTTTTTTTTTTTTTCCTAGAATTCATAAATCCAAATCGCGCAGAATAGAGGAAATGGAAAAACAGGACTTGTATGACTTTACGTAAGGCTTTGTTGCTTTCTCGACCTAATGGTCTTATACCTTATGGTTGAAGGAATAGTTGCAATGGTCATTAGTTTGATCATCAAGGCAAGTGAACGATAGTGAATACCAATTTTCTATCATAATTATAAATAAGTGCGATACCTAGCAGCACTTTAGATTAAAAACATCTAAGAGCCATGGACGCTTGAACAGGTCCAGCATTTGTTCCGTTGTTTTTTTTTTTTTTTTTTTTTTTTTTTTTTGCTATTGTTGTTTTGCTTTATCATGGTCTTTAGGGATGCCCTTTCCATCTCGGTACATAGAGCCGACAAAGAACTGAGCATCAGCATATCCTTGCTCTGCTGCCTTGAGATACCAATCAAAGGCTTTCGGATAGTTCTGTGAAACTCCTCTACCATGATGGTACATGTTGCCTAGATTAGTCTGTGCGGTGGCATTTCCTTGATCAGCTGCCTTGAGATACCACTCGATAGCTTTCGAGTAGTCCTGTGGATACCCTTTGCCGTGTTCGTACATATAGCCTAGGTTAGTCCGAGCAGCGGAATTTCCTTGGTTGGCTGCCTTGAGGTAGCAGTCGATGGCTTTTGAATAATCTTGTGGAGCCCCTTTTCCCACAAGGTACATGTAACCTAGGTTACTTTGAGCGGTGGCATCTCCTTGGTTGGCTGCTTTTTGATACCATTCAACAGCTTTAAGATAATCATGTGCAACTCCTTTTCCGAGAGAGTATATATAGCCTACGTTATTCTGAGCGGTGGTGATGCCGTGAGCGGCTGCCCTGAGATACCAACCTCTGGCTTTCGGATAGGCACTGAGGACTCCTTTGCCATGGTAGTACATGTAGCCTAGATTACTTTGTGCTGCAGCGTTTCCTTGCTTGGCTGCCTTGAGCTACCAATCAATAGCTTTTGGATAATCAGGTGAGCCTCCTTCAGCCTCAAGGCACGTATCGGCTAGATTGGCTTGAGTAGCGGCGCCACTTAGTAGGACCTCTCTACGAAGCGATGCCGCCACTGGTTCTACAAGTTCCTCAACAGCTGGTCTTGTCGAAATTGTGGCTTCATAACTTGGAATGGCCTCTGAATGGATCTCAGCTACTGGTGAAGAGGTTGGACCACCCTGTTTTCCAAATAGAGTAGCATTTATCTCTGCCTGGAGGCATTTGCGATTATCACTGTCACCAATTTTGGCAGGACTAGAAATGGTCGTTTGACACGGCTCTGCTGCGGTAGTTTTTTTCCTTTTTTGCTCCTTGCTTCATTGTTGATGCCGGATACAGCTCACTTGAATCACCTCCTTGAGGAGAAATAACTATGTCCAGTGTGCTGCAAAGTTCTGCGCGGATTCGAAGCGGTTTTATACTATCGTTAGGGTATTAAAATGGTATAGTTTTCATCAAATAATATCCATCATCAAAGCGATTAATACCAGAATATGAGAAGCGACCTTGATGGTCATATACTATTGTCATTATTCTCACTATTCATAGTTGTCGTCCATGAGAAAGGATAAGGTTACGATTCCTTTCTTTATATGGACTGCATCTTTATAAGCAGATGTAATATCGCTCCAGAAGATGAGGTGCTGTTGAGTCTGGCGGTCGAATCGAGCCTCAATATATTGGATATGCGGTACTGAGCTTTTTGACCCGTCCAAGTTGACGAGGCGAAATGCCTGAAGCTCGTTTTCAGTAAATTTCATGGGCATGAGTTGAGGTTTTGCATGAGAATATGTCGACAGCAGGAGGAAGAAGAGGAGAAGCTGAGGCCTTGGCAAAGCTCATTTATTGGGAAGTGTGGTCTAGTCCTTCGGTCTTCATTCCGCCCCTCCCCCCTTTTCCCTCGTTCGTACTATTACGAGACAAATCCAGAAACAAAGCAAACAAAGCAAACAAAGCAAGCAAACAAGCAAGCAAGTAATCGCAGCTAATGGACGAATAAACAGCTGTGGTGGAAAGAGAGGCCTCGGCGAGTTTGAAGAATATGAACTGCCACTCCTTAGTGGCGAAGGGAAAAGAGGGAAAACAAATAAGGCCTTTCCGCTTCAGGTCATCCACAAGTAATGTCAGAGATGCGACATCTCCGAGCGTATAAAATTGATAATTACTGCTAAAAGTTACCGTGCCACGCAGCTTTGGCTCACCACTAGCCATTATAATACAGCGAGCAATGCTAAGGAAGCGGATGTAGGGGAGACCGTTCAACGAAGCCATGGGCAAAACAACAGGAAGATTTGACAGAAGGCCAAGAAAAGCCTCTCGTCTCAGTTCCTTCTGCTGGCTATGATCAAATGATTTCAAACTCTTATCGTGGCGCGCTGGACCTATAGGTAATACTGACTTACAAGACTATATTTGGAGCCATGGGCCACACCAAAGCTTACAAAAGGTGACTTGGAACGTACAGAAGAAGCTATCTAGGGTTTGCAGGCACTGTTGAACCAAAGGTTCAAGTACTGCCCTCTGGAGGCTAAGGAGTAGTAAAGCAGATTGGCGCGCTTATGCGACCCAATAGGGAAGAAGGTGCTGAAAGGTAGCTGTTATAAGATTTGGGGCGTTGGACATCACCTGAATAGGAAGCCCAGGATATCCAAGGTTAAAAGTTGGATGGATAACCCCTATCAATTTTGCTCTTTGGACAGTCGTGTGCCATCGTCATCACTGTCACAAGGTTTAGATAGTATGTCGGATACATGGTTCAAAATAGGTAAATGAAGAACATACTGCCCAAGGAGTTTTTACTGAAGATGTGGTCGACTTTGGCACCTGTGATGATAGGCTCTATTGGCATATCATCCATAATAAGACCCAGTACCTAGGGAACGGCCTTTTCGCCAAACTCGTTATGAGGGAGGCGAAGCAGACACAATGATACCTTGGTACGCGTTTTGCAAAAAAAAAAAAAAAAAAAATTAGAACAAAAAAAATTACATTAAAAAGAAATCAGGACAATACGTTGATCATCAGGTGCCAGATAGAGAGGCTTTAATACATCTATAAGCCTATACAGCCATCCTACACAAAGACCAGTCGAACCTGGCTTTTATAGGTGATTTTTCAAGCAAAATGCCTACAAAGAATTTTATGGTGCTTCTAAAGGCCAATTAATGGAGTCACATATAATTGGCATAGTGGAAATGAGCTGGAGTGCTGTGACTTCGAGGCTGTCTAATATTCTAATTATTATATTAGCATGGGCACTGTTCATTTCGAAGACAAAGCTGAGACTCCATTATGATACAGAGGAGATTAAGATGTTTGGCCATTATGTCCCGTTATTAGGTTTGAGAGAGAGGGTTCGTGTAAAGAAGGAAGTGGTGCTCTCGGGCCAAATGGTCTGGTATGAGGATATTCTTTTGGGGGAAAAAGAGTTGCGTTTTCAAAAGAATCACTAAAAAATAATAAATTGAAGCGAGTCTGCCACTTTTTCGACAAGAGGTACAAGAAGTGAGATCGGACTCTTAGAACACATCTCTCGAGGGGGAGTAATTAGGAAAATTTTGTAAGCGTTTTGCTTGAAAACGCCTATAAAAACCGATTCGACTAATGTCTTTTTTTTTTTTTTTTTTTTTTTCCTTATCGTACAAATAAAAAACTAACAAAACACATACATCAATCCAATCCTATGCCCGTTAATCCAGATAGGGTAGGAAGAGAGAGATAGCAGAGAGGATAAAGAAGAAAAAGAGATGCTATTTGCCTGGCTTAATGGTTTTATACTTGCAATGTTCATTATTTTGATCATCAAGGCAAGTGAACGATATTGAATATCAAAATAAATATCATAAAAAGTAGTGTTTTAGATTAAAAAAAGAGTTAAAGGCCATGGGCACTTGAGCTGCTCCAACTTTAGCTTGGCGTCGGCATCATCTCATTGCTTTGCTTTTTCATGCTCTTCGGGGATACCCTGCCCATATTGGTACATAGAGCCAACTGCTAGCTGAGCATCAGAATACCCTTGGTTAGCCGCTTTAAGGTACCAATCAAAAGCTTTCGAATAGTTCTGCGAAACTCCTTTGCCATGATAGTACATGCTGCCTAGATTAGTCTGAGCAACGGCATTCCCTTGGTTGGCTGCCTTGAGATACCACTCAATAGCTCTTGAATAGTCCCGTGAAGTCCCTTTACCATGTTCGTGCATATAGCCTAAGTTAGTCTGAGCACCAGCATTTCCTTGGTTGGCTGCCTTGAGAAACCACTCGATGGCTTTCAAGTAATCTCTTGAAACCCCTTTGCCCTCAAGATACATGAAACCTAAGTTGCTCTGAGCGGTAGTATCTCCTTTGTTGGCTGCCTTAAGGTACCATTCGATAGCTTTCAAATAATTTTGTGAGGTCCCTTTACCATGAGAGTACATGTAGCCTATGTTATTCTGAGCGAAGGTGTTTCCCTGGGCGGCTGCTTTGAGATACCATTCGTGGGCATCCTGGTAGCGCTCTATCGTCTTTTCTTCATCAGGAGGGCTTCCAATTGTCATAAATTGACTTTTTACTACGAGCTCCCAGCAGCCTCTATAAGAGGTTCTCCATACAAATCCTTTCTTATGATAGTACATGTAGCCTAGAATGCTCTGAGCATCAGCGTTTCCTTGGTCGGCTGCCTTGGTAAACCAGAATATAGCATCCGGATAGCTCTGCCGTGCTCCTACGCCATGGTAATACATACAGCCCATATTGCGTTGAGCTGCAGCATTTCCTTGCTCGGCTGCCTTGCGGTACCAGTCGAAGGCCTTCGAATAGTCGGGTGAGCATCTTTTGGCCTCAGGGTTAACGTGACCCTGGTTGCCCTGAGCAGTGGTGCCTCCTGGCCGAGGTTGTCCACCAAGCGACATCTCCATCAGCTCTGCAAGCACCTCAGCAGTTGGTCTTGTCGAAATTGCAGATTCATAGCTTGGAACAATCTCATAATGAAGTTCAGCTACTGTTGAAGAAGCTACTCCACCTTGGTTTCCAGATAGAGAATCTGTCTCTGTCTTGAGGCTTTTGTGATCATTGTTATTGTCTATTTGGGCAGAACTAAGGGCGTTAATTCATGCAAATTCGCTGTAACCAAGGTATTCCTTTCTTCTTCCTTGGATCTTACGAAGCAAAGCGCCTGAAGCTTTTTCCTTACCAGGTTCCTTGGGCATGGTTTGCGGTATTGTATGGAATATGTCGACAGCAGAAGAAAGAAGAGGGAGAGCTGTGGTCTTAGCAAAGCTCATTTATTGGAAAGTATGGTCGAGTCCTTCGGACTTCATTTCGTCTCTCTCCCCTTTTCCCTCGTATGCGCTATTCCGAGACAAATCAAGAAAACTAAGCAAACAAAGCAAGCACAAAGCAAGCAAGCACAAAGAAAGCAAGCACAAAGCAAGCAAGCAAGCAACCGCAGCTAATGGACGAATAAACAACTGTGGTGAAAAAAGGGTCTTGGCGAGCTTGGAGAACATGAATCGACGTTTTTTAGACATGAAGGGATAAGAGGAGAAACAAATAAGGTCTCACCGCTTCAGGTCATCCACAAGTTTATACCAGAGATGCGATATCTTCGAAGGTATAATCTTGATAGTTACCGCTAAAAGTTACCATGCCGTGCAGTTTTAGCTCACCACCAGCCATTATAATACAGCGAGCAATGCTAAGGAAGCGGATGTAGGGGAGACCACTCAACGAAGCCATGGCCGAAATGACAGGAAGCTTTGACAGAGGGCCATGGAAAGTCTGTCATCATGACCAAATGGTTTCAAACTCTTATCATGGTGCGCTGGATCTATAAGTAAGTAATACTGGCTTGCAAGGTTATACTTGGAATCATGGTCATAGTAGAGCTTATAAAAAATGACTTGGAATGTACAGAAGCAACCACTAGGGCCCGCAGGTACTGTTGAACTAAAGGCCCGAGTTCTGTTTTCTGGAGGCGAAGGCGTCATAGTAAAACAGATTGGCGTGCCTATGCGATCCAATAGGGAAGAAGGAGCTGAAAGGCAGCTATAGGCTTTGGGGTGTCGGGCATCATCTGAATAGGAAGCCATTCCTTTACCTGGAATGACCAAGGCTATAAGTCGAACGGGTGATTCCTACTGATTATGATCCTTGGGCAACCATGTGCCATCATCACCATCGCAAGGTTCAGAAAGTATGGCTTAAATTAGGTAAACGAATAATATATCGTTAAAGGGGTTTTTATTGAAGAAGTGGCCGACTCCAGCACTCCATATTGGCATTTTATCCACGGCTAGGTCCTGTATCTAGGGAATGAGGTTCTGCAGATGCAAAAAAAAGACCAAATGGAAAGTGGAGCCACGAAATACAAGCACGAAGGTTTTAATACACTTATTAGCCTATACAGCCATCCGATGCACCGTACACAGCACATGTAGTCCTAAAAACGATGGAGGTATGCGGTCTTGGCATCCTCTCAACTAAAAACTGGCCTTAGAGGAGCTTGAGGGCACCTGAGGCATGCAATTATGAGTACATTATCGCAACAGTAAAACGATAAGTTAACATTCACCGAACCGAAAGAACAAAATATTCACGGAGTTAATGTCCTGTGTTTGAAAGGACCATTAAAGCCATAGATAAAAAAAGCGTTGAGCCGTAATTCTGGTGTTGACACACGACGGGAGGTTCACTTTTTTTTTTTTTTTTTTTTTCTACAGCAACCGGCAACTTCGTTATATTTTATCCTCTTCTTAATTGCTCGCCCAAGCCCTTGCAGTCAAACGATCATGCGACATTCATTGACGGCAATATGTATTAAGCATACAGCGCCGGCTTCTACACTAAGGAGGGAGCTGGTTCACTAAAATACCGCTTTTATTTTTTACCTTGAAGAGAATGAAGAAAGGGAATCTCTAGCCTAAAACAGTTACCAACAGTTCTTCCAGATGACTCCTTATTTGTAATCTAGCGCTCAATTCGTTGAAATGTAACTAATACTCAAGAAGCAATGCCGTTGTCACAGTCTACGCACAATTATTTACTTTTATTATTATTATTATTATTTTATCACCCTAACAATGAATGTTTGTAGATCATATACGTATATATCCAAATCGTGCAGAAATGACAGGATGGCAGGGAAAAAATAACCTGACCTGGATGGATTTTTATGATCATTATTGATCATCAAGACAAGTGAACGATATTGAATATCAATAATCGTCATTATCATTTAATATATATATATACATATATATAAAAGTGTCGTACTGAGCAGCATTTTAGATTAAAAAAAAAAAAAAAAAAAAAAAAACAGAAAAGAACACTGAGCACTCGGATAGGCTCATCTTTTGCATGGCATAGGCATTATTGGTTTGCTTTATCATGATCTTTAGGGATACCCTTCCCATCTCGATACATAGAACCAAGGGCAAGCTGAGCATCAGCATTTCCTTGATTTGCTGCCTTGAGATACCAAGCAAAAGCTTTCGAATAATCCTTTGGACCTCCTTTGCCCTGATAGTATAAATTGCCCAGGTTAGTCTGAGCGATGGCATTTCCTTGGTCGGCTGCCTTTCGATACCACTCGATTGCTTTTAAATAGTCCTGTGGAGTTCCTTTACCATGTTCGTACATGTATCCTAGATTGATCTGGGCAGCGACATTTCCTTGTTCGGCTGCCTTGGGGAGCCACTTGAGGGCTCCCGAGAAATCCTTTATAACCCCTTTGCCCTCAAGGTACAAGTAACCCAAGTTGCTCTGACCAGTGACATCCCCTTGGTCGGCTGCTTTTCTATACCACTCGGCAGCTTTATAATAGTCCTGTACAGTCCCTTGGCCATGAGAGTACATGTAGCCTAGATTATTTTGAGCGGTAGGATTCCCTTGTTTAGCTGCCTCGGAATACCAATAAAAGGCTTGTCGACTGTTCGCACCAGTTCCTATGCCATGGTAGTACATGTAGCCTAGCATACTCTGAGCGCCAACATTATTATTTCCGGCCGCCTTCTGGTACCAGACGAAGGCTTTATCATAGCTCTGTGTAGTTCCTATACCATCATAGTACATGTAACCTATATTATTCTGAGCAATGGCGTTTCCTTGGTTGGCTGCCTTGAGATACCAGTCAAACGCCTTCGAATAATCTGGTGAACATCCTTCGTCCTTGGGATTCATGTAGGCTAAACCGCTCCCAGCAGTGTTATCTCCTGTCTGAGCCTCTCCACCAAGCGACATCTCCATTAGCTCTGCAAGCTGGTCAGCAGTTGGTCTTGTCGAAATCGCAGTTTCGTAACTTGGAATAACCTCAGAATGATGCTCAGCTTCTGTTGAAGAAGCTGCACGATCTTGGTTTCCGAATAGAGCATCCATCTCTGTTTGGGGCTTTTGCGGTGATTGTTGTTACCTATTTTGACAGGGAATAAGGATGGTTATTTCATTCAAATCTGCTACAGTTGATTTCTTTCTTTCTTCTCCCTTGCATCATACGAGGTGAAATTCCAGAAGGTTTTCTCTACCAGACCCTTTGGGAATGAATCGTGAGATTGTATGAGGAGGTGACAAGGTGATGGGAGGATTGAAGGTTGTGGCAAAGCATTTATTAGAAAAAACAGTGGCGTACTCATTCTTCCCCTTCGCTCCACTTTCTTCTCTCCCCTGTATCTCGTATATAACCAAGCAAAAATCAAAAAGCAAAATACTAGGCTCGTAACCAGCCTGAGGCAAAGCCGCCGACGTTGTGACGACGAATATTTTTTTCTCAGGCTGGTTACGAGCCTAGCAAAATACAAGAAAAAGTAAGCACAGCTAACGGACGAATAAACAGCTGTAGTGCGAAGAGGCCTGAGCTTGCTTGAGGCCGTTTTTTTTAATGAAGATGCAAAAAAAAAAAAAAAAAAATAGAGTTTCAGATTATTCACAACTAATGCTTGGCATAAAACACACGAAAGAGTCATTTCCACATCTCTTCCCGTTTGATGAGGCAGGTTAGACAGGCCTTTGTAAGAGAGTGTGTGCGGAAAGTATGACTGAAGGGAGAAATAGGCAAGAGAGGATCCATTTCGCAAAAAAGCATGGAGGCTTTAGGCCAAGAGTATGTCTTTCAAAAATAAAAAAAAATAGAAAAAAGATTTGTATTATAGAGGAAGCGATTTGGGATGTAGAAGTGTTTTTATGAATTGACCTTCACAAAAAATGTATTTAAAACGCTCATGTATTGACGCACATTATAAAAGAAAAACGTCTTTCGTTCTTCATTCAGCAGTTAACATCATGAACAAAAAGAATGCTTACAAAAGACGCCAGTCATTCTCGGGTGAGGTAAAGCACGAATTAAAAAAAAATGAAGACTGCTCTTCCTTTGCTCTCTCTTTCAAGAGGGATAATGCATACGAATGCTTGACCAGGACGGAAGATATATTAGCATAAACTTTTTTGTGTCATGTGTGCCTTAATTTTCACACCTTTTGTGAAGATCAAATTCATTCATTTTTATGAACACTTTTCATTATGAATTTGTTCATAAAAATCATGTTGGACTGTAATTGATTGAAAGATCACTCGGGACTTTGTACTGAAACGGTATTTGGTTTGGCTTTTGGTCAATTATGAAGAAAACTCATAATTGGGTAAGGGTTAAATCAAAAAGGAAATTGGTGTAGGACCATTGGTTTTTTTTACGACCAATAAAGCTTACGGGATTCCAACACAACGATATACTGTATATATATTTATATATTGTGGATGGAAGGTTACACTAGCTCACAAGGTTATGCGTGGTATGCTTGGATGCAGGGATCATGATGAGGCTAACACAGAATGGTTTAGACTGGCAGAGAAGATTTAAATCTTAAGACAAGATCTGTCTCTTAGATCAAGAAGCAGCAGGAGAAAGGGAGTGGATTTTAGATACAGGAAGACAAGTTTCTCCTGAAGAGTAACCAGACATTGCTCCAGTAGCACCTTCATGGTAGCCAATCTCCCCCAGTTGGGGGAGGGGGAGTAAAAAATAAAAATAAAAAATAAAGTACGTGTACCCCATATGCTAAAGGATCAATGCACAGTCATCACAAAAATTAAATCATATTGACGACATTACAAAAAAAGAGTTGTGAGCCAAATAAATGAACTTGAGCGCAAACTTTGCATTTCTGTTTTCAACCCACTGAAACACAGACCGACATACCAACAAGCCAACAAGCCAACATACCAACATTATCAACATACACATACACACACACACTCTCACTCTTATATATAAAGAAGAAAAAAAAAAAAGGCGATCTCTACGATTGCTATCGTATAAAAAGATTGTTATTCAAAAGACATTTCTTTTTCTCTTTTTTTTTTTTTTTTTTTTTTTTTTTTCTTCTTATCTTTTTTCTTTTAATATTTCACAATGTCTATCCCCAAGAAGAACAAGATCATCAAGAAGGAAAAAAAATCTGATCAGAGATATGTCTCCACATTATTGTTGCCCGTAACAAACTTCCCTCTTCGGGCTGATCCTGCTCTTCGTGAGCATTTGTTCCGCCAACGATGCACAACCGATCTCTATTCTTGGCAACGTGAACATAATAACTCGAGTGGAGACTTGTTCGTCCTCCATGATGGTCCCCCTTATGCTAATGGTCGTCCTCACCTTGGCCATGCTCTCAACAAAATGATTAAAGATTTTATTAATCGTCAGCGAGTCATGAAGGGGATTAAAGTCGAGTAAGTGTTTTTTTTTTTTTTTTTTTTTTTTTTAAAAAAAAAAAATTATGGACATGACTAACAGTTGTCTTTTTTATTTTATTTTATTTATTCCTTTCCTAGCTTCCGCCCTGGTTGGGATTGTCATGGATTACCTATTGAATTAAAGGCTTTGGCAGGACTCAAAGTCAAAAACCTATCCAACCTGAGTCCTAATCAGATTCGTAAGGCGGCTCAAGCAACAGCTCAATATGCAGTGAATGAACAACAAACTGAGTTCGCAACCTATGCAGTAATAGGCGATTGGGAGAATGGTTACAAGACTATGGACAAGGATTATGAGGCTCGTCAACTCACTGTTTTCTTGGAGATGATGAAGAAGGGTCTTATTTATCGTGCTTACAAACCTGTCTATTGGGCACCTTCTACCAAAACTGCGCTCGCTGAATTGGAACTCATTATTAAGGAGAATCATCAAAGTCAATCTGTTTGGGTTGCTTTCCATATCGTTCAGCCTTGTAAGAAAAGAAGATTCTTTTTTTCTTTTTCTTTTTTTATATATATATGACGAATATCTTTGACAAATTCATGCAATGATTTTTCTTTTTTTTTTTTCCTCAAAAAATTATGTGCTCATTCCTTGACTTTGGGACTCCTTTATAGCTCCAGCACTCGCAGTTACATTACCATTATCAACGTCATTACAGGCTGTAGTATGGACAATAGCCCCCTGGACATTGGTGGCCAACAGATGTATTGCTGTTCATCCCAAAGCAAAGTACACAGTGTTCAGGAACAACAAATCATCCAATGCTAATGATAATCTCGTCTACCTGGCCGCCACTGATCGCATGGAGGAAATGGAGAAATGTTTTGCTTCCAAGGACGGCGATGTTAATAATAATAACAACAGCAATAGTAATAATCTGGAGTGTCTCGGTCAAGTCAATGGCGAGGAACTCGTTGGGACTCGATATCATCACCCTCTGACAAATGAAACATTATCTTTTATTGCTGCAAACTATGTTGCATCTGACACTGGATCCGGTCTAGTCCATGTTGCACCGGGTCATAGCATGGATGATTATAGAGCCTGCTTTCCTTTAGGGATCGAACCTTTTTCTCCTGTTAACAACGTAGGGAAATTTACTGCAGAGGCGGGTCCAGAACTGGAGGGGCTTGATGTTCAGACGGAGGGGACTACTAAAGTTTTGAAGCTCCTAATGGCTAAAGGCAGATTAATCTATGAGCAAGCTTACGTACACAAATATCCGTATGATTGGCGCACCAATAAGCCAGTTATCCTTCGTGCTGCCTCTCAGTGGTTTGTTAATGTTAGTTCATTCAAGGAGGATGCACTGAGGGCGATCAAGAGCGTTCATATTATACCAGAGAGAGCAAGGCGTCGCCTCGAGGGCTTTGTGCGCTCCCGCTCGGATTGGTGCATCTCTCGTCAGCGTTCTTGGGGTGTTCCTATTCCAGTGTTTTATGAGGACGAGACAGATGTGCCTTTGTTGACGAGGGTATCAGTACAGCATGTGATCGATATTGTCAAGGAACATGGGACAGATGCTTGGTGGAATATGACCACTGAAGAGTTGCTTGCACCCGAGTACAGGAACAATGGAAAGAAGTATTGTCGAGGGAATGATACCATGGATGTCTGGTTCGACAGTGGTACGAGCTGGACCATGATTGAGGAAATGGCGTCACGTCAACATCTTCCTTTTGTGGCGGATGTGTACTGTGAAGGCACTGATCAGCACCATGGATGGTTCCAATCATCTCTTTTGACCTCAGTGGCATTGACAGGCAAGGCCCCTTATGGAACTCTGATCACACACGGATTTTTGCTGGATGAGAATGGTGTAAAGCAAGGAAAGTCTCTTGGAAATACAGTGGATCCAGCCATGATTATTAAGGGTGGCAAGGATCTGGAGAAGGATCCAGCCTATGGAACAGATCTACTGCGCTTGTGGGCAGCCTCATCTGAATATACAAGGGATATCGCCATAGGAAAATCCATTTTGAACCAAGTTGCTGGAGCTGTGCGCAAGTTCCGGTCCACAGCTCGGTTTATGCTTGGGAACCTTAATGGTTTCAACGAATCGGAGGCTGTAGGCTATGAGGATCTGAGTCGTCTTGACAAGTTCATGCTTTCGGAGGTCTATCATTTCTGTAAGAACGTTAATGCTGGTTATGATGAGTACATGTTCAACAAAGGTAAGAGAAGCAGAGAGAGAGAGAGAGAGAGAGTTTTTATTTATTTTATTTTATTTTTTTTTATAAAAATAAAATTACAATGTATTGAGTAGTTCGCAGGGCCTGACATGTAGTTTTTATTTTGTTAATTGACCTTGTAGTGTATGGTCAGCTGCAATACTTTAGTAGCACAATCCTTTCATCTTTTTATTTGGACATCGTCAAAGATACTTTGTACTCAGAGGCGGAAAACAGTTTGAAGCGCCGTGCAGTTCAGACAGTGCTCTTCCATGTAAGTTCTTAGCCTACTGCCGTTTTCAAATAGTTTTTGTTTCTTGTGGCTGTAATGAACTGAAATACTCAATCAGTTTTTTTTTTTTTTTTTTTTTTTAAAAAAAAGACCTTGACTGCTTTCATAAAAAGCATTGCTCCACTAGCACCCTATTTTGCTGAAGAAGTCTATGAGCATTATCGTGGTTGTTTTACCAATCCTCAACCTAGTGTGTTCCGTGTTGGCTGGTTAGAAGCTCCAGAATCATGGAGCAATACTACACTTCGTGAAGAGTTCCGGGTGGTGAAACAGCTTCGTGTTGAGGTCAATCGGTTGCTTGAGCGGGCTCGAGTTGCTAGAATGATCGGGCCTTCATTGGAGGCCATCGTTGAGATTTGGTTGCCTGCTGCAGAGGATACTAAGGCGGAGCAGCAAGAGCAACAGCAAGAACAATCGCAGCAACAGCAAGAAGATGTACTAGGTCATATAGTCAAAACATATGCAGCCGATTTGGCAAGGATCTTCATCACATCGGGTGTTACCATTTTTAGTGGTAATGAAAGTGCATGTGATGAGACAACTACGACTCCCGTTTTTGCGACAGCAACAACTCATGTCGACGAAAAATCCTTTGCTAGAAACGTAGTTCTAGCCAACACTGGATCATGTCGTCTTGTAGTGCGCAAGGCCGTACTGCACAAGTGTCCACGCTGCTGGACCTATACATCTACAACAGAGGATACGCTTTGTGCTCGTTGTATCCGTGTTGTATCTTTAGAGAAATAGATTTATTAAAGATTTAAAAAAAGGGTTTTTTACATCTCCCTGGAATGCTTTTTCCCTTTTTCTTTTTTATGCACAATGCACAATGCAAAAATGCATAATTCTGAAAATAAAAAAGGCATTTGTCATAGTCAAGGTGCTAATTTTGAATAACAGAAAGGAAGCAACATTGGGTGAAGTGCTAATAATGTATGTGTTTACAGTTTCAAGGCTTGATCGACACATGTCAATAACGTTAATGGATCCATAGAAGTAGGCTATGACTAATGCAGGAGTGTTAAGGAAAAAAAAAAAAAAAAAAAAAAAAAAAAAAAAAAAACAAACGATGACTCGCGAAGGCATGTTATTTTTGATTTTGGGTAAGGACGCTAAAGACTTCTAGGCCACAGACTATAGATCATGAACTATGGGCGATGGACTATAGACTTGTAGACTCTGGATTCTATTTTTGTGGCAATGGAAGAAATCGGATGGAACGGTTTTATTTTATTTCTCCACCAAAGCACCAAAAATGCCTATTCCTTGTTACTCCGCAACCATGGGCCGTATTTGGTAGGGTAGGAGACACGTGGAATCGAACAATGAGAGCAAATAGATAACAAACATCAGGACCACTTCATTTCAGTAGGGAAAAAATAAAAAAAAAAAAAAGCTCGTCAACGCTTGACCTTGCATCAAAAAAAAAAAAAAAAAAAAAAGAAAAAAAAAGGAGGCATTGAAGACAAAGACAAAGAGAGAGTGAATTGATAGGAAAAATAAGCATGCAAATTGCTTCCTTTCTCAGCTTATTTCTTCTCCTTCTAAATAATAATAATAATAACAATGATGATGATGATGATAATGATAGTATATTTTTATGGAACAAAATGGGTTGATTGTCCTTGATCTTATTTGTCTCTTTTTGGACCACATGAAAGACAAAATAGTCGTGTTCAAAACCACTCTTTCCCGCCACAATTGATATATTTTTTTTCGAATAATAATAAAAAAAAGCTCATTGGTTCGGTCCCTTTTGCATGAAAAAAAGGGACTAGGTCGTTGCTCGGACTATTCCTTCCCCACTATCATGTATATCCCCTCTCTCACTAACTAACTAATCCCCTTCCATGTCTATTTTTTGTTTGCGCACCCCTCTTGTGGGCTAGACTCTCAAGAAGATTGATTGTAAACATGAGACCATGTTCTTCATATGCATACGCACATTGTCAAAAGTACAAAAGTATCAATTCAATGAAAGTAAAATGCTCTTGCTGATTTAATGATTCGCCTGAATAAACAGTTGGATCAAGGCAGTAAACGTGGCAAATGCTTTTTTGTGTTTTGTGGCGCAGACAAGGGAGGGGAAAAAAAAAAGAAGAAAAAAAAAAGAAAAAAAAAAGGAGGCACAGCAATAAACGAGAGGGTTGCCGCAGCATGTGTTGCCGTAGTCGATATGCGATATGAGTTGAAAGTGTGTGTGTGTGTGTGATGGATATTCATGTAAATACATGAGTGGAGTTGTTGGAATGTGAACAATGAAAAAGCATAGGCATGGACAGAGACACAGTGTGGATACACAAATGTACTCTTCATGTAGTCAGGTCAGGTCAGTCCAAAAAGAAAAAAAATAAAATAAAAGGTCAAAAAGGGGAGATTACAAGATCCGAAGCCACATGTTTGCGGTCTTTTTTTCTTTTCCATCAGAGACAACAGACAGAAGAGAGCAGACAATCGGTGCAGAAAAAAATAAAAAGAAAAAAAAAGGAGTGGCGGCAGACGATGGATTCCGATTTGACGTTTATGTCAAAATGTTCGGTTGGTGTGGACAAAAAGTATTAAAAAATTAGTTTACTGATTACACCTTTTTTGTTCATTTGTTCGTTATCTCTCCTCTCTTGCTCTTGCTCTTGCTCTCTTCTCTCTCTCTTTTTTTTTTTTACATATATATATTTCAGTCTTTCTCATTCCTAACCTTTCATTCTCTCCTTTCGATTTACTGACTCACATTCATTCATTCAGTCATTCATTCAGTCATTCAGTCATTCAGTCAGTCATTCATTCATTCACTCACTCACTCATTCATTCTTTCAGTCGTTCAGTCCTTTTCATATTTTTATTCTTACTCTGAAATCCTCCTCTCTTTCTTTTCAAAAATGACTTCGTCTTCAAGTCGACGCCACAGAAGCTCTTCTGTTACGAGCGAACGCTCTCGCAGAGGAAACAAGTATTCCAAAAACACCTCCACTTCAACACCATCAACTGCCTCTTCCTCTCGACTCCCAATCCATCGAGAGGGCACATCCGCAAAGACAACACATATGCACGATGACTCTGACGCCGGTCGTGTCATTCCAACAGTTCAGCCTGCATTCGCCATTGATTACCTTGGCAGTGGCTGGAACAATGAAGATGATATCGCTGCTTCTTGGAAGTTCATGACTAAACAAAAAAACGATCTTATCAATGGCCTGCGACTTGAAAACGCCTCCTGGCGTAACTGGGCTAAACAGCGTCATAATCTCAAAACTGTCAACCCGAGAACACTGAATTGGTAAGCATAGCTTTTTTTTTTTTTTTTTTTTTTTTTTTTTTTTTTCTCCCTTCTCTTTCCTTCCTTCTCCTTCTCCTTCCCTCAAAAGAAATAAGCCATTCAAGTTCCGATTTGTCATGTTTGCTGATCTCCTTTTTCCTCTCCTTTTGTGCTGTGAATCGTTAAATAGGCTCAAGGATTGCGACACCACCTGGCTATATGGCCCACTCTATAAAGCCAACATTGATGAATTCGATCTTGCTCGATTTGGTGCTCAAACGATACCAGGGGGAACAAAAATACCAAAGTCATCTTCTCCTACAAAAAAACTTGGTGGCCTCAAACCAGCACTCAAACACAAGACTGCTTCAGAACTCTTCAAAGCAGACACCTTATTCCATGTTCAGTCGGACCTCAAGTTGGATCGCAAAATTGAGCCCAATTCAAAAGCCCAGGAATCATTGGTGATCAAGCAACATCGTCAACCAAAACTCCGTTTCAATGACTCAGTAGAGCAATGTGTATCAGTCGATACCGAAGCTTTGTCGGATGATGAGATGGCAAATGACACTAGTACTAATGATGAAGAAGAAGATGATACTGGCATCCTCATGAAGATTTCATCGAAACATCCTCAAAGGAGTATATTAAGGATCCATCCAACCAGATTGAAAGCCGAGAATATGCATGGGATGGATATCGAAATCGATCCCATCCTTTTGAACCCACAGTCCATCAGCAACAGTAACAGCAACAGTAACGCTTTCAATGATGCACATTCAACTACTACAACAACAAGTCCATCAACACCTTCACCTTCTTATTCTCCCACTGCTGACTCAAGATTGTGTGATTCAGGCCCACCAGAAATTGATGGAAATCAGGCCGGAAAAGGAGGTTTTGGACAGAAGGCTGTCGATATAGTGAACAATGTCAGAGATATCGTTCATTGGGCCTCATCTTTGGTTTACAACAGCAGTGCATTCTAAAAAGAAGAAAAAAAAAAAAAAGGTTTAAGCTTGCTCTTATTTTTTTTTTTTTCTTTTTGCAGCTGAGTTCAAGTTCTTCTTATCATTCTATTGTACATATAATTTTTCCTTCACTTCCTTCCAGCTCATTCATTTTCATTGCATCCATTTTTTTTTTTTTTTTTTTTTTTTTGTAATATATAAATATTCCAATACTCCATTTTCATGTTCCATAATAAAAAAAAAAAAAAGGTTGAAGTTTATTTGTCTTGCTATTAATTTACTTTTTAACAAGCTTTTCAATATCCGTTTCTGGTTCTCTCTCTATTCTTTTCTTTGAGACACGTTCAGATAAAGCCAAGGCAATCGTTTATAACGTTCAACAAAAATAGTGCCCCAGGAACTTTTTTTTTTTTTTTTTTTTTTTTTTTTGAGGTGTGTTACACGTACCAAAGCACGTGTATAGAAAGTTTTGTCTCAAGGAGGCCGAATTAAGAAGTGTCCGAGCCCGAAATATTCCAGGCCACGCGTATGTAACACTATCATGTATGACAAAAGGGTTTCACCGGATTTTACGACTGGTGTCTCAAGACAGCCCGTCAGCCAACGAGTGGCAAGCGCTCAGGCCAATCGAGTTTCACAGGACGATTCAAAAGCCCTTTGATCTAATTGGTATCTCAAGACTCAACCCCCTCATTGGCGTAAAAAGTCGCAGGACCAACAAGATGGGCCAAGAAAATATTGGACCGGATTACAGGTGTTTAAGACGCTCAAACAACACCACCCTTGAGGTTATAAAACCATTAGATAAAGAACTCCCTGGGTTCTTTTAATTTTTTTTTTTTTTTTTTTTCCCTGAAGTACTTTTGGTTATGTGTGTGACATCGTCGACGTGATGTAAACCAGTTTACTCGCCAAAAATAAAAAAATGGAGCAGGTAAAATATATGAGGGAAAAGAAATTGTTGGCGGCTTGATGAGGCACTTTTTTGTTCCCCAAAAGGTAAAGTTTTTTTTTTTTTTTTTTTTTTTTTTTTTGGTAAACCCAATTCTCTCTTTATTGTTGAAAGCGACGCTTTATGCCTAATGAAAATGTAAATGGTCAAAGGCTGTGTGCCTCTCCTATGCAGATGCATCAGTGGTGGTACAAGCTGAGAGCAGTCAATGTCTTCCCAGCCTCGGTGCTATTTTCAAACCATGGCTTCGCCGAAACTCCTTATTCTCTAAACCTCCCCCTTTAATCTCTTTCCCACCTTGCTCCTGTCCATTGTCCTTATCGATTACTTCTTCCTTAGCCTTCTAACCATCATCCATACAATACTACGCTCACAAGCACTACATCATTAACGACCATGACATCTACTGAGAAAAGAATTCAAGCATTTCGTCTTATCAACTTGAATGGGTCACCAACGCCAGTATCAAATTTACAATATATTGAGGCCCGGCTTGACCGTCAAACCCAACAGTACACCATCCTCTGGAGTGACATTGTCTCTGCTTACAAGGATGCAGTTTATATAAAGAAAGGAAAAATGATTTTATCCTTCCTTCTGGACGATAATTCTGAATGGTAAGAATTATGATTTCGAAAACGAGAATAAAAGTGGTAACAGTTGGTGATACAGAAAATGATAGTTGACCATTTTACTTGTTTCTCATATTGTGACATCAATTATTTTGATGTTAAACAAAACCTGATGTGTGTACACAACCATTTCAATACTCCAATACAGTATAATACCACTTCGGATCCGCGCAGAGCCCGATATTGCATTGGACATAGTCATTTCTCCTCAGTCAGACAGTTCAAGAGAGGCATATCCAGGCTCAACAATATCTCAAGGAGGGGAAATAGAAGGATTGGTAGCATCAGAGTCATATCAACCGGCTATCTCTAGTCTTCCCAAAATAGGGAACACTGGTGACTGTCAAGGCCTCAAGATAGATATGGAGGATATTTTCGAGAGAGATGATGGCGCAGCTTCTTCAACAGTAAGTGATTTTCACTCAGAGGACCTTCCAAGTTACGATTCTGCAATTTCGATAGGATTGGTTGTTGGAGAGAGTGCGGATTTGAAAGCGATATCGCTTGGTGGGGAGACTCTGCCAGACGGTGCTACTGCCCAGGCCCATCTAGATCTAGATTACATGCCCGAAGGAGATTCAAATAATCATCTGGATGCCATTGACAGGTGTCTTAACAGAATCCGTCGAGGAAATGTCATTGCTCAAAGGAAGCTAGGCCACATTTACTATCATGGAAAAGGAGTCTCACAGGACTATTCGAAAGCCTTTGGATGGTATCTCAAGGCAGCCGAGCAAGGAGATGGTGATGCTCAGAGTAGTTTAGGCCACATGTATTATCACGGCAAAGGAGTTTCACAGGACTATTCGAAAGCCATGGACTGGTTCCTCAAGGTGGCCAAGCAAGGGGACGCCACCGCTCAGATCCATTTAGGCTACATGTACGAACATGGTCAAGGAGTTGCACAAAATTATTCGAAAGCTATGGACTGGTTCCTCAAGGCAGCCAACCAAGGAAATGCCATCGCCCAGAGTAATTTAGGCCACATGCACTCCCATGGCAAAGGAGCTCCACAAAACTACTCAATTGCTGTTGACTGGTATCTCAAAGCAGCCAACCAAGGAAATGCCATCGCTCAGAGTAATTTAGGGCACATGTACTCCTATGGCAAAGGGGTTCCACATGACTATTCGAACGCTATGGACTGGTTCCTTAAGGCAGCCAACCAAGGACATGCTACCGCTCAGAGTAACCTAGGGTTTATGTACTCTCATGGCAAAGGAGCTCCACAGGATTATTCGATTGCCGTTGGCTGGTATTACAAAGCAGCCAAGCTAGGGAATGCGACCGCTCAATACAATTTAGGTCACATGTATGAGCATGGCAAAGGAGTGTCACAGAATTATTCGAAGGCTATCAAGTGGTATCTCAAGGTAGCCGACCAGGGATATGCTGATGCTCAGCACCTCATTAAATCAATGTCTCAAGGTGGAAAGGGGGCCCCTAAACGCGATGTTGAAGCAAAGCAATGGTATCAAAAAAACTGGAGACCAAGATAGCATTGGGGATCAGAAAGTGATGGGTTGGCTCAAGTGCTTATGAGTATAAGTTACTTAGCCTAAAAAAGCGTTCCTGAATAGGTCTTGCTAAGGTCTTCACAATAATAGAAAGGATTTTATTTTTTTACAATGTTTACTCTCCATTTTGCCATTGACGCACAAGCAACGGCCATAGCAACTATAAGAGATTATTAGATATAGAAGGCAACATCATCTCATGGATTTTTTTTTGATTATATGTGTGGTGCGATCAATACATTTGCATTCCTATCAGCTATTGTATTCGTTTTTGCTTGACAAAATAAAAAAAAATAAAAAATGCAGACTACAGAGTATTTATCTGAAAAAAACGACTGGTGAGTTTTTTTTTTTTTTTTTTTTTTTTTTTCGGTAAACCTGGCTCTTCCCTAATTGTAGAAACCAATGCTTTTTATTTGATATATATTACTGTCAATGAATAGCATATGGTCGAGGGTCGGGAGCCCCTCTTTGGAGATACATAAAGGTGTTGACAGACCGAGGAGAAATGCGAAGTCAGCGACCGATATGGCAATGACATCAAGTTGACAGGAATCTACTTTAATGATGGGCCAAAGCATTCGAACTGGGTTCAAAGATGTTGATTTTCGATTTGTTTAATTCATTTTCATCGAATTTTTTTTTTTTAATTTCAGTAAATGGCTTCGCCGAAACCCTGTTTCCCTTAAACTCTCTATATTCATCTCTCTTAAGCTTCTTCCTTCTTTAGCCTCTTTCACTCTGCTCTTACCCATTGTCCCTCTCAACCCCATCTTCCTTATGCTCCTAAACATCATACATAGAGTGTCTCTATTACAAGTAATACATCATTAATGGCCATGGCATCAATTGATGAAAAACTTTAAGCATTTCGTCTCATCAACTTGGATGGGTCACCGAATCCAGTATCAGATATCCAATATATTGAGACTCGGTTTGACCGCCAAACACAACAATACACTATTCTCTGGAATGACATTGCATCTGCTTACAAAGATGCAGCTCATATAAAGAAAGGAAAAGTGACTCTATCCTTTCTCATGGACGACAATTTTGAATAGTAAGGATAAAAATGATAAAAATAACGATGTTGATAATGATAGTGGTGAACGGCTACTGTTGCCACTTCTCATATTGTGATATCAACTGTTTTGACTTTGGATGATATTTGATGTGAACACAGCCATTTCAATACTCCAAAATAGTATAAAGCCACTCCGAATCCGTGCAGAGTCTGATATTGTACTGGATATAGTCGTTTCCTCTCAGACAAGCAATCCGGGAGAATCACATCCAGACTCAACAATAATTCAAGGAGGAAGAATGGATGAACCAGCACCCACAGAGGCATCTCAAGCAACTGTCTCTAGTCTTGTCAGAAAAGGTAACAGTGACAACCACCAAGGTCTCAAGACAGATATAGAGGGTTTTTTCGGAAGACATAATGGCGCAACTTCTTCAACAGTAATTGGGCCTCACTTAGAGGATCCTCCAAGCTAAGATTCAGTAACTTTGGCAAAAGCAATTGTTGAAGGGATTGCGGATTCAAAAGTAGAGTCGCCTGGTATACAGACCCTACCGGGGAATGCCATGGATCAGATCAATGCAAGCAATGTGTCCAAAGAGAGTTCAAAGAATCAACCGGATGCCATCAAGAGATGCCTCAGAACGCTCTTCGGAGGAAATGTCGCTGCTCAAAGGAAGCTGAGCTACATTTATTACCAAGGCTTGGGCGTCTCACAGGATTATTCGAAAGCCTTTGGATGGTATCTCAAGGCAGCCAAGCAAGGAGATGATGATGCTCAGAGTAATCTAGGCTATATGTATCTTGAGGGTAAAGGGATTTCACAAGACTATTCGAAAGCCATGGACTGGTGCTTCAAGGCAACTGAGCAAGGAAATGCCGTTGCTCAGAGCAATCTAGGCCACATGTACGCTCAAGGCCAAGGGGTTACATAGGATTATTCGAAAGCTATGGATTGGTTCCAAAAGGCGGCCGACCAAGGAATAGCTGATGCTCAGCGCCTCATGGACTCAATGACCCAAGAGAGGAAGGGAATTCCTTAAGATCATGATGAAGCGAGGTTATATCCAATGGCCGTATACTAAGGTGATGTTAATGCACAGGGAGTAAATGACCGGCTGCAAGTGCTTGGAGCTTTAAGATGTACTCAATCTGAAATATTCCTAAATATGTCACATCATTTTTTATAATGACAGAGAGGTCCTTGATATTCGATATCCGATATCTTTCATTTGTGATTTCGAGCGCGCAATGAGACTATAGATCCTTTCTTCACTTTTGAACTAGTTTTTTTTTTTTTTATTTATTTTTATTTTTTACATATATGTCTAGATAGACAATATATCCACATTATTGCTAGGTGTCCATTCTTTTGACTATGTAAAAAAGCATTAAAATAAAGTAGTTTGAGACGCACAAAAGGCTCTAGAATGGTCCCATAAGTCTGAACAAATCGAATGCAAGCTGGTTGACTATGGACTCAAGGATAATCTACTGAGTACAGAATATACTGTGGTTGTCTCCCTCCATTTGGAACTATGATATGAATGCCGCCCTGGTGCTACAGCAATAGTGAGGCGGAGCTGGTTCTGTCCAACAATGGTATATTAGTGGGATAGAGAACCATTTTAACCAATGGCGGTGCCTTAACATCCCAATATGAAGCAATGAAGTCCATTGTTCAAGAGCTTGCAGTAAAACTTTAAAATTGTCCACTGTGTATCGTTCAGAAAACCAGAATTCGACTGTACTCTATTCATTTTTTAACCCCTTCTTTACAAACTAGAATCTGGTTACTCTTAGCTTTTGTGATTTTGATATAAATATCCCTCCACATTCCACCCTTCAATCAAGATAACAAATACAACAAAAAGCACAGTTCCTTCAACCATGAAAGTCTCTACTCAAGTCCTAGCTACAAGCGCTATTGCATTCACTGCCACCGCTCTGGCAATGCCATCGATGTCCAAGAGAGTTATCGATGGAACCAAAGTTATCGGTTGTTTCGCGAGGTAAATGTCTGCTGTATTTATAGTTGTGATTTATAGATAAATACCATCACCTTGAAGGAAAAACTACTTTGCAAACTTATCATGGTTATATATTCATACTGTAGTGCCTTCATGAAGGGTGAAGATGCTTGGACCCCAGAATGCGCTGCAGCTGCCGCGGTAAGTTATTTTTTCTTTTGCTTCCCTTTTGTTATTAATCCTTTTTGAGGTAGAGTATATACAATATTGATAGAGTTATTTATAATTCTCTTTTCTTTAACATCATATAGACTGATTTCGGCTTTGTCCGAGAGTTTAGCCTTGGCGAGTTCGATATCGATTTCACAAGCTCTGAGCCATTGTCTATGCCTGTGGCCTTACCAAATCTGAAGGTGAAATTGGCCTCGTTCCCTGGAATCAGTTGGCCTATAAGCAAGATTGCTGCTCATGTAAGTAGATGACCTGTTTCCCTACAAGGACCACTGCGAGGTCATCAAAAGAAAAGTAATAGCGGCTAATATTCTCTTACTCTTTCTCCTCTTTGGTTCCTTAGCAAAATATCATTGTAAGTAAAATATCTTGCATATTTCGACATCTCCGCGACTGAACAATGAATCAAAGCTTTGACAATTCTTCCTCTTTTCTCTCTTTCCAACAAAAGGACAATGGTGTCGCAGTCGGTAGGTTAGAGTTTCCAAGCGTCTCTGCCGAGGTCCAAGGTAGCACTCTCATGGTCCCGGTTGCGAAGACTTCTTTAAACGTTATACCAGGACATGAGGATGGATTCATCAACTTTATCGCGAATCTGATAACCAAACCCTCACATACATTTGCCGTTGGTGGGAACACTGATGTTTGGTTCAAGCTTCCTAGCCTTTCAGAGAACAGTGCTTCAAGTGGTGCTGATTCCTCCAAGACTCTAACCGTTACTAACGTCGGCCTCTCAGGCCCCGTCACTATACGAGGTTTGAATAACTTCCCAGAGATGGAGTATGTGGAGCTAGTGAGTCTCACCAAGGATGCTGACTCGGACGTCACCACAGCGGAAACCATGATTAATATCCATAACCCTTCGGAGCTTAGCATGAAGTTGGGGGACCTTGTGTTCAACATGCTCAACGATATTGGAGACTTGGTGGGAGTTGTAAAAATCCCAAACCTACACTTGGCCATTGGTGACAATGTTGTGCCTGCTACTGTCACATTCAGTGATCTCGATGTCTACGATACCTTAACAGCCAAGAGCAATACATTCACAATTGTGGGGTTTGAAGGCTCTTCCAAGCATTTTGTCGCGACCAAGGCATTGTGTTCATTTAGGTCCCACATTACGATCCCCAAACTTGAAACTGCGTAAATCAAAGTTACAGCGAGATAACGGAATAGTAAGAAGTAGAACTTTGTAGTTGCAGATTGCCACGGATGAGTCCAATAAAAGTGTCAACCATGCATCCATCCCTATAGAAGAAGCATCGATCTATCCTCCATGTCAATGGTCAATATCAACAGTTTAGCAAATGCTCAGTATCAAGTCGAATGCAAGGCGCCTGCTTCTGCTATACACTTCTCTTTGTTATGAATGACTAGAGCTGAAGTAAAGACTGGTTCAAATAAACTGGCGACTCCTGTTTAAGCCGCCTCGAAGATCCATCCCAACAGACTTATTCGTATTCGCAAGCACACCAACTACAGCTGCCACCTCCTTGTTCACCCTTCGGACTTCTTTTTTTTTTTTCCTCATCCACAGGCCTTTGTGCTGGAGGTAAAGGCAGCATTTTAAGTGAACAAGCTCCGCCCTTGTTGTAGAAGCCAGCACTGTATGTTTAGTACATAATCCATCGTTAAATACCATGGAACCGACGATCAGGAACTCCTCTTTGAGAACACTAAGAGATAGCACAGCAAGGAGTGTTGACAGACCTGGAACAAAACTGTAGTCTGCGACTGAGATGGCAATGACATCAAGTTGGCAGGAATCTACTATGGGTGGGACAAACTGTCCCTTGATTTTCGATTTGTTTAATGGCTTCGTCGAAGCCCTCTTTCCCTTAAACTCTTTATCTTCATCTTTCTTAACACTCTTCCTTCTTTAAAGCTTTTCATTCTGCCCTTGCTCATTGACCCCTTCAATCCCTACTGTCTTTGCTCCTAACCATCATCCATACAATACTACTACCACAAGCAATACACCACTAACAGCCATGGATCATGGCATCAATTGAGGGAAAACTTCAGGTATTTCGTCTTGTCAATTTGGATGGCCACCAATCCCAGTGTCAGACTTACAATATTGAGCCTCGGTATGACCGTCAAACACAATGGTATATCATCTGCTGGTATGGCATTGTGTCTGCTTACAAAGATGCAGTCCATATAAAGAAAGGCAAAGCGACTCTATCCTTTCTCATGAGCGATAGTTTTGAATAATAAGGACAGCAAAAATAATGATACTCCTGATGATAGTGGTGAATGTCTACTGCTGGCACTCCTCATAATGTGATATCAGTCGCTTTGATGTTCAATGATATTTGATGTGGACACAACCATCCCAATACTGAGTGAACTATAGTATTAAGGCTGTAGTTCCAAGAAGTCATAAATAGCCCCTCTTGTACGTCTGTACGTGTTGATGTTCATATGCAATTAGACTAAATATGCGACAGACTGGCTCTTCAAGACGGCTGAGAAGCAAATGTCATCGCTCGGAGCAATCTAGGCCACATATACGCTTGAGGCAAAAGGGTTACACAGGACTTTTCGATTGCTGTTGACTGATGTCTAAAGTAGCCAACCAAGGGGATACTGATGCTCAGAGTAATCTAGGCTACATGTACGCATATGGCCAAAGTTCCACAAGACTATGTGATTGCCACTGACTGGCTTAAGGCAGTCAATCAAGATAAGACCACCGCTCAGAGTGACCTAGGCTACATGCACACTCAATGCAAAGAAGCTTCTCAGGATTATTCCATTGTCGTTGACTGGCATCTCAATACAGCAAAGCAAGGGCATGACACCGCTCAGTATTACCTAGGCTATATGTACGAACACAATAAAGCAGTACCAAAAGACTATTCGATAGCTCTCGAGTGCTATCAAAAGACAAGCTCCCAAGGATACGTTGATGCTCTGTATCTCAGAAGTTTAATGAATCAAGCTCCTAAGGATCACGTTAACCGAAGCATTGATGCCTAAATGCTTCAGAGTAAGTCAGTGTTCATGCCTAGAAAGCATTGGACCGGCTACAAATGCTTACGGCTTTAAGATGAAGATATCCCATACTTTTTCATTTTTATTTCTACTCTTTTTTTAAGCTATATCCTAAACTGTTGTTAGCAATGTGTATATGCGATCGAGATATCCGTATTTCTGCTAGCCATCCATTCTTTGAGCAGTTAAAAAGAAGTCATATTACCATTATTTTTGACAATGGAGGGGTTGTATAATAGCTTCAAAGGTCTACACGCCTCGAGTACGAGCTGGTTAACTATGAGGTTGGGGACATTGCGATAAGTAGAGTAGATACCGTAATTGTCCCCCTCCATTCAGAACTAAGAATGCCGTCTTGGGTGAAATGGAGTTGATTCTGTCCGGGGATAGTATATTGGTGAGATCGAGAACTATTTTGACCAATGGTAATACCTTAACACCCTGATATGGAGCAAAACAGCCTATCACTCAAGGGTTAAACGCAAAGGGGTAACTGAAATGAGAGTGGCATCTCTGCCACTGCTGTGCTCAATTTGGCTAGAACTATGGAATTTCATATAAAAGTTGTTACTTTAAGCCAGTTTAGATTAACAGCCCAGGAGTCGGAACAGTAAGTAGTCGGAATGTACATGTAAATGACTGAAGTAGCATTGCTACAGTTCTGAGGAGAAGTGGCTCTATAATCTATTCTATTCTATTCTTATGTGTTATTTTTTTTTTTTTTTTTTTTTTTTTTTTTTAACCCCTTCTTTACAAACTAGAATCTGGTTACTCTTAGCTTTTGTGATTTTGATATAAATATCCCTCCACATTCCACCCTTCAATCAAGATAACAAATACAACAAAAAGCACAGTTCCTTCAACCATGAAAGTCTCTACTCAAGTCCTAGCTACAAGTGCTATTGCATTCACTGCCACTGCTCTGGCAATGCCATCGATGTCCAAGAGAGTTGTCGATGGAACCAAAGTCTTTGGTTGTTTCGCGAGGTAAATGTCTGCTGTCTTTATAGTTGTGATTTATAGATAAATACCATCACCTTGAAGGAAAAACTACTTTGCAAACTTATCATGGTTATATATTCATACTGTAGTGCCTTCATGAAGGGTGAAGATGCTTGGACCCCAGAATGCGCTGCAGCTGCCGCGGTAAGTTATTTTTTCTTTTGCTTCCCTTTTGTTATTAATCCTTTTTGAGGTAGAGTATATACAATATTGATAGAGTTATTTATAATTCTCTTTTCTTTAACATCATATAGACTGATTTCGGCTTTGTCCGAGAGGTTAGCCTTGGCGATTTCGATATCGATTTCACAAGCACTGAACCATTTTCTATGCCTTTAACCTTACCGAATCTGCAAGTAAAATTGGCCTCGATCCCTGGAATCAGCTGGCCTATTAAGAAGCTTGCTACTCGTGTAAGTGGATGGTCTGCTTCTTTGCAAAGAACCCTGCATGATCAACAGAAGAAAAGGTACTAACTACTAATATCCTCTTACTCTTTCTCCTCTTTGGCTTCTTAGTATAACATCATTGTAAGTAGCTTATCTTGCATACCTTGACATCCTCTGCGACTAAAGGTTGAATCGCAGTGCTGACAGTTTTTCCTCCTTCTTTCTCTCTTTCCAACAAAAGGACAATGGTGTCGCAGTCGGAATGTCAGAGTTTCCAAGCTCCCCTACCGAGGTCGAAGGCAGCATGCTCAAATCCAATGTCGGAGTAGCTCCTTTAAAGGCTGTACCAGGATATGAAGATGGATTCGTCAACTTTATTGCGAGTCTGTTTGCCAAACCCTCGCATACATTCGCCATCGGAGGGAATGTTGATATTTGGTATAAGGTCCCTAGCCTTTCAAGTGGTAGTGAGTCCAATGGTGCTGATTCCTCGAAGACTCTTACTGCCACCAACATCGGTATTTCGGCCCCCGTCACTGTGCGAGGTTTGGATAACCTTCAGAGAGTAGAGCATGTGAAGCTAGAGAGCCTCACCAAGGATGCTGATTCGGGTGTCACCACACTAGTACACACGATTAACGTCCATAACCCTTCGGAGCTTAGCATTAAAATGGGAGATCTTGTATTCAACTTGATCAATGCTGATGAAGACGTGAAGGGAACCATTACGCTCCTGAACGTCAATTTGGCCCGGGGTGATAACTTTATGAGAGCCACCACCACGTTCACCGATTCCGATATCTACGATTCCCTGACAAGCGAGAGCAACACATTCACATTTGCAGGTTTTAAAGGCACTGCGAAACACTTAGTTTCGGACGCCGTATTATCAGCATATAGATCCCACCTTACGATCCCCAAATTTGAGGCAGCATAAATCAGAGAATAGCAAGAAGTGGTGCATTCATAGTTGCGAAATACCACAGATCAGTTCAATAAAAGAGCTAACCATTAACTATGCATCTGTCCTTTGTAAAGAGCCATTGAACTGTTTCTCCATGATAATGCTCAACCTCGTCTGCTTTTTACGATATACACTCTTTTCTGTGATGCAATAGAGTAGAAAGTTGGATCACCTCGCAGATCCTTCCCTAGCAGGTTTACTCTTAAATATACCAACTTGAGTTGCTATCTCCTAATAGTCATAATCCACCGATAATGAAAGAACAAGATAGATTACATATCCTTCCATTCAGGTAAGCGATAGATGCTTTTTTAAAGTACATATCGTGCAATTAGATGAACTAAAAAGTGCTCTGGTCTAGCAATAAATCTCAATTGGTTGGGTAGGGTATGATTAGAATAGAGGGAGATAGAGGCACGTTAATATCCCCAAAGCACATTAAATTAAACCCCGTGCGCATAAAAGCCTGTTGTTGGCATTTAGAACTGGTTCCGTGCACATCCAGACGCACTAATTTCCTATCATTTATGCTTATGCTTGAAAAAAAATAAATAAATAGATAATAGGAGAGTATTTCATATCAGGGAATCAAATTTTAAAAAAGAAAAAAAATTCTCCCCCACCTACACTAAGTCTCTCCCTCTACTTTTTCCTCATTTCTTCCTCTGTCGCATGATTTTTTCTTCTTTTTCCTCTAAAAGAAGATAATAAAGATAAAGTATCAGGGCTTTTTTAAAAACAAAAAGGAAGGAATGAAATAATGAATGGATGGAAGAGTTAGTTGTAGTGGTAAATGTGAGAAAAAATGATTTAGGAGGCTACATGAAGGGTATGGGAAAGAAAGGGGTGGTTAACGGTTTATGGCACGATGATCTTTATCTTTACTTGTTCCTTTTGGAACGTGGCGCATGCATTCCTGGCTTGCGAACTTAATTTTAAAGACTTTAAAGTAAATGTTGCTCGGCGTTGCTTTGCACATTAATCATAAAAAGTAATAAAAAGAAAAAGAAGGCTTTATTGATAAAAAGGATTGATAGATGAATGTTGAAATTAAAAAAAAAAAAGTTTTTTTTATGAAAATATGATAAAATGCATTATGCTATGGTATGTGATGCTTTGTGGTATTTTGTGTTCTCCCTCTATTGAAGTGTGTTAATGAAAATAGTAGAAAAAAATATAAAAGAAAACTTGAGGGAGCGGAGGGTGTTATGGAACACACAAGTCCCCCCTCCACCGGTCCATGCAAAATGCAATAAAAGAAAATACGATTTTTTTTTTTTCTTTAGAGGGCGGAGACTAGAAAAAGGGAGAAAAAGGGAGAAAAAGGTAATAGCAAACCGAAGACAGTGTCAGTAATAATAGCAAAAAAAAAAAAAAAAAAAGAAATACATTTAACCCCATTTTGACAGTAGGGATTTTCTTTCTCCAAAGAGAAAACTCACCAGTGCCATCCTCCTCAATGTAGTCAATCGCAGGGTTGGTCTTCAAAGCAGAGACAACGGAGCCAGGGATGTAGGCAGAGAAACCCTTGAGGACAGTGTTGTAGCGGTGAACAATTCTACCACCAAGGAACGAAACCTCACGCTCGATCTTCTCGATAGACTGAGCAGCAACAGTCGACTTGAAGACCACGATGTAAGACTTGAAGGAAGTGGCTATTTTTTATTATTATTAATAAAAATAAAAGTAAAAAGATATACGCGTGATATCAGATTTAGTGATTCATGATGCATACGTGGCAAAAGAGACAAATAAAATTAATAAGATACGTACGAGCAGGCTCGCCAGCGGGGTTCTGAGGTTGGATCTGCTCCTCCTGAAGAGCGACAGCATCCTTGACATGGACAGGGATAGCAGCAGCAGAGACAGCAGCAGCAGAGACGAGGAGAGCAGCGACAAGGGTGATGAACTTCATTTTTTTTTTTTAGGGTAAATTTGAGAGAGGGTTAGAAGATTTTTTTTTTTTTTTTTTTTTGCTTGAAAGGTGGGAAAGTTGGGCTTATATTGCTTATGAAAAGAAGCTTTGAGTGAATGATGATGATTTTTTTTCTGACTTTGAGGGGAAATGTGACCCTTTTTATAAGCTTTTGCACGTACAATGTATGGCTACGTACGCAATCATTTCCTTTTCAATCCAAGAGACAGAGAGAGTAAAAAGTAAACAAACAAAAACAAGGCTTTTTTTTTTTTTTTTTTTTTTTTTTAGCTTTTCTTCATCAACCCTTCCTACCTTTAACCCCATCATACACATTCATTCACTCATTCACAATGGCTAAAGGTCTCAGGTCAAAGTCCGCTCGCAAATTCCGTGCTATCAAGCGTGAAACTGTTTTTGGTCCTGTAGAAACTGCTCGTGTTCACCGTTTGGCTGAACGCTTGAAGAAGGATGCTCAAGGCCCAAAGACTTCTGAGCTTGAGGCTATTGCTCGAGGCGAGGAACCGATGCAAGTCGAGAAGAGTAAGAAAAACAAAAGAAAAAAGGCCTACTCTCTTATCTAACGAACCAATCGATCTCTTAGAAAGTAGTTACAAGAGTTTTTTCTATTTGAAAGAATTATTGAGTAGAATTGAATGCTGCTTTGCTTTCAAATGGATTCATTACTTTTTGTTTATTTGGGGAGGTTCATATCCGTCTGGGATTCCTTGTTTGGAACTGCATCGAAGTTTGCCTTATTTTTTTTTTTTTTTGGGGACAGACCTTTTTTTTTTATGGTTCCGTGCGACCATGCAGTCAGCTGCTGAAAGGACTTGTGGTCATGGCTCAGGCACAAAGGATATTTTAAAACTCATCCATGTATCAGCGCTTTTTTTTTTTTTACGTCAATATTCACTAATTATCTTTTTTTGTTCTTTGTGTATCATTCATTAGCTGAGGATACTGATATGGCTGAGGATCAAAAAATCTCGACCAGTGGTCCTAAAAATGCTAATCATGCTAAACACAAGATGTCAAAGGAAGACAGGAAAAAGAAGAACAAACAGAAGCTTTCAAAGCGCGAATTGAAGAAGAAGTCTACCTTCTTCCGTTTCCACAAGTAAACAAAGACGCAACAGAGCAGAAAAAAAAATATTGTAACGCAAATCAACAACACGACCCCGCATAATACAAAAAAAAGACAACATTGAATAACGAACGGAGTTTAAGAAAATTCCTTTTTCCCAGGACGACACAAGAGAAAAAAAAAAACCGCATTATTGGATCCATGTTTCTTCTTAGTCCATGCATCATGGAAAGAATCGAAAGGAGAGAGCCAGACCCAAAAGAGAAAAAGACGCCCAGATCCAATCCCCGCACGTCCCCTTTACGGCATTTTCCCACCCTTCCTTTTTCTTTCCTTTCCTTTCCTTTCCTTTCCTTTGTGTCTTTTTTTAGAATCTATCGTTTTTTAGGCTTTGCGCACGTTCTTGTCTTTTTAAAATATTTCCAGTATACTGTACTTCTAGATTTCTTCAATAAACCATACAATCGTCATCGTCAACTTTTTTTTCCTCCTTCCGATGTTTCTTTTAACGTCGTAAATAATTACATGCATGCATACGTTCGGAGTATCATCATAAAATGATTAGAAAAAAGGAGCAGCGCAGTTTTTTTTTTTTTTTTTTTTTTTTTTTTCTTTTTCTTTCTTTCTTACATCCTATACAATGATTGATAAAGGTTGACAATGATTGGTGCTGTGTTGTATTATGTTCTTAATTCTTAATTCATAATTCATAAATCTTCTTTCGCCTTCTCTTTTTTTTTTTTTTTTTTTTTCTTTAATACAATATCCGGTATCTATCCTGAGAAAAAGAAAAAAAAAAATAAAAATAAAATAAAATAAAACTAAAATTTGTATGTCTGTCTTGACTATCGTGAGTCAAGCAATTTGCCCAATCTTTCCATTCCCCATTTCTACTACGCGTTCTTTGACACATTATGCGGCTGTTTAAAAAAAAAAAAAAAAAAAAAAAAAAATCAAAATCAAAAAACGTTATCAACCGCATTCCCTTTCGCGTTCTGTCTCTTTTCTATGCCGCGGTTTTCTCCGGTTCACCTCCGGTAAATAACATCATAAGGACTATTGGTACAATATACACCCTACGGAGATAAAAAAAAAAAGCGTTACATAACAAATAACGAAAAGACGAGAAAAAGAAAACGTGTCTCAGTTAGGCATTCTACGCCTTCTTCATTCACCCCCAAATGTTCTAACGGATCACGACCCGAGGATTCAATGGCCGCAAGAAACAGAGAAAAAAAAAAAAAAAAAGGCTTACCAATACTTCTGGAAGAATGTCTTTTCAACTTCGGGTTTACCGGTCTGGGAATCAATTTTGATGGCCTGAGCTTTAGCGTAACGCGCCCTAACGGAAGGAAGGAAGGAGAGAGAAAAAAGAAAGAAATGTATCCCCAACATGTAAAAGAAAGGGGGAAGAAAAAAAAGTCAGAATAAAGAGAATAAAGGGAGATAAAAAAAAAAATAGACACACGTTGTTACACCGTTATAGGAATAAAGAAAAAGATACGGATCATTGTTGAGACTCGTAAAGAATCGTAGAAATGACGACACATACTTGGGCCCAGAGACAGCTGTAGCAAAGTCAATCTTCACATCCTTGAAATGATCCAAGGAAGTCAAAGAAAATTCCTGCTTGTCCTTGTCTTCACATCGACTAGCAGTGGTGTAATAATCAAACGCAAAGACCTCACGATCACTATCCAAATGCAACGTGATTTGCTCCTGGAAATTCGAGGCTACTAACAAACACTAGACAAGCATAAAGGGAAAAAAAAAAAAAAATTGTTAGCAAAAGATGACGAGCCATATACATATGATTTTTTAAGCTGTAGAGATCCGTAGACGACGCGTCCATACTAGAAACAAAAAAAGAACACTAATAATAATAATAGTCATAGTCATAATCACAATAATATATACTGTTGGTTTACGTAGAATGACTTACAGACTTGATAGACGACATTGCCTCCCAGCCTGTAGTTTCATCTTTCAACTTGATTTGATAGAATGCATAACTTCCAGGGGTCTTTGTCGACAAGCCTCCATTCTCTTGTGCTTCATTCTGCGCCCTCCATTCCTCTAACCTCTGCTCAAATTCTTCCTGAGTTTCAACAAATTGTCCATCCTCATCCACTTCGGGTCCCTCAGGCTCAGGTTCCAGCTCATGTACTTTGACAGGTGCTTGCACATTAAGAACGAAATCCTCAGCCAAACGAGCCATGCTATCAGGATCAATTTGAACATTTTGATAGATAATAGGCGATGATTGCTGATTCTGCTTCTGCTGCTGATTCTGATTTGGCTGTTGTTTTTGCTCTTGTTTTTGCTTCAACAATTCTTTCCTCTGCTGGTATGTTAATTTCGCAGATTGAGTCGCCGATGCAGAAGCTTGCTCACGTTGTTGCTTCAACTCGAACCATTCTTCTGCGTCAAAGCGGATCTCCCCACGTTTCTCAAACGATTCGTGATCACTCAACTTGTGAAAGACTCCAAGCGTCACCTCCTACAAAGAAGTCAGGAAAATAAATAAATACTATTAGTATTAATTCATCAAATTGATGATCCATGCTATAAATATATATGGATCCCCTCAATATCTGATTATAGAAACCAAAGGAAAAAAAAGGGCCCGCTGTATATTATACATTGGTCCATTCCATTTCGCGCTCATATCAATTCCCCTTTCCTTCCCTGCTTCCTCTCCACTTGATATGATGTCAACTAGTGTCACAAAAGTTTTTTTTTTCTCCCATTAATCCTGAAATTATGTACCTCTGCAAGGACCTGTACTGAAATCGCTAATGTAAGCGCGAGGATAAATGTCTGGAGTTTCATCGTGCTGGTTAATGTTGGTGATCTCCTTTCCTTTTTCTCGAGTCTGATGGTTTTTTAAATTGAGTTCGTCCCGAAGACAGGGAAAGTTGTTCATCACATTTTTATCCTATTTAATTAAAAATCCTAGGCTCGTCACCAGCCTGAGGACGAAGCGCACGTGTGTTTACACGTGCTGCAAGGCAAGCGTGCCTAAAAAGGCAACTGGTGGCTTGCTCTTGCAGATGCTTCTCTCTCAGGCTGGAATCAAAAGTCGACTATTAGCTGGCGACTTAAATTTTTTGAATTTTTTTTTTTTTCAAAGTCAAAATCATATGGAAGAGCGTACAAAACACATGCAACTCACATTCATGCTTATATGGAGTCAATCTGGCATATATAGATCGGATACACATATACTTTTCAACATTAACTTTTATCTTTCTTTCTCTCTCTCTTACCTTTCTTCTCCCTCTCCCTCTCCCTCTCCCTCTCCCTCTCCCTCTTCCTCTCTCTCTCCCTCACCACCTCACTCTTCCCCTCGCCTTCACCCCTTCTCTCACTCTCATTGCGCTCCCATTGCAATCTCATTACACACCTGCTACACACTCATTACCGACCTGTAGTTTTCTCTAACATTTGCAAAAAAAAAATTAATAAAATATTTTGCAACATTAACAAATGTCAGCTACTGGTACTCCAGCAAACCCAGCAAGCGAATATTCCATCCTACCTGATGATGTTGGTCAGAGATGCTATGATACCTTCAAGTTTTACCCAAGAAAGGAGCAACTTGAAGTTGTGGAGACAATTGGACGCCATCAAGATTATATTTTGATTGCTGGTACAGGGTGGGGCAAGACGTTGGTGTATTTTCTTCCACTAGTTCTGTGGCCGAAAGAGATTATAGTCATTATCACGCCGCTGAGAGCGCTAGGAGATGAACAGTCGGAAAAACTCGACTTATCTGGTATCCCAAACATCCATCTGAAGAAAGGAACAGAGTTTTCAGTCAGTGATCTGGTTAAGGGAAAGTACCGCGCTGTGTTTATGTCGCCTGAGATAATTTTTCAGAACCCTCGTGTGAGCTCACTTTGGAGCATCCCTGAATGGAAGAACCGATTAAGAGCGGTGGTGGTGGATGAGGCCCATTGTATTGGGACTTGGGGAGGACAATTTAGAACTGACTATGCGAAGCTCGGGCACTTACGCGCAAAAGTGTCTCCTTCAACCTGCTTTGTGGCCGTCTCCGCCACATTGCCCCCAGTGCTTCTCTCTGAAGTTTTGAAGACGCTTCATTTTAGTAATCCTGTTATATTTAACTATGGTAACGATCGGACTAATATCCAGCTTCATGTAAAGCAACTACGATACAAAGCGTCCTCCTACCAAGATCTCGAATTTCTGAAAGATGGCATCAAGACAATTGTCTATTTTGATGAAATTCGACAGGCGGAAGCAGCAGCTCGACACGTTGGTGAGCTCATAGGCTGTCGTCAAGTCGCAGTATATCACTCGATGAAGTCAGATCCCCTAAAGAAGATAAGAATGTCTGATTTTAAAAACAACGAAATACAAGTCCTCATGTCCACAGAGGCCGCTGGCATGGGTTGCGACATGAATGATGTTATCAGAGTCATTCAGTACGGATATCCTAAAAATCTGCCAACCCTGATTCAGAGACTTGGTCGTGCAGCACGCAACCCTGATCTAGAAGGGGATGGCATCCTTCTTGTCCCGGCATCCAATAGTAATTCTAGAGGTAATGTGGATAAAGATATTGTTGAATATGTCAAAACTACAGGTTGTCGCCGCGAGCTCCTTAATAACTTTTTCGGGAACCAACATAAAGTTATTTCAAGGTGTTGTGACATCTGTAATCCTTCTCTTCCATCAACAGAGGAATCTTTACATGGATTAGTTGCGGCAGATACAAGCGACTCTGGTAGTATACTTCCGAAAGTATCATTCACTGAAGCGGAGCGGAAGGTGATAGTAAAGGCAATTGAAACATGGCGGTATAACATTTTCAAGGAGCAATACGAAGGTCGTTCTCTCTTTGTAAGCCTCGAATGTATCATGTCAAACAAAATGATCAAAACACTTGCTGGAAAAGTCGCGAGGATAAAACCGTCTGAGTCAGTTCAATCTGTCATTCCATGGCTCTCCATTAAGCAGGATCATATAAAAACTCTGGATGACATGATTGTTGATCTGAAGACGGACATCATGGCAAGGAGAACACAATCAAGAGCAGCGAGTCGTCCATCAGTACAAGATGCGGAGGCAAAGCCAATACAGCAAGTGCATCATTTGCTTGAGCATCAGCAGGAAAGACAATATGGGCAATTTAGCACAATTCAAGGACTGGAGGCGCTACTCAAGTCGCAAAAAGTCCATCATCTAATACGACAACCACCGCTGAAGCAGTTAATACCATGGGATGCATTAGGGCCTCTACAGCACCAAGAATGCCATTGTTGCAAGCTATCAGAGTTGCAACAACCACTGGAACAACAGCAACTACTTTTGCAACAGATATTGCAAGCAATTTTGAGTAATCCACCAACGCAGCAACTGCTGTTACAGCCGCCGCTGAATCAGTTGCTGCTCAGACAACCACTGCAATGTCAACAACCATTGCAAGAAGGACTACAAGAGCACGAGCCACCGCAGGAACAACCGCAGGAGCACCCTAGAAAAGAGAAACTGACATCTCGGTCTTCACGAAAGCGCAAAGAGCTAAGTAGTCCAACAACATCACAAAATAATATAAAATTTATATCTTGGGAACCATGAAGATTTTTATCATTCAATAAACAAATTAAGCAAACAGAATCTCTTTGGTTTATTGTTCACAGGTCGCATGGACGTAATCAGTAATATCAAAACCAACAATATCGTCCTGCATATCTTCCTCCTCGTCTTCAATCTCCGTCTCATTATCTACATTCATATCATTGTCAACGCTCAAATCCCCACCCTGCTTCCGGACACAGACTGAATTGACGAATGATTGGATGCGCTTGCCTTCATTCATTTTTATTATGCCTTCTATGAGGAGATTAGCCACTGATGTGGCGTTTCCAAAGTTTGGATGATTCCTCTTCTCCTGAGGTATGTTGTCAAAGATATAATACTCTACTAATGACTTGTGGATTGCTGAGATGTCATCGCTCATCGACATATTTTCATGTTTAGTGCCTGTGTATGGAATATTAAAATCAATCTCCATTTGGTCCGATAGATCACCGAGAGTCTGAACATTGACAGAAAGTGTCTCTTCCTCCATTTCCCAGTGGTCACAGGTTCGTTTCGCTTTAAATAAATTCTTGATCAATAAATTGTTGTGCTCTTGGTAAAGGTCTGCTGGTATCCAACGGTTTGGTTGGCCAGTGGTATTGACTAGCCATGAAGATCTAACGGCATCCTTTGTTTGCTTGGACCAGGAGTAAGCAAAGCCGCAATGTAGATGCAGAAGTTCATTTGCATAGTTTTTTGTTGATCCGGCTTGAAACATTATTGTGATCCATTTTAGAATCTCTTCAATGCGCCCATGATCACCTGCTTTGATCGCAGACGATAGCTCCAAGTAAAAAAGCATGTCACGGAGAAACAAGGCGGAATTCCTAGATGTGGTCCCATCGAGGATTTCTAAGGAGCCAGTCAGAAGAAATCTATCAATTAGTGTGTCCACTTTCGCCATGAGTTCAATTTTAAGTACTTCATCGGAGACACCTTCCGCAAATTCTTCCAAGTTTGTACTTAGTAGAGTAAGCTCCCATGCCCGTTGTACTAGTGCATCAAATGACTCGCGGAGAAGCTCATTTGTGGCATGAAAATCAGGCTTCTCTAGGGAAACCCTCTTTCGTTCAAGCAACGATACATTGAACGCAATTGAACCAGGTGTTGAAGCAGTGCCATAATGGGTACGCAAAATTGTTGAGGCCAGAAGCATTTGAAGATGGAATAACTGAATGACAGGTATGACCCAGTCAAGGCGGTGGTATGATGAGATATCGTCTGCACGTAATTCCTTCAATGAACGGAGCCTACTGACCGTCAGCTGGTCACCAGCAATGAGTATTCTTCGTCCCTCAAACCATTCATGCGGGAGTTCCAGCGCAGCTTCCGTTATAAATTCCAAGACTTCCAAGTTACCGCGAATCGTTCCTTGGTCAATACGCATTGATGGAAGCGGAAAAGTTTTCGTCTTTTCGAGCGTCAGTAAGTGCTTTGTAGGTGCTGGCATTGATTGCCCATCAAATCTTTTAAAATTTCGGAGTAGAACTCCGACCAAGTGGTATTGAAAAACTTTTCGAAGATGAGCTTCATTGTCATCAGTAGGCATCAAGTCCTGTAGGCGAAGGGATTGTGTGGGCTTGAAGTTTATCTCCTCCTCGGCTGCAACATTTGAGACGATTGCAGTTGCTGTAGTTCCACTTACAAATATGTCCCTGTTTCCAAGTCGTTGATGGTGCTTGTGAGACGCCATATTTATATTATCGTATACGATATACCAAGGCACTTCTCTTACTGTAGCCTGGATACGATCGCGTGAGTCCGTACTTAATGCCTTTAGACCCCTCATGATTGTGGGATGAGAAACTGAAAGTCCTGCCTTTGAGAAAAGATTGACAAGCTTGACAGGCGCACCTTTACCAAACATATATAATCCAGTCATCATTTGAAGATAATTGCATCTGTTGCTGTATAAGAAGCCCAAGATACTTGCAATGACAGGAACTACTGTTGTAGCATCCCTGGAACTTGATTTATTCGCTCTGGTAAGGCCATTCAGGAGCGAATAAACGGTAGGAGCAATGGATTGAAATCTGTTGGCAATATTTTGAAGTGAAAACTTATCGGTTCTCTCCTTACAAACACCATTAGATGGAAGTCGCAACGTGTTATCTGCTGTAACCTCCCTGAGCTCATCCTTTGCAGAATGGAGAACAAATTCAATAGCACCAGAAAGAGCACTCTTCATATGCTCCGGGTCCGTAATGCCTCGCTGCCACAGGTCGATAATTTCTGCAGGACCATCATTTGCATAGAAAAAATTAACCTTACGCTTAATATTAGAGTCTTGCGACACTAACGAGGCTTTCAAAAAAGCCCTCAGCGAAAGCCTATGCTTTGCCATCACGTTATAAACGGCTCTCAAAGAAGTGGCACGTTTCGTCTGTTTCTTGCTTTTTGGCATGTTGCAAAATATTTTATTAATTTTTTTTTTGCAAATGTTAGAGAAAACTACAGGTCGGTAATGAGTGTGTAGCAGGTGTGTAATGAGATTGCAATGGGAGCGCAATGAGAGTGAGAGAAGGGGTGAAGGCGAGGGGAAGAGTGAGGTGGTGAGGGAGAGAGAGAGGAAGAGGGAGAGGGAGAGGGAGAGGGAGAGGGAGAGGGAGAAGAAAGGTAAGAGAGAGAGAAAGAAAGATAAAAGTTAATGTTGAAAAGTATATGTGTATCCGATCTATATATGCCAGATTGACTCCATATAAGCATGAATGTGAGTTGCATGTGTTTTGTACGCTCTTCCATATGATTTTGACTTTGAAAAAAAAAAAAATTCAAAAAATTTAAGTCGCCAGCTAATAGTCGACTTTTGATTCCAGCCTGAGAGAGAAGCATCTGCAAGAGCAAGCCACCAGTTGCCTTTTTAGGCACGCTTGCCTTGCAGCACGTGTAAACACACGTGCGCTTCGTCCTCAGGCTGGTGACGAGCCTATAAAAATCCTTATTTCATACCCAAATTAAATGGGGCTTAGATATCGCTTTTAATTTAATTTTTTTGGATACAAAGGTGCTCTGATGGGGAAAAAAGGGTGTACGATAGAGATCTATGGATGCGCGTCATTGAGACGATTGGAGCAGACAAGACTGAGTTTGCGCTTCAGGGATCGATGGCTGTGAAGCTATGTAGAGTAGGAGCGCCTGTATAGCATCTTTGTAGGCACAAATAAAATAGAAGGGGAATGGACAATGATTAGCAGTGCTCCTTGTACTCCTTCAGTGTAGGTGGCCTAGTCAGGCAAGCAGAAAGCATAGCTGCTAAACGTAGTATAGTGCTTGTTTTTCCATCGTTGCCTGTACATGCTGTTGTCGGCACTGTCAGTAGCAACGATCAATAAGAAGGTATCGTACAGGGAGGCGATTGTAGTAGTCACTCCAATTAAAATCCAGTTGAAAATGCAGACCTGAAGGAACCATTGAGAAGCAATCGTGCTTGCTCCCGCAATATAAATATATAATCAATGGTCATCAACACGCATCAGTGCATACCTCTTTACTCATTAGAGCCAGTAAAGACAGTTTGTTCAGTTTTTTAGTTTTAACTAGCTCTATCCTGTAAAAGCCAGCACTGTATGTTTAGTACATAATCTATCATTAAATACCATGAAACCGACGATCAGGAACTCCTCTTTGAGAACACTAAGCGATAGCACAGCAAGGAGTGTTGACAGACCTGGAACAAAACTGTAGTCTGCGACTGAGATGGCAATGACATCAAGTTGGCAGGAATCTACTATGGGTGGGACAAACTGTCCCTTGATTTTCGATTTGTTTAATGGCTTCGTCGAAGCCCTCTTTCCCTTAAACTCTTTTTATCTTCATCTTTCTTAACACTCTTCCTTCTTTAAAGCTTTCCATTCTGCCCTTGCTCATTGACCCCTTCAATCCCTACTGTCTTTGCTCCTAACCATCATCCATACAATACTACTACCACAAGCAATACACCACTAACAGCCATGGATCATGGCATCAATTGAGGGAAAACTTCAGGTATTTCGTCTTGTCAATTTGGATGGCCACCAATCCCAGTGTCAGACTTACAATATTGAGCCTCGGTATGACCGTCAAACACAATGGTATATCATCCGCTGGAATGGCATTGTGTCTGCTTACAAAGATGCAGTCCATATAAAGAAAGGCAAAGCGACTCTATCCTTTCTCATGAGCGATAGTTTTGAATAATAAGGACAGCAAAAATAATGATACTCCTGATGATAGTGGTGAATGTCTACTGCTGGCACTCCTCATAATGTGATAACGGTCGTTTTGATGTTCAATGATATTTGATGTGGACACAACCATTCCAACAGTGCAAAGTAGTACGAAGCCGCTCCGAATCCATACCGAGCCAAAAATTGTACCGGATATAACCATTTCCTTTCGGACAATGGTTCAAGGAGGAAGAATGAAAAAGCCAGTAGTCGCAGAGGCATGTCAAGCAGTCGCCTCTATTCCCGTCAAAATAAGTAACAACGATAACCACCAAGTTTTCAAGGAAGCTATAGAGGATCTTTTCGGAAGACAAAATGGCGCAGCCTCTTCAACAGTAACACAGCTTCTCTTAGAGGGTCCCCCAAGTCATGATTCTGCGACTTTATCAGACTCTGCCAGGGGATGCTACCGCTTGGGCTAGCGCAAGCAAAATGTCCCGAAGAGAGCTCAGGAAATAAACCGAATGCCATTGACAGATGTCTCAGAACGATCTTCGGACTAAATGTCACTACTCAAAGGAAGCAAGACTACATTTATGATCGTGGCAAAGGAGTCTCACAGGATTATTCGAAAACCTTTGGGCGGTATCTCAAGGCATTCAAGCAAAGAGGCGATGATGCTCAGAGTAGTTTGGGGTTTATACACCTTGAGGGCAAAGGGGTTTCACAGGACTATTCGAAAGCCATGAGCTGTGGGCAATAATAACCGCAAGGTTGAAGATAAGTGAGAATTGAATGGGGAGCACAGTACCACATCGTTTAAGTATTTATTAGTTTTTCCTTCATGCTACGCTAAGACTACTGAATAAGCTGTAGCATCAAGACTGTAGTGCTAAGTCCCTTTTTGTACGTCTATACGTATTGATATTCATATGCAGCTAGACGAAATATGCGACAGACTGGTCCCTCAAGACAGCTGAGCAAGCAAATGTCGTCGCTTAGAGCAATCCAGGCCACATTATGCTCGAGGTACAGAGGTACACAAGACTTTTCGATTGCTGTTGGCTGATTCCTAAAGGAACCAACCAAGGGGATGGTAATTCTCAGAATAATCTAGGCTACATGTACGCATATGGCCAAAGCTCCACAAGACTATGTGGTTGCCATTGACTGGTTCCTTAAGGCAGTCAATTAAAAAAAAAAAAAAAAAAAAAACATTGCTCAGAGTGACCTAGGCTACATGCATGCTCAATGCAAAGGGGTTCCTAAGGATTATTCCATTGCCGTTGACTGGCATCTCAATACAGCAAAGTAAGGACACGACACCGCTCAGTATTACCTAGGCTATATGTACGAACACAATAAAGCAGTACCAAAAGACTATTCGATAGCTCTCGAGTGCTATCAAAAGACAAGCTCCCAAGGATACGTTGATGCTCTGTATCTCAGAAGTTTAATGAATCAAGCTCCTAAGGATCACGTTAACCGAAGCATTGATGCCTAAATGCTTCAGAGTAAGTCAGTGTTCATGCCTAGAAAGCATTGGACCGGCTACAAATGCTTACGGCTTTAAGATGAAGATATCCCATACTTTTTCATTTTTATTTCTACTCTTTTTTTAAGCTATATCCTAAACTGTTGTTAGCAATGTGTATATGCGATCGAGATATCCGTATTTCTGCTAGCCATCCATTCTTTGAGCAGTTAAAAAGAAGTCATATTACCATTATTTTTGACAATGGAGGGGTTGTATAATAGCTTCAAAGGTCTACACGCCTCGAGTACGAGCTGGTTAACTATGAGGTTGGGGACATTGCGATAAGTAGAGTAGATACCGTAATTGTCCCCCTCCATTCAGAACTAAGAATGCCGTCTTGGGTGAAATGGAGTTGATTCTGTCCGGGGATAGTATATTGGTGAGATCGAGAACTATTTTGACCAATGGTAATACCTTAACACCCTGATATGGAGCAAAACAGCCTATCACTCAAGGGTTAAACGCAAAGGGGTAACTGAAATGAGAGTGGCATCTCTGCCACTGCTGTGCTCAATTTGGCTAGAACTATGGAATTTCATATAAAAGTTGTTACTTTAAGCCAGTTTAGATTAACAGCCCAGGAGTCGGAACAGTAAGTAGTCGGAATGTACATGTAAATGACTGAAGTAGCATTGCTACAGTTCTGAGGAGAAGTGGCTCTATAATCTATTCTATTCTATTCTTATGTGTTATTTTTTTTTTTTTTTTTTTTTTTTTAACCCCTTCTTTACAAACTAGAATCTGGTTACTCTTAGCTTTTGTGATTTTGATATAAATATCCCTCCACATTCCACCCTTCAATCAAGATAACAAATACAACAAAAAGCACAGTTCCTTCAACCATGAAAGTCTCTACTCAAGTCCTAGCTACAAGCGCTATTGCATTCACTGCCACCGCTCTGGCAATGCCATCGATGTCCAAGAGAGTTATCGATGGAACCAAAGTTATCGGTTGTTTCGCGAGGTAAATGTCTGCTGTATTTATAGTTGTGATTTATAGATAAATACCATCACCTTGAAGGAAAAACTACTTTGCAAACTTATCATGGTTATATATTCATACTGTAGTGCCTTCATGAAGGGTGAAGATGCTTGGACCCCAGAATGCGCTGCAGCTGCCGCGGTAAGTTATTTTTTCTTTTGCTTCCCTTTTGTTATTAATCCTTTTTGAGGTAGAGTATATACAATATTGATAGAGTTATTTATAATTCTCTTTTCTTTAACATCATATAGACTGATTTCGGCTTTGTCCGAGAGTTTAGCCTTGGCGAGTTCGATATCGATTTCACAAGCTCTGAGCCATTGTCTATGCCTGTGGCCTTACCAAATCTGAAGGTGAAATTGGCCTCGTTCCCTGGAATCAGTTGGCCTATAAGCAAGATTGCTGCTCATGTAAGTAGATGACCTGTTTCCCTACAAGGACCACTGCGAGGTCATCAAAAGAAAAGTAATAGCGGCTAATATTCTCTTACTCTTTCTCCTCTTTGGTTCCTTAGCAAAATATCATTGTAAGTAAAATATCTTGCATATTTCGACATCTCCGCGACTGAACAATGAATCAAAGCTTTGACAATTCTTCCTCTTTTCTCTCTTTCCAACAAAAGGACAATGGTGTCGCAGTCGGTAGGTTAGAGTTTCCAAGCGTCTCTGCCGAGGTCCAAGGTAGCACTCTCATGGTCCCGGTTGCGAAGACTTCTTTAAACGTTATACCAGGACATGAGGATGGATTCATCAACTTTATCGCGAATCTGATAACCAAACCCTCACATACATTTGCCGTTGGTGGGAACACTGATGTTTGGTTCAAGCTTCCTAGCCTTTCAGAGAACAGTGCTTCAAGTGGTGCTGATTCCTCCAAGACTCTAACCGTTACTAACGTCGGCCTCTCAGGCCCCGTCACTATACGAGGTTTGAATAACTTCCCAGAGATGGAGTATGTGGAGCTAGTGAGTCTCACCAAGGATGCTGACTCGGACGTCACCACAGCGGAAACCATGATTAATATCCATAACCCTTCGGAGCTTAGCATGAAGTTGGGGGACCTTGTGTTCAACATGCTCAACGATATTGGAGACTTGGTGGGAGTTGTAAAAATCCCAAACCTACACTTGGCCATTGGTGACAATGTTGTGCCTGCTACTGTCACATTCAGTGATCTCGATGTCTACGATACCTTAACAGCCAAGAGCAATACATTCACAATTGTGGGGTTTGAAGGCTCTTCCAAGCATTTTGTCGCGACCAAGGCATTGTGTTCATTTAGGTCCCACATTACGATCCCCAAACTTGAAACTGCGTAAATCAAAGTTACAGCGAGATAACGGAATAGTAAGAAGTAGAACTTTGTAGTTGCAGATTGCCACGGATGAGTCCAATAAAAGTGTCAACCATGCATCCATCCCTATAGAAGAAGCATCGATCTATCCTCCATGTCAATGGTCAATATCAACAGTTTAGCAAATGCTCAGTATCAAGTCGAATGCAAGGCGCCTGCTTCTGCTATACACTTCTCTTTGTTATGAATGACTAGAGCTGAAGTAAAGACTGGTTCAAATAAACTGGCGACTCCTGTTTAAGCCGCCTCGAAGATCCATCCCAACAGACTTATTCGTATTCGCAAGCACACCAACTACAGCTGCCACCTCCTTGTTCACCCTTCGGACTTCTTTTTTTTTTTTCCTCATCCACAGGCCTTTGTGCTGGAGGTAAAGGCAGCATTTTAAGTGAACAAGCTCCGCCCTTGTTGTAGAAGCCAGCACTGTATGTTTAGTACATAATCCATCGTTAAATACCATGGAACCGACGATCAGGAACTCCTCTTTGAGAACACTAAGCGATAGCACAGCAAGGAGTGTTGACAGACCTGGAACAAAACTGTAGTCTGCGACTGAGATGGCAATGACATCAAGTTGGCAGGAATCTACTATGGGTGGGACAAACTGTCCCTTGATTTTCGATTTGTTTAATGGCTTCGTCGAAGCCCTCTTTCCCTTAAACTCTTTTTATCTTCATCTTTCTTAACACTCTTCCTTCTTTAAAGCTTTCCATTCTGCCCTTGCTCATTGACCCCCTCAATCCCTACTGTCTTTGCTCCTAACCATCATCCATACCATACTACTACCACAAGCAATACACCACTAACAGCCATGGATCATGGCATCAATTGAGGGAAAACTTCAGGTATTTCGTCTTGTCAATTTGGATAACAAAAGCCTTGACTTTATGAGGCCGTCGAGAAGGAGATCAGCTTAGTCAGGGAAGTCCATTAATGCATCAGTGCGATAGGTAAGATTTGGCTGGCAGTCAATGTATTGGAAAGAGGAGGATTAGTTTCTTTAAACGCTTAGTCCAGGATATCCAAGCTGGATAGCTTTGTGTAGTTACTCCTGAGGATCCCTACTCTCTGTCTTTGCTATTCCTTCAAACTATCTCTTCTGCGGCTGGATGTAAATGCTACCAAGTCACGTATTTGCTTTCTCTGGCAGGACATAAAAACTGGCCAATTTAGAGCCTCATGTGATGGTGTCAGAAAGCTCGTAAGAACTCTGTGGCCCGGAATGGGCATGTTCTCTTTTTTTTTTTTTTTTTTTTTTTTTTCGCCAACAAGAATGCTCATGTCTTCGAGCAATTGAGTTAATTCAGAAATGTTCAATGGCTAAAGATGCATGTTGCGATGGAATTGTCCAAATGGAGGCGTCCATTCAGTGACTTTAAGAAAAGAACGTCTGAACAAGGCTGAAGATGTTATTGATGAGTGCACATGTTTCAATTTGGTGGCGCACTTGCCAAGACAAGACTCGGAGGCAAGAGCAAGGGTTGACCATATAGCCATGTCTACCATGAATACCACAGTGTTGACAAGTAGTTGTGAATAGCATAAATATGATGAAAGAGTTGCCAGACTCTTCGCCTGCCTGCTACTGAGAGCAGACAGCGCAGGGCGCACCGCGAGGAGGTGGTCTGGTTGCACGCGCAGACTCAGAGGAGATCTACCTGGGTCCCGACAGGGCAGACCCTCTGTGCTTCAACTCCACTCCCCGTAAATCATGAGCTACTCGGCTAAAGTTGCGCCAATCAATTTGTGGAAACATGTTGAACAGTTGCCTGCTGCTTTACGGTGAGGAACCAAGAAAGAGAGGAAAGCGAGATCCTTTTATACGTTCTCAGAGGCATAGTGACTCGCTTTCTTTTCTTTTGTCACCAGCCTTCGACAGCATCGAGTCATTGTGGGCCCTTTTTCTCATATGAAGAGTGCTTGCAATTTGGGATTTTTTTCTTTTTTCTTTTATTTTGAAAACAGTCCTCTCTTGCGAATGAATCGTATTTAGTTCTTCTTGATACCTTGGTGCTAGTGAGATATCTAATAAGCTCTTATTTCTGTCTGCTTCATCTTCTGCTTACCGGCTGCCTTGACAACCTTGGATAATCTTTTCTTGGACTCGTGTGGTCTGTGCTAGTTCCAATAGAGTTTGTTTGTTCAGTTTGCTTGATCTGTTTGGCGTACAGGAAAAAAAAAAGTTGTCTTATCGGCTTACTACCTTGATTGCTTGAATAAAAATTCAGGTAGCATTACAGCATTACTGAAGTATATTTGATAGTTCATTATATCAATACAAATTGGCCATGCAGCAGAGAGTAATGAATGAATGAATTGTTAGGCAAAAGAACAGAAAAAAAAAAAAAACAAGTCATGGAAAATCGTGTTGCCACCAAATTATAAAAGCGTTGTAAATCATCTTTTTCATGCTTTACTCATTACAATTCCATTGTGACATCATGCAGCAACACCCATTAGACATTCCTGAAATAATCGGAAACGTAAGTAGCTTCCTCAACCAAAGGGACCTCGTGACCTGTCTCCGCGTCTCCAGCACTTTCTACAGGGTCTTAATCGAGCGTGTATGGAAGATCGTTCGCCTTAATCATAGACAGACGAGGATCATTCCGGTAGGCAAAGTGCTTCAGGACCATAAGAAGTATATCAAGGAGCTCTATTTTGAAGGATACCACCCTGATGAATACATGTCACTGAGAGGGTGCAGTCGTCTCCAGTTCATACGGGCCATTTTACTAAATAATCCTTATCCTTCAGTTCTGGCGAAGTTTAATCGTTTGATCGAGGCTCACAGCTCGACAATACGAGGGATCCAATGTTCCTTATCATATTACGGCCCAAACGACCCTTCTGGATTAGAATTTTGGAGGACACTCTTAAAGTGCCCTCATATTTGCATGTTGAATATCTCAAACATGGTAGTTAAGGACGACAAGGTCGATTTATTTTTCCTGATTTGTCCGAAGCTTAGATCATTGACTATGAGCGACATAGATATTCTTCAGTTCCCTCACTATACCGTGAATGAGAACAGCGGCTTCGTTCTTCCTTACATACAATATCTATATATTGCAGACATCGATTACGTTCGTCATAATTCAACAGCACATTGTTGGGGAATGCTAGTTCGAAAGTGTCCAAACCTACGATCACTAACTATCAGTACTAAAAACCAGAACATTGACGGAGAAGAAGAAGACACTAATAGTATTATCTCAAGGACAGCATTCTTTCAGTATCCATGGATGTTTCCACATTTGGAGATATTATATTTAGAATGCTCACTTAGCGACGAGGAAGTGGCAGCCATTCTTAGGCAGATGGCTCAAGTCATTGCCCTCATGCTCCCGCACTCCTGTTTTGGATGGCTTTCTCTCCAAGAACTACTAGTAGACAGAGGAGGGCGAGTGAATGGCTCTGCCAATAGAGGGGGAGTGACGCAGGCAGGCCGACTCTGCGATACAATCAGGGAATTGATTGCCAGTAAGGAATGCGTACAAGAAAGTAGCAAGGCAAATGGTATTGCTCAAACGATCTTATCTAATTGCCCTCGTTTGAGGACCCTGCATGCATTCAGGATCACGGCGATGGAAATTGCGAATGGCACAAAGTGGGTCTGCTCTGAAATAACTACACTCGGACTCGAATTAGTGGTGGATATAGATCAGAGATCTGAAGAAGAAGCCTTGACGAAACAGCGGGCCGTATTTGAGCGACTAGGGAAGCTGACTAAGCTGCGTTCTCTCAGCTTAACGGCTCCTGCTACAGATGGCCCCAATAAGACGTTGGGCCTAACACTGAAAGCTGGATTGGATGAACTAGCAGGCCTGAAGAACCTAAAGATTTTATGTTTCAGCCATGAATGTTATCAAGCGATGGGGCCTGAGGAAGCGATATGGATTGTAGAGCACTGGCCTAGTATCGAGCAATTGGTTGGTGATTTGGATGAGAACCCACGCACTGCGGATTCAGTTGCCGATATATTCGAACTACATGGGGTCCAATTTATCAATTGAATCAAGTATCATCAAAGGAGCTGTCAAAAAAAAAAAAAAAAAAAAAAAAAAAGGTGCGCATAGGATATGGGTTTTATTACTTTAAGCGTCCCCCTCTTCGTTATGATAAATCAAAAATAAAAATATGCCAGCAGGACAATGGCCAGTCTAGATGTCTGTCGTCATGAATGACTACTGCATTTTTAAAAGAAACCTAATGTGCGACCGTTCACATAGTCTTGGTGATTATATTTTTTTTATAGATATCGGGGCGTCAGAGTTCACTAATGAGTTCATAAAGCGTCATGAAGGTGCCGCTCTCTCTGCCTACAAAGATTTTGAAAGGAAATGGTCGAGAGTAATTTCCCAAAAGGCAAAAGAGGTTGGCTTCTGGCACTCTTTTTTTTCCCTCTCTCTTTCAAGTTGAAGCGCCAATGAAGGGGAGTCAGTCATGTTTAAGAGACGCTCTTGGCTTGCTTGCAAATCCTATTCCATGAAAAGGCTTCTTGGGTTGGAAGCAGCCTCAGCAACCGTTTATCTTTTCTCCACCTCTGTTACTTTCATGCTTCATTATCAATTGCATCAGTGGCGTGACCAATCATGCAAACATCCAAATTGATCAATTTTCCCTCTTTGGTTTCTTTTCCCAATTATTCACATCTTTACACAAAACCACAAACATTAAGGCATTGTCCTTTCACACCTATTAGCCTATCCAGGTAGCAAATCCTTTTAACTAGCATTGTCATTTAAAGCGACTTTCCCCTCATCAAAAATCAAAAGTGTAGAGTCGATAGAAGAGAAAGAGAAAAAAAGAAAAAAAGAAAGGCAGCAACCAATGTTTGGTGCCACATATACTTCGACAAGAGGTGTCCTTTCACCATCAAAGGCTCTGAGGCTTTTCAAGCTTTACATGGAGGACACCCACAGGATAGACAATGACCACGACGTCCTCATGGAGCTATGTCTCGATGCAGACTTTGCATTGTCTCGAATTCAGCAGTCAGAGAAGAAGCGTATTGCCTCCTCTGCTTCCAACGAAGACAAAGTACTATGTCGAAGTATCGCTTCGGCATATTATGAGATCACTCGCTTATTTGAACGTCTGGGTCGCATGAACGATGCACAGAAAAGTGACAGAAAAGCAGAAAAGTGGGGATATATCCAAGGAAGTAACCCTATCAGCAACAACAACAGCTGTGGTCAGGAATATAGTGACATTAGTATCAGCAAAATGAAGGGGCTGATTAAAGTCGTGAGCACTTCAGCAATCCATAACATTGCAATAATTCCCACAGGAGTATTTGACCACGATGTAGCTCAGGTGGGCTTCAAGTGCAACCTCCCTCATCCGGATGCTCGCTTGAACGATACCCAGCAGCTCGCCTACTGCCTCAGCCTGCTTCCCACTGCACCTCAGCCGTTAAAAGGGCTCACAGCCCAGGAGCAAGAGTGGTCTTTGGCCAGGTCAGATGATTTGACTGAGCAAGACCGACTCCATAGCCTGGCTTCAGATGTGATTACAATGTTCATTCATGAGGGTATCAAGACCGAGGCTACTGTCGCTGAAGTTGTGATGCTGGCTCCAGTCCTCAACTATGACCAGTATAGGGCACTACTCATGGCTTTGGTCAATGGAATCAATCAGAACATCATGCTAGAGACTCATTTGCTCCAAGGGTTGGCCCAGTTGATGCAGCATGTCCCTCTTGGGTATCTTGATTCTGATGATCTGGTCAATACCCTCAATATGCTTGATTCTCACTTACGAGGAACGCATGGGCAGTCCAGTGATCACATTTATCGATTGTGTGTGTCAGTCTCGCATGTGCTCGATGCCATGGTCAATAGTCAAGTCAAGGGTCTGAAGCGAGGACAACTCCATGAGCCATTAGCAGCCTACTTGAAAGGACTAAAAAATAGTTCAGACCCTCATCTGGTGTATCATGCAGCCTATGCTTCTCAAGCTCTACTCTATATTCCAAACGATGAAACAACAATGCAATCCATGCTTCGACGTACATCAGCAGTGGCTCGAGGAGTGTTTGGAGTAGTGAGTGCAGTCAAAGGCTTGGACCTAAATGCCTTTATGGACGAATTGGCCGATATCCAGAAGAAGCTCCCATCTGTGGAAGATGCTATTGGCATGAGTCGGAGCGTGTGCAGTGGAGTAATCTCACTTTACAAGAGTGGAGCGGCATTCAGACAGAGTATGGAAGAAGGATTCAGCTTTGATAGCAAAACTGCGTGGTATCCAGCACTCCGTGGAACTGACACATTCCTCCAGTCAGGCGAGCTCACCAAGTTCAAGGCCCTTGCGTGTAAGGCACCCTGCCGACAAGATCTAGCATTCCAATGGGGGTTATGTCAGCGCTTAGCACGTATAGCAGTCAATTCAGAGTGGGCCGTGGAGGTACGTAAAGATGCGGTTAGTTTCCTTGGCGAGATTTACAAAAATGACAAAGACTGGGGTCACCATGTGGCGGTCAAACAGTGGATCCTTACTATACTGAAGGGATTAACCTCATTACCAAAGGAAGAGCTACAAGGTGAGCAGGCCCGATACCATATTTTAGTTAGATTGTGCGAAGAGAAGGTACTAATAGCATACTATATGCTCTAAATATGTTTTTTTTTTTTTTTTTTTTTTTTTTTTTAGCCGCGGAGTCACTTCTGGATGATCTTGCTATAGATGGAGATACCAACAAGCAACAAATGTACAGGGACTGTTTCAGCGAGTCAGCAACACAGTTCCCCTTCATTGCCGCGCTACCTCCGCCTGCATCCCCATCGTTGCTTGATCGTGTGCAGAATAAACCTGATGTTGAAGAGAGCCTGCGTCTACTTAAGCGACAGCGGATGGAAGCCAAAAACGAACGGGACTTTTACATTCAACAATATGCCAAAGCAAGTCCTCAAGCGAGTGATGAAAAACTGTTCTTGCTGATGGACAAAGTGAAAGAGTTCCTGGACAGCGATCAGAAAGTGTTACTTGTCCAGGGTAATTCAGGAGCAGGCAAGTCGACATTTAACCGCACTCTAGAGTCCACTCTGTGGGAAGCTTATCAAAAGAAGTATGGCCGGATCCCACTCTTTATCAATCTGCCATCGGTCGATGACCCTACTAAAGATATGGTCGCGAAACAGCTAAGAATGTACGACTTTACCGATGCACAAATCAAAGAACTGAAGATGACTCGGTCATTCATTTTGATCTGTGATGGATACGACGAGACCATGCAAACCAACAATCTGTATGTCACTAACCGCCTCAATCAGCCAGGCGAATGGGAATGTCAGTTGGTGATCAGCTGTCGTAGTGAGTATCTTGGGGTAGATTATCGAGATCGTTTCCAGCCTATCGACCGCAACCACCAAGTAGATGCTGGATTGTTTCAAGAAGCTATGATTGTACCATTCTCTGAGGCTCAGATTGATGACTATATCAAACAGTATGTTGGTTCTATGGACCTAATGTGGGATATAGAAGACTATCAGCGGGCACTCAAGATGGTACCCAGCCTGAAAGATCTTGTAAAGAACCCATTCATACTATCGCTATCACTGGAAGTATTGCCACGGATGGTGGATCCATATCAAGATATCTCTAAAACAGAGATCAAGCGCGTTACATTGTATGACAAGTTTGTAGAGTTGTGGCTCGAACGGAGCAAGAAGCGACTAGGCGAGATATTAGTGTCAGAGGATAAGAAGGTGTTCCGAACATTATGTGATGAAGGATTCGCACAGAATGGAATCAGATACTTGATAGAGCTAGCTGTGGCGATCTACAAGTATCAAGATGGCAACCCTGTGGTGGACTACTCTCCATCCAAACATAGGGATACATGGAAGGAGAAGTATTTTAGCAGAGAGAGCGAGAAGAATCTTCTTCGAGAAGCATCGCCCCTGAGCCGCACAGGTAACCAGTATCGATTTGTCCATCGGTCTATTCTGGAGTACTGCTTGGTGCGAGCGGTTTTTGAACCACAGGAAGCGATGAATAGAACCGTAAGCAGCAGGGAAGAAGAAGTGACATCGACACACCGTCGGCATAGTATCAGCTCTGTATTCAGTTTTGAGGCAGAAGAGAACCATGTGACTGAGCAAGAAATTAATTCGACCAGTCCAGACGAGACATCACCCTTGGTATGGAGGAGCTTTGTGAACGAGCCGTCTATTCTCCAGTTTCTTGAAGAACGTGCTCAACTGGAGCCACAGTTTAAACAACAACTATACGAGTACGTTGAACTGTCGAAGAGCGATGGCAAGTGGCGAGTAGCAGCAGCCAATGCAATGACGATCTTGATTCGAGCGAGGGAGCAATTCATTCAAGCAGACTTGCGAGGCATTCAGATCCCGGGAGCAGACCTTGACCATGGTATATTCGAATGTGCTCAACTACAAGGAGCAGATCTGAGAAAAGCCAGCCTTCGTAGTTGTTGGTTTCGAGAAGCAGACTTGAGTGAAGCAAAGATGTCAGGGGTACAGTTTGGAGAATGGCCACTTCTTCGCGAAAGAGGCGATGTATACAATGGATCATTTTCGCCTGATGGTAAGACATTAGCTGCAGCTGTGTACGATGGGCGCACCAACGAGGGCTACGTCAGCATTTATGATACATTGACATGGGAGAAGCGCCTTGCGCTAGAGGCCAATGTGCGCGGCTACAACTTCAAATACTCTCCGGATAGCCAACACATCGCCATATGGCATAACAAGAATACGGTTACCGTGTTTGATGCAACATCAGGCAAAATGATTCAAAGCTTGGATAACCATACAGACATTGTTAGACATGTGGCATACTCGCCAAGTGGTGATCGTCTCGCCTCTGCTTGCAAGGACGGGTCAGTACATTTGTGGGACGCAAGGTCTGGCAAGCTCCAATATACCTTGGAAGGCCACACTGGAGGGGCGACAAGTGTGATGTATTCACCTGATGGAAAGCAGATTGCAAGTGGAGGCGAAGACAAGACAGTACAGTTGTGGGATGTAGCATCAGGAAAGTTGATACTAAAGCTCCAGGGCTGCGGGCCTTGGATTGACCAAATCGTGTATTCGCCTGATAGCCAAGAACTCATCGCTCATGGTTTCAAAGCTCACTCATTAGATGTGTGGGATGTTAGATCTGGTCAGAAGAAGAAAGCCTTGACGCATAATTATGATTTCTATGGTGTCCAATATTCTCCTGATGGGAAACTTATGGCTTCGTTCTCCCGTAGAGAGGCATTTCAGTGGAATATGCAAACAGGAAAAGTCATCCATACTCTTACTGGCCATTCCAAATTCATTAGGAACTTAAAATATTCACCAAGTGGAGAACAGATAGCCACTTGTGGCGACGACAAGACAGTACGACTTTGGGATGTGCGATCAGGGCAACTGATCAACACCTTCTATGGCCACTCTAGCAATATATGGTGCGTAGCGTATTCACCCAACAGCCATCAGGTTGCATCATTCAGCGAAGACAGCACAGTACGCCTATGGGACGCGCAATCACGGCAGTCCAGCTACAGTTCATATGGTCATACAAAACTCATCATACACATAAAGTTGTCGCCAGATAGACAGCACATAGCTTCATGCAGCAATGACGGCACAGTGCGTATGTGGGATGGTGGTACAGGGCAGTGCATTCATGTCTTACAAAGCCTAGCACTCGACATCAAGTATTCGCCTAATGGTCAGCTGCTTGCCTCTTGTGGTCGCTCTAATGATCCGCGAGTTTACCTTTGGGATGCTCAAACAGGCCAACTTGTTCATACCTTGGAGTCAGAAGATCGGAGTGATGGCATCATAGCTTTTGATTTCTCACCCATTGACCATCAAATTGCCTGTGGTCACAATAAGGGGGGCGTGAGTGTATGGAACACGCGAACAGGACAATTAATCTACACTCTACAAGGGAATGGAAGTAGTGTGCAGTGCATGCTATTCTCACCCAATGGCCACCAAGTTGCTTGTTATAATGATGCCAAGATAATCAGAGTCTGGAGAACCCACTCCAGAGAGCTTCTATATGAGTTGACGGATGTGAGGTCGTATCTCTTCTATTTCGCTTATTCGCCCGACAGTCAGAGGATTGCATTAAACTCCTCAAACAAGGCAAAGCTGCAGCTACGGAGTGCAGAAACAGGGGAGCTCTGTTATGAAATGAATTTCAAGGAGGTTCAGGAAATGGTCGCATTTTCACCATCCAGCCGATTGATGATTATTGGAAGCGAAAGAGGGCTTATTAATGTGGTAGATGCTGGTTCAGGAACTATTTTACACACGCTTGAAGGACATACCGGGCGTATAAGGGTTATGTCTTATTCCTGTGATGGTCAGTACATTGCCTCATGCAGCCGCGACAAGACCGTAAGATTGTGGGATCCACAGACAGCTCAGTGCTTGACTGTTATCCCATTCGTAGGCGGGGATGTTTTAACTCTTGCATGGAATGTTTCCGAGGAAGGTTGCTTTTTGGTGACAGGATATCATGATGGCTCTGTCAGGATGTGGCAAATTGTCAAAAAGGAGGATGGCCAATGTCATGTCCGCTTGAAGTGGAGTACGAGACAATCAGTTCTTAACGCTGCTGATGCAAGCATTCGAAATGTTACTGGTCTGTGCGAAGTGAATAGAAAGCTATTGGAACAACTTGGAGCTATCGTCGATATAGGACGGTCTTCGATTTCCCAAGGGATAAGCCATGAGACCAAGAAAAAGACATCAATGGAGCCTGAAGTCAAAGCACTGGATAGTGAGGCTTTGGATACAAACTCAAATAGGAGCACTTCCAAGGCAAGACCATTGATCGCTAAAAGTGAAGTACCCAAGGGATGTCAATTCATTTGCAACAAGTGTAGTGAATGCAGCGAGTGTGAGGTTGCGCATTTTATCATAAACGGCTCGAATGATTGTATCGATAGTTCTGGTCAACATCATAGGGAGGATACCATGCATGTTGATCTAATGGAGTAAAACTACCTTATTCTGTCATTTTTTTTATATTGATTTTACAATAAAAATCACCATATCATATTGGTAAGATGTGAGGGGGTTGGATCCTTCATTGATGTCTAATCTTGCCCAAATAATACAGACAGACATCTTGTAATAGGTTCATTGTGGTATGCACTAAGTAATCAAAACGCTCTGAAGTATTCGAGGATTTTGTTATGAGCGATCGCTATTAGTAGTCAGTAAAGGCCAGTTTGAATGGTTAATGGCTCTCCCATCTTCTTTTTATTAACAAAAAAAAAAAAAAAAAAAAAAAAAAAAAGAAGACTGATCAAAGTTCATTCTCCAGCAAACCCTTCTCTCTCACAATTGGATCATTAAAAGTCGAGTATTAATTTCTATTACATCGATGAAGCCTGGTAAAAATTTTGAGTGTATCACAATGTCTCTGACGTCTTGTTTTCCGTAACATGCATCCGTTATCCAAAGCCATTCGTCCATCTTCTAGCAATTCTCGTAGAGAGAGTGAGCCGAATTACAACGCGGGACATTCAGCTGTCATAGCTCTGTCATTTGTATAAGAAGTGCTGCTATGTCCTCGTCCTTTATGTTGACGTTCCGTAATGAAAGATGTGTCAAATAAAAGCTGTCCAGTGATTTGAAAAGACATTGACTTATAGAAATACTCGAGCCTACTTGAGCTGGATCCGAAGAACAAAAGGTGACTCCGAGCTGAGATAATCCGGGGCGTTTTCTAATCAAAATACAGACAACTCAATTGTGTATATGGGTAAGGATTAATTATCCGCATTTTAATGAATTCGTCAATGTCATCGTTGCACAAAAGGAAGTTGGTTGGGGATCGAGGGATGGAAAAGCATTCTAAAGGCAAACGTTTGGCTTTCTTCCAAAGCTGGATGAAGAGGTGGACAGTTGTGACATCAATAGTGCTCTCCAAAGTCTTGCGAAACTAAATTTCTATCAGAGAATCTGGTGATTGAAGAACTATGGTTTTTGATAAGGATTAATAGCTCGACAGATCTCTTTTTATGTCCGTGAACTTGAGACGATCACATCCTTGCAATGACATGTAATCCACATCGGAGGAAAGCAATGAAATGTGTGAATCTAATGCTTCGCCTTCAAAATAAACAGTCCAGCCAGGAACGACTATTTTTTTATATAACAACTTGACAAATTTACATCACGAAAATTTTGGAGACGCATAGAGTTTTGATTGAGAGAATTGGTAGAAATGGGGATGATTAGTGGGATCTCTAAGGATTCTGTTGAATCATGTTCATACGGATACGAAGAGTTGAGTAGGAGCAAGAATGTAATTCTGAAAAAAGCAATGTGTAAATTAATTAATTCATAGGTGAAAGACTGAAGGGCGGTGGGCTCACGTGCTCTTCAATAAAACTGAATTATCAGTGCTATGGTCCAGAAGAAGGACGCTCAAATGGGAACAATACTTTCGCTCGTTAATCTCTCCCATTTATTCCGGGTTATTATAGACCAATTGTTGATCCTTGCCATGACAAGGTTGGCTTGAGAATCAACTGACAGATGACGAAGTTTGGTATATTTGTATCCATGGATCAATACCCTCACAATCCACAAATCTAATTGATCTAATATGCAGGAAAAGGATGTTTCGGAAGTGAGCACAAGACGCGCATCTCTATCAGATTTAAAGTTTCAAGCTGTGCAATCAACCTCTTGAGCAATCCTTCCTTTTTTTATTTTTTATTTTTTTGCATTCATTTGTTCTCCAGCTGTCGGACAACACTGCCCTTCTATACATTTGCAGCTCTACTAGTCACCACAACTCGCACACTCTGGACACGGCTTCAAGTAGTGTTTCGTCCTGCGCCACTTTCGCACTTTCGATTTGTAGCGTTTAAAGGAGACAGATCCTTTGCTTTAACTGAACAAATAGTGTAAAAAATACGCCCAATGACCTTGTGACTGTGGGAAAGAACATTCATTCTCTCTTTCATACATCATTCATTCATTCCTGCCATGACCATTACCATTACCTCCCCTTTTTTTTTTTTTTTTCTTTTTTTTCTTTCTCTTGAACTTTACTACACTTCCTGTCAACGACAACTCACTTAAAAAAAACATACCAAAGTCCCTCTTGCTCTCACGTTATTATACAACCCTTTTTTTACCTTGTATCTTCTTTTAGTATCTTTGCTCATTGATTCTTTTGGTCCATCCTTAATTGATTATCCTTTTTCTTTCAATTCAATTTTCGTGCCAGTACACAGGATAGACATGCACAAATATATCGCCCTGTCAACATACCTTTTACTTCAATGTTCAGTATTCGTATCTAGCGCGCTTGAAATTACAAATCCTAATGCGGACACAGTATGGTTTCCTGGGACAACATATGATATTGTGGTACAAGATGACCACACAGACGTCTCGGTTGAAAGCTGGCAGGTGGATCTCTTGGTATTAGGTGTGTGCGATGGCATCTGTCTACACGATGGCGTTGTGGCTAGAATAGCGAAGGAATATGAAACTACCTCATCACTCAAGTTCACCGTCCCCACTGACCTTACCCAACATGGAAAGGTAAGTGTTATACTAATAATCATTGTTGTCGCCACCTTAATTACGCTAGTAACTAGCGCATCTTTTGTAACTTTTTTTTTTTTTTTTTTTTTTTTAATCTACTAAATTTTCATCAAAGGGCTTCGTGGTTCAGTTCTCGAACGCAGGCTGGATACCGATTTACCAATCAGGGATTTTTACTATTGAGAAAACTGAGAACGAGCGACTAAATGATCAAAGCTTTCAAGCTCGGTTACACTCAAACGGCTTTCGGGTCGACGACGAGTCTCCACAGCAACTATGGGCACGGGACATGGCATCAGATGTAGAAGGGCGCAAAACCGAGAACGCAGCACCATATGTTCTTCCAGCCGTCTTGGCCACCACCATGGTCCTAGGTTTCTCCTGTGTATTTGCTTACTTTCTGATCTGAATCCTTTCCCTTGGCGTACAGCAAAATCTATTAAAGTCATAAAGGTTCCACATCAAGCTAAGAGATTTGTTTCGGACCGAGCTGCGTAACGACGCAGCATGAGCCTAATCAATAAATTTTTTATGCGTTTTATGCTCTTCCAAAAATGACCAGACCACAATGATAGGCCCCTTCAACCCTCCTCGACACATGATATTTACAATCCTTATCGAGAAAAAAATCATCAAGTGTGGACTTTTGAAGACGCTCCTTCTGTATATCCCTTGCAGACTGCAATGCTTTTTTTTTTTTGTCATCGAACAGAGCTCTTGTGTGTCGTGATCCTGGAATTGCTAGAACAGCGCACCATCACTAGTCAATTTTTCGGATTGACTGAGTATCCCGGATACCAAGATCATAATAAGTAACGAGAACGAAAGAAAGAAGTCTTTAATATGATCTAGTGATCTTTGTTAAATAAAAAGTGATAAAAATCAGCTATAGTAAAAAAACCTATATAAATGGCTGCTAATCGCAACAATACCTAGAACAATTTTTTTTTTTCTTTACTTCCTAAAGTTTTAGGATTCCCATTCAAACGGCGGCCCTCTGCAAAAAGGTCCTTCAGAACTTCATCAAAGCCCAAGACACCCCCGTTCTTACCCTTATCAACAAGGGTCATTCCATATTTGGCCCACTCATAGAGCGATTCGTAGGCACGTCCATCATACCGTCCAATGGCAGAATTGAGTTGGTTGTCCGAGAAATCATACGCATCTACGAGCCCGATCAACTCGTATCTCAACAGGTCAATTAACTGCTCACGACGGTCTTTGCACCAGGCTTTTTGTTGCCTGGAGACATATCCATCTTCCATGAAATCGCCGGCTTGTTCCAACAGGCGATGGATACTGTGCAACTCGAAGAGCATCTTGAGAACAGGCAAGTAACCTTTGGTCACATCACCACCCTTTCGATGAATAGCCTGTTCCTCTTTCTGAATAGCCTCGTAAAAGTTACGGACTAGCATGCCTTCACCATGAGCTCTGGATAACTCGACCATTCGAACTTGAGATTTAGCCATAGCCTCCTCTCCAGCTCCGTCCTTGGTAATACGGGCCAGGACTTCTTGAAGAACGCGGGTCTCACGATGCCAGAATGCAGCGATTAAAGCCTCGCCACTGATGGGCTGTCCTGGGACAATGATGGATTTCTCTTGCTCCATAATGTTTTCGTCACCTTTTTGAAGAGCAGATCGCAAGCCAGCAGGGACCGAAGACAGATCTTTGGTTTCGAGGGCTTGAAGGGCTGTCTTAAGCAACCAGCGAGAAGTTTGAAGGTGCAAGATTGTATTTTCACCTAACCAAATATTTGTGAATATGAGAAGAGTAGAAAGAAAAAAATAAAAATAAAAAAGACAGCTTCAAATGGATAGAGTTTATAAATGATAGAAAAGCGATAAAGAATGAAGGGCCTTTTACCTTCCACGGTTACATCCTGTAGGGCTGTGGTCAAGACATCAACCATTCCTCCGCACCAAGCATAACCATGTCCTCCGCAGGAACGACGTGCGTCCTCCATATGAGCAGTAGCCAAGTCCGAGATCAAGGCCTTCAAGCCTGAAGAAGTTGCATGGACCACAGCCATTAGGCCTAGTTCCCCTTGGACCATGTTCTTCAAGTTGCGCTGATGCATATCCGTCATAACTTGACCGGTCATCAACATTGCATAGCTCAAGGCCAATGAGGTCGTTAATCGGAAGCGTTGCATACCATGATCAATAACCTTGACCTCTTCGCCCTTTTGAGATGGAATACGGTCTCCACCTTGAAGACGGATCATGGAATACCGGATGGCGACCGTCAAGGACTGACCTAGTGCGGAACCTGCATTCTTGACAATGTAGGCCCGGGTGGCCACCATGGTTGAATAATTCATCTTTGCGTTCTTGGCAGGTTCGTACTTGCCATCACGAGTGACTCTGGAGTTGCGCATCATCATTTGGTCGCGTGGGATTCGGACTCTATTAATTCGTAAGAAACCATTATCGACGGTGTTGAACCCGATTTTGGGGCCTAAATTACCCAATTCAATACCGGGCATTTCAGCATGGGTTCCAGCAGTACGGATCTGTAATAAGAAGGGGTGTACACCATAATCTTTGCCATGAAGGATCAAGCGAGCGTAGATGGCACAATGAGTACTGGTTTGGGCGAGAGCACCAGGCCACCATTTCATAGAATTGAGCGTTGGTGTATTAATTTCAAATTCGTCTGTCTCGGGGATGTAGGTGGCGGTTGTTTCAAGCTTGCGAAGATTGCTTCCGTGAGCGATTTCAGTCTGAACATAACTGAAAGGAAAAAAGAAGGTACGGAGATATGGAAGAAAACATTTAGTAACGTTAGGACCAAGAACAATGCACAGTAATTTCAAAAGATATTGCAGATACAGTAACACTTACCATCCAAAAATCTCGTAATTTTGAGCTCTATTTGATCATATGAAAGATGAAGAATGAAAAAAAAAAAAAAAAAAAAAAAAAAATTCTTAGACTAGTAACTTTGCAAAGCACGGTATGGCAGGAAGCTGGAAAAATAGTGTTTTTTTCTTACTTGGGAAGCCAAATCCTTTGCTGTTCGTCCGTGAGTTGGGTTTTGAGGGTAGGGATGAAAAGTGCCTCATGCTAAAGTGCAGAGGTATTAAGATGAGTTGTAAGTATTTTCAGGTACTGGTCATCAGTGTTCCTACCAGTTCCAGAATTATTATTACCAAGAACTGGGGAGTCCAGTCACCGATCAGCATCATGGCCATCATCATATCATCATCAGACCAATTGTTCTGCTTGCGCATCTCAACCAATTTTGCTGCCTTTTCTAAAGATCGGACGTATTGACGTTCACGGCTCAAAAAGGGTTTATCCGCGTTAGAGAAGACGGGGTGTTGTTCGACCAGACCCCGGATATGGCGTCGCTTCTCAAAGTTCTCGCCATACAAGAACTGAGAGAGTGACTCAACATTGAATGAGACAAGTGCACGCTCTGAGCTTAGACTAGACACTGTCTTGGAGTGGTCAGAAAGTGGGGGAATGAATGGAGGCATTGTTTGAGAATAGAAAGAATGGAGCGATGGAGGGTAATGGATAAGAAATGAATGCAGTAAGGTAGGATGGGCAAGAGAAGAAGAAGGATAGAAGGGGAAGGAAAAAGGAGGAAGAAGAAGAAAGAAGGGGAACTAAAGGCCATCACCTCCAACATAAACTTTAACTGTGTCAATGTGTGGAGCAGAGATCCGTTGTTCGCTCTTTTTGGTTAGTCCTTTTTTTCAACTACGAGAATTTTGTTAAACAAAGCATATTTCTATTTGAAAGATCTAACCAAAAAGAGCGCAGCACAGATCTCTGGCGTGGAGTGTTGGATAGAGCAATCAATGGCTCGAACTATCACAAAAACCTCAAAACCGGGTGAAACTGTAGGTGGCAGCGCCTAAAACAAATTCATACGCCAACCATCTCTCAACTCCGTGTTGCGACGTCCGTTCATAGCCGGACAGGGTGTTTCAGCTCTACCATGATTTGTGAGTGGGGTAAAAGAGGTAAAAATGTGTTGATGGCGAAGACATCTTCTTCCATCACTTAAGGGGGAGGAGGATATAGACCGTTATGGTACTGGGCCACTGGGATCCTTATATCCAGATAGACTACATGCAGTCATTTCCCTATTCAAGAAAGAGGCGAAGTTGGTCCCCCACACGTCTAAATATCAATCCATTTTTTCAATCATTTAGTCAGATGTCCTCTTGCGAGTAAGAATGGCATTAAAATTTGTGGGTTCAAAGAAGCCTCTTTACGATTACGAGGGAGTCTCTATTGAAAGCCCTGCTCGGTGGACAGCCAAAAGATCTCAAGGATTGCTTGAAGTATACGTTTAAATCGTGGAAGGACGCATTGAGACATTCCGCGGATCACCTAGGAGAGTTGATGTATCGGTTATTGTTCAGTAAGAATCTTAATTAGACTCGCAGTGTATGCCTTCCCAACCCCAGCTCTCAAATGCCACCTGATCGAGCCCTACTTAACCTCGACAATGATTTCAATAGCCAAATGGAGAAATTACGCCGCGCCGGTAAAGCAGCATTTCTTGGAGCTAAAAATGATTTTAAAAGTTTATTAAGTCCCGTCTAAAGAGTCCCATAGAGCAGAGATCCAATATCGATAACGGCACTGAGTAGGAAAAGTACTTATTGAGAGGCTCGATTGTGACGAATGGCTACGAACTAAAGACTCTAGGGCGCTCTCTGGAGCAGACAGCAAAGCCAACCTCATCCGAAAAAAATACCAGACACCACACGGTCGAAGCTACAAGACGTCAAGCAGATGCTGGGAGGCGCTGCTAGCGTTGACGAGGTTATTAAGGATTAGAATCAACCGGTAGTAGTCGGGATTGACCCAGAGATCAAAAGTACTGCGGCCTGCTTTGTAATGAGCTTAGACAATGCCATTCATTCAGTAAACATCACTACATCACAAAGGTCCCACGCTTACCTAACTAGAAAGTGCCTTCGGGATCTTGAAGGTGCGAAGAGGAAGGCGGGAATAGATGTGATTGAAAGCAAGATTAAAGCCATCGAACCCCCTATATCAGAAGCTGGGCAGCAAGAGAGTCCGCGGGAGCATTTACAACAGTCTATTGAGCTTCACATTCACTCTGTTCTTCTGGTTTAAGGGCCGCATAGGGATTTCTATGCACCACAATGGTCAAAATCAAACGGTTTCATCTCAGGTAGGCACTGACAGCTATTGAGAACAAAGGAATCGATAGAACAGTGGTTGCAGCAGGGTGTAAAGGAAAGTCATCAAAGGGCCCCATTCAGTTACTGTTTGTCATGGGTGATAGTGAGTTTGCTTTATTTCTCTCCTTATAAAAAAGGTAATAGCAACAACTTGGATCACACGCTTATTAAAAGAAAACAGCAGCGACCAAGTTATTTTATATTGGTGATAGGTAAAACCATTTTGGCTGAATATCCTGTGTGCTGATGAATGGCACACTTCGATGGTGTGCTGCAGATGCAAAAACGTTGGAAACTTAGTTGGTCGCGTCATCGTATGTCGCAGTTCCCACTAGGAGACAACATAGCTCGGGTGACAGACACATCACCTGATTATACATCAAGTATGGCCTCCTGAACTATGCCGGCCGTAAAACTCGCGCTTCGTGCAGAAGCGACATAGCTTTATAGCAATACTAGATTTATGGTGCGCGGAAGTGGGCTAGTAGGCATTAAAGTTCTTGCATGAATTTTTCTGATTGGGCAGCTTCCCTCAATTGCCAATTCTCTAAATGCACAAAAAATAAAGAGTGACGTTGCAACTTTCTGTTTTGGCCCGGAAGAGGAGAGACAAATCTCATCGAAAGCGTTTTTGTATATCCTACCTTACTTTGTAACGAGATTCATCTCTTCCTCCTTTATCCTCTCCCCTCTCCCATCACGCATCATCACCATGCTTAGATCTCTCAGCCGCGCTGCTCGCCCCGCTGCCATCGCCTTGGCTCGCAGCTCCCCCGTGGTATGTATCTCTTCTTCACCCAACCGCTCACTTTTACCTCGACTCTCACATCCAATTATTCATTCTCGTTACCACGCTTGCAACTATGATTTGTCTCTTTCTCTCTTTTTCTCCCGCAATCACCCCTAATGGACTCTCCAACTCTCGTCGCCACCAATAATCCTCTCAACATAACCATTGTACACTTAATCTTATTTCGGTTTACGCATCACTCTTTATGTACTTTTGCTTCATCCGTTATAATCATACCTTCGAGTATTCTCGTCATCTGACCAGGAGCATCACGCTCTGAGACAGGCACTTTGATTGATCACCTAACATTTGTTGACCTAAATCATCATATCAACTACACTCATTGTCTTGTAATATTCTACTTAACTGAGTGAAATATCTCTTCTTCCAAAGTCCAGTACATCCGTATTGATGATAACGTTCGTCAATGTGACTCTATTGTGCCTGAGGAAAAAAACATCGTCTTTTACGCTGTGATCATAATATGGACCCAATTGAGCGATCACAACACATTACGAATTTAACAATGACTAGTGAAATGAAATCAGTGTAGCCCATTCTGGTTGCATGTTGCTCACATCATTCTCTCTGGAGCCATATTGGTTCATCCGTTGATGGATCTCTCGATCGGGACCAGTCGGATCTCCAAAATATACAGGGCTCGATCTGAGCGATCAGCAAATTTTACATTCATCCACATACGACTCTCTCCCTCTTTTTCCACGCAACACGCGCTTTTTTACTAGTGGATACTGATATTGAGCAAATTTACACTTTTATAACTTGTTTATTGTCGATAGGTTCGCGCCAATGTCGGTGCCTTCTCTGCCATCCGCAACTATGCCACCGCCAAGCCTGGTATGTAACCTTTTATTTTTATTATTTTTATTGCGTATTAGAGCAGTGTTCTTTATATGTACGATTCATTCTCAACTTAAACATTATATGTAAACTATCATAGCCACTTCTGAGGTCACCTCGATCCTTGAGGATCGCATCAACGGCCTCAACTCATCCGTCGATATCCAGGAGACCGGTCGTGTCTTGTCCATTGGAGACGGTATTGCCCGTGTTTATGGTTTGAAGAACTGCCAGGCCGAGGAGATGGTTGAATTCTCCAGCGGTGTCAAGGTAAAAAGCAAGCTTATATACTTGGAAAGGCGTAACTCGAGTGCAAATCAGAAATGCACGCTTAGTATGAACTAGACGTGACACGATCATTGGATCATTGACAAATATATTGTTTTGCTTTTAATGCTTTATATAGGGTATGGCCATGAACTTGGAAGCCGACAACGTCGGTATTGTCGTCTTCGGTAACGATCGTCTCATTCGTGAGGGTGATACCGTCAAGCGTACTGGTAACATTGTTGATCTTCCCGTCGGTGAGGCTCTTTTGGGCCGTGTCATTGATGCTCTCGGTAACCCCATCGATGGCAAGGGTCCCATTGCCGCTACTGAGCGTCGCCGTGCTCAGGTCAAGGCCCCCGGTATTCTCCCTCGTGAGTCCGTCCGTGAGCCTATGTTGACTGGTATCAAGTGTATTGACTCCATGGTCCCTGTCGGACGTGGTCAGCGTGAGTTGATTATTGGAGATCGTCAGACCGGAAAGACCTCTGTTGCTTTGGATACCATCCTTAACCAGAAGAAGTGGAACGACGGCACTGATGAAGTCAAGAAGTTGTACTGTGTGTACGTCGCTGTCGGTCAGAAGCGTTCCACTGTCGCCCAGTTCGTCCAGACCCTTGAGGAGAATGATGCCATGAAGTACTCTGTTGTCGTTGCTGCCACTGCCTCTGAGGCTGCTCCTCTTCAGTACCTCGCTCCTTTCTCTGGATGCGCTGTCGGAGAGTACTTCCGTGATAACGGCAAGCACTCCTTGATCGTTTTCGATGATCTTTCCAAGCAGGCCGTTGCTTACCGTCAGATGTCTCTTTTGCTTCGTCGTCCCCCAGGTCGTGAGGCCTACCCCGGAGATGTCTTCTATCTTCACTCCCGTCTTTTGGAGCGTTCTGCCAAGATGAACCGCAAGCTCGGTGGTGGTTCCATGACTGCCCTTCCCATTATTGAGACTCAGGGAGGAGATGTGTCTGCTTACATTCCCACCAATGTCATTTCCATTACTGATGGACAGATCTTCTTGGAGGCTGAGTTGTTCTTCAAGGGTATCCGTCCCGCCATTAACGTCGGTCTTTCCGTCTCCCGTGTCGGATCTCACGCTCAGACCAAGTCCATGAAGAAGATTGCTGGTTCCATGAAGTTGTACCTTGCTCAATATCGTGAGGTCGCTGCCTTCGCCCAGTTTGGTTCCGATTTGGATGCTTCCACCCAGTTCTTGTTGAACCGTGGTGCCCGTCTTACAGAGTTGCTCAAGCAGCCTCAGTACAAGCCTCTCCCTGTTGAGCACCAGGTCGCTATCGTCTTTGCTGGTGTCAATGGTTTCCTTGACAAGATCCCTGTCAACCGTGTTGGCGAGTACGAGCGTCAGTTCATTCCTCATTTGGTCTCTAACCACAAGGATCTCCTCGAGGAGATCCGCAAGTCTGGTGATCTGAGCGCCGAGTCCTTCGCCAAGCTTAAGGATATTACCACTGAGTTCACCAAGAACTTTTAAGTAACGCAAAGAAAAGAAGAAAACAAAGAGAAATACATCTATCTGTTCAATAAATTCATCCGTTTTTTTTACCTCTCTTTCAATATCAACCTCTTTTTTTTTGTTCACCGCTATAAGAAAGAAAAGAAAAAAGGATAGAGCCTCAACTCTGAGTGTGTTGAGTGCATAAGAGAGAAAATTAAAAAAGAAAAAAAATACGTTATATTTATTGAATGATAATAGATAGTACGAAATGGGAAAGAAGTAGCAATACAGTCATGTACAAAATGGGGACATGGTTTTTTTATAAGAGACCAATGTCAGCAGCCAATTGGAGCTTGGCGCAGAGATTGACCCAGAGATTAATCCAGGCCTTGATATGGGCATCAATTTTGGCGGAAATGAAGATACGAGCACGAATGGCAGCAGTTGCAATACCGGCATTGAGGGTGAGTTCACGAATAATAATCTTAGCACGAGCATGGATATGGATAGGAAGTTTAACCTTGAGCTCGACAAACAAATTATCAAGGCAAACATCAATCTCAGCATTGACAGCAACGACGATGTTATGGGCGTTTCGCTTGATACACTCATTTTCAAGGAGAGGGCAGAGGTTGAGGACGACTCTGGAGACGATGGCTCTGATGGGAACAAGGACAGTGGCCTTGACGGCAGCATCGACATAGAGCTTGATATCAGCATCGAGTTTGGCCTTCACATTGAGGCTGATCTTTTCAACATCTATAGTGGTGGTGAGGAGACCGCCAAGAACGACGACTTTGGCATTGGCTTCGATGTTGACATCAGCGCAGACGTCGGCGGTGATCTTGGCCGCGACATCAGCCATGATCTTTGTTTGAGCGCCGACAAAGATGCCGATAACAGCGTCCAAGTTATCACGGGGCGTTATCAACGCAGGAGCAGCCTGAGCGGCAGAGAAGACACTGAGGGCCAAGACGGCGGGAACAAAGGAAAAGATTCTCATTTTCAGTTAATAAAGACGGGGAAAGGAGAGGTTACTGTGGAAGAGGCCGTGGAAGCTGTAAAGACTGTTGTGGGATGGAGAAAAAATAAATTGGATGAAGGATTTGTTTTTATATCTTTTTTTCTTTTTTTTTTTAGAAGAAGATCTGGCTGTTAATGCCGCTCCCTTCTTCCAAGGAGTGATGCTGGTACTGGATCTTTCTTTGGATTAATATTCAAACATAATGAGTGCAAAATGCCAAGAAGCCTGGATACCGTTTGACGGATGGCGGATAGCGGGGAAGGAAAAAGCTCTCCTTTAAAGAAGGAGAGGAGGGGACCAAAACAAGAACGCGACTTTTTTTTTTTTTTTTTTTTTTTGTACTACATGTAGTACACATGATGTGCATGGTCATTTCATTTCGTATCGTACCGTACCTGCAGTAAAAAAAATGAAAAAAGAAAAAAAGCACCATCTCACACACATGGCTCTCCTTTTCATTGGTATTAATAGCATTGTCGAGGAAGACAAATAAATTCAGGGAAATAATGAATGAGAGCAAAGGAAGAAGGAGAAGAACGTTTTAATACAAACTCCTAAATTGGTTAAAGGTTCCCTAAATCACTTCGAGGATGGGCCAGCCAGGTGGAGATAGAATCCAGGTTTGTCTGAGGCTACAGGGAAGAATTAGGCTCGGTGCCATCCTGTCTGCAAAGCGGCAAGCCACCAATCACCGTTCCATAAATGGAAGGCGGGCTCTCTACTTTGCAGACAGTCTGGTCTCATATCGAAATTTTTTGAGGGAGCGCTCAAAAAGGAAAGGTTATATTTTTAAAATAGTAAACTCAATTCAATCGAAGAACTTCAAGAACAAAGCCTCATGTTCAAGCGCGCGGATTGAATTGGTTTGCTATTCTAATTGAGAAAATATAACCTTTCCTTTTTGAGCGCTCCCTCAAAAAATTTCGATATGAGACCAGCCTGTCTGCAAAGTAGAGAGCCCGCCTTCCATTTATGGAACGGTGATTGGTGGCTTGCCGCTTTGCAGACAGGATGGCACCGAGCCTAGGGAAGAATCACTTCTTCAGGGCCCATTTTTATTGGATACTGAAAAGGTAAGCACCCTTAAAAATAAAGATCAGAAAACAAACCAAGCCACCAAATATCCACATCAATATGCAAAAAAAGGTTTGGACAATTCATACTTTTGATAATGAGGCTGAATATCGATCTGATGAAAGTGAAAGAAATCATGCTCCTTCTAGCTACTTGTTTGTACCATTTGTCTGACTGACTGTATGCTCTATACTCCTTCTGATCTTGTATAACAGCTGAATCTCAGGAGATTATGCTAACAGTCAACGCCCCACAACTGTGCTGCCGGCTAACTACCATCCAACATAATGCCTAATAATGCTTTGCCACACAAGTAGCTGGCTATTCTTAAATGAACAATGTTAACGCTCTACACTTGAAAGCATGAGAGAAAAAAAAAAAAGTGGCGCATCTATCCTCGCCCGAATGATCGCGTGCATATTAATCTAAACACCATTAAATGAAAAGAGGAAGGGAGACAAAGGGGAATAGGGAGTGCATGCGGACGATATGTCCTTCTCCCTACCGTCCTGCGGCTTTTTTTTTTTTTTTTTTTTTTTTTTTTTTAATGCTTATTCTCAAGAGAGCACTCGATGTCGATCATCAAGAAAGGTGGCTATTCGTGTCAAGGGTGCTTTACATATTACTATTGTGCCGCTCTACCAAGAGATGTGTAGTCCCTGTCTAATTAATCACTCTTGTAGATGTCCATCTCCTGTGTTATATATGAGCTGATATAGCATGGCACGGTTTTAGGTGGATGGGTTCTTGTTTGGGGTTGTAATCAATATGTCCGAAAGCATAAACGACAGATCTTATAATAAATCTACTTTAGGTCCATATTTCAGATGCTGTTGTGGATTTAAATCAGGATGATCACGAATTGTCTGATCGGAAATATACAGTATTGTCAGGAGAATTCTTATAAGAACTATTTACGAGGGGTGCATCTACCAACCTCTTCAGTCAACCATGAGCATCGACAAACTTGTCTATAGACAAATTAATAATTGTGTTCCACCAGCGCTCTAAGAAAGAGTAGTTTTTAAAGCGTAGTACGACATCTCGCTTTCATCTGTATGTCTCCTCAAACAGATCGAAAGTGTTTACAGATCTATCAGGCCTCATGGAACACAGCTCTTCCATCCATTAAGAATACTCTGAGTTCATTGATAAAGATGTATTTCTAGGAACTCATTTTTTTTTATTTATTTATTTGCCAACATCGTTTTATTTCGGATATATACAAAAAAAACAAATAAGGATTAAAATCAAGACAGAAAAGAGAATGGGGGAGGGAAAAAGAATTTCTGCTCTACAGGAGTAGCAAGAAGACTCTGGTTTGGAGTTGCATTTAGTTTACACCAATAATAATCATGTTGGGGGACGGACTCTTATTCTCTTCGACGCGTTTGCTTTTTTTTTTTTCTAAACCTTCGAATCGAACACCTGTTGATTTCTAGGATCACCATATTACATTTACTTTATTCATTCCCAAACTCCAGCTCCTATCCTCAATCACATGGCATAAACTAACAGCAACATCTACAATAATTTTTATGAGGAAGATCTGGAATTAGTGGGTATCTACATACAATTCAGTCATTTCTCGTTGTGCTGTAACCACAGCAATGTACCTTGGCGATGTCGCTGTCGCAATTCAGATCCAACTAATCTTTATATTTTTCCTAATAAGTAAGGTGCAACAATGTTACACAGAATATAAAGGCACAAAATCATTCAGGGACAGACGCAACATGTGGATAGCGATTAGACATCATTCAATGGTTGTCATTGATCAGAGATTGTAAGCCTCAATTCTTCCATTCAAGTGATATCGAGCCCTTGCTGGCAAGACCTACAAATGAACAGCTCCATAATGACTAGGCTCACTCGTTTCTGTCTACATTGGCTTGTCGTAGAACACTCCTTTATTCCTGAAACTCCATTCTCTTGGCAGCTACATTTAAGCTGTATTATTCAGATCGTCCTGTTCTCAAAAGGGTTTATTGCCCGTCTTTACGGTCCATGCAAAATTTGGGACTCTTCTTACCCCAGGTACCTTGAAAGGGGTTGTGTGGTAGGTGCCTCTTTGCCATTTCCTCGTTAATGGATTAGCCAGATCTACTAGTCATAGTTCGCAGCCTCTCATGTTCCTCAAAGGTTATTTTCCATGCAGCGAGTAGCGCTCGAGCTGCTGCGAGTATGTTTCCAAACTGATAACGAGATGTTACTTCCCTAGATCAATTACCAGATAGCAGGCCTCATACCTCAAAGACATTGCGAAAACCTCCACTCGCTAGCCAGATACTAAAAACCCAACAGCAGATGTGTCAGTCCCTGAGTTCAACAAGCCATCAATTTACATTCCTACATCTATTTCTGTCTTGTTATGGATCTAAATGAAAGTATCTATTTACCAACAGTTTTTTACAACAATTCTGTAAGCTTTTTAATTGCGTCTGCCCGAACCAGTGCGAGCTGAACAAGCCGTTGATGCCGTTATTGATGTTACTTTTGCATCTCTTTTATATATATATATATATATATATTTATTTTATTTAAATTTGACATTATTCCTCTTCTTCAGGTTGACGTTTAGGAGCCCACTTTCCATCTCGATACAGAGAGCCAACAACGCGCTGAGCATTAACATGTCCTTGAGCGGCAGCCTTGAGGTACCAGCCTAAGGCTTTCGAATAGTCCTGTGAAACTCCTACACCATGGTAGTACATGTATCCTAGGTTACTCTGAGCGGTGGCGTCCCCTTTATTGGCCGCCTTGAGATACCAGCTGATGGCAGTTGGATAGTCCTGTTTAACTCCTTTGCCGCGTGAGTGCAAATAGCCTAGATTACTCTGAGCACTAAGGCTTCCTTGGTTTGCAGCCTTGAGGAGCCAGTATACAGCTTTTGAATAATCCCGTGAAACTCCTTCTTTACGAGAGTATATGTAACCCAGATTGCTCTGAGCGGTGGTGTTCCCTTGGTTGGCTGCCATGAGGTACCACTCTGTAGCTTTACAATAATCCTGTGAACATCCCTTGGCTTCAAGGTACATGTAAGCTAGATTGCTCTGAGCGCCGGCATTTCCCTGGCTGGCTGCCTTGAGATACCAGGCAAGGGCTGTCGAATAGTTCTGTGGAACCCCTTTACCATGTTCGTACAGGTACCCTAGATTACTCTGACCGATAGCATCTCCATTGTTGGCTGTTTTGGAAAAGTAGTAGAAGGCATGTGAATAGTTCTTTGAAAGCCCCATACCACGGTAGTACATATAACCCAGGTTATTTTGAGCAGCAGCTTTGTTTTGGTCGCCTGCCTTGGTAAACCAGTAGATAGCTCTCGAATACCCCTGTGAGCTTCCATTAGCCTTAAGGTGCATGTAGCCTATGATATTCTGAGCGGTAGGATTTCCTTTGTTCGCTGCCTTGAGATACCAGTCGAAGTCTTTCGGACGACCCTGTGGATCTCTTTCATCCCCAAGGATCTCACCAAGCCTGGCCTGATCATAGACATCCCCATTATCTACTCCTCCTGGCTGAATCTCTGTACCAAGTGGCGTTGGCATTAACTCTGAATTTTCTTCAATAGTTGGGCTTGTCGAAGGCGCTGCTTTATTACTTGAAGTACCCTCCAAATGAAGCCCAGCTATGATTAAGGAGGCTACATCATCATGTCTTTCGAAAAAATGCTCCATATTTGCCTTGAAACTTTTGTGATCATAGCTGTCATTAATTTCGACAGAGCTAGGAGTGGTCACTTCACCCAGCTCTGTCGCAGCTGACTCCCTCTTTCTTTTTTGAATCGCTGTTGCTTCTAGGCTTGACTCCGCTGGGACGCCTGCTTGAAGAGAAATAACGATATCCAGTATGGTATCAGGTTCTGCACGGATTCGAAGTGGTTTTATACTACATTGTATTTTTACAGCATTGACGTGATCTTAGCTCATGGTGAAATATTATCCAACACCCAAGCCATTGGTGTCAGTTGTAGACGCGAGTGGTGGTCATAGCGGCCAATTATCATTATTATCCTTACTGTTCAAAGTTATCGTCCGTGAGAAAGGATAAAGTCACTTTTCCTTTCATAACACGAATTGCATCTTTATAAGAAGATAAAATGTCCTCCCAGAGGATGATGTGCTGTTGTGTTTTATGGTCAAATCGGGTTTCAATGTAATGAATATCCGATACAGGAGTGGATGACCCATCCAAACTGACGAGGCGAAATGCTTGGAGCTTTTCCTTAGAAGATATCATGATCATTTGTAATATACTGTTTTTAATAGTGGTATTTTATGGGAGATTGAAGGGATAGTAAAGAGAAATAACAAGGATAGGATCGAAGAGAGAGAAGAGAAGAAGGCGAGGATGAGATTGGCAAAGTCTTTTTTTTTTCTTTCTTTTAATGAACTATTATTTCGCCTCTCTTTGATTCCTTATTTTTCTGGGTTACTTCCAGGGGTGTCCTTGTGGCACATTAAAAAATGAAACCCTAAGAGCTGCGATCACTCCAAACTTTTTTTTTTTTTTTTTTTTTTTTTTTTATTCTCTACGCCCTGTAGACATCAATGTTATATTGCTTAGCCTATCAACAGTAGCACTGCTCACAATCCTCGTTCACACGACATTGACAGTATTACGCAATAAATATATAGAGCCAGCTTTTACAACAAGGAAGCTGATTATACAAATACAGCCTTCACCTTGCCCACTCATGAGAAAGGTTTAGGGTGTAAAGGGTATTTCTGGCAATTCGCCATACTGGAACACTCATATCCAAGTGATATCATTACCGCAGCTCAATTGACTGCTCCAATTTCTGTTCATTTGCAACAGTGGCATAATACATTGACTGCATGCACATACTAAATCGTGCAGCATGGTGAAATAAAAAAGAACTCAGTAATGTCTACAAGGCGTTGCTGCTTTCTGAACCAAATGATCTTATAGTTTCAAGGGTTGTTTCATCATTTAATTACCAAGGTATTGAATATCAACCATGTGATTAAGAGCGTGCTAGACCAAACACAGCAAGGACTATGAGTGCTTGAACTGGTCTAAATTTTTACTTGACCTACAACTTTTTAAAACCAACGCTTTGCTTCTATTTACCCTTAAGGGACTCCCTTCCCATCTCGATACATAGAACCAATAGCACGCTGAGCATCGGGACATCCTTGATCGGCTGCCTTGGTATACCAGTCATAGGCTTTCGAATTGTCCTGTGAAGCTCCTAAATCATGATAGTACATGTAACCCAGGTTACTCTGAGCGGTGGCATACCCTTAGTGGGCAGCTTTGAGACACCAGTCGATGGCTTTTGAGCAGTCTTGTTTAGCTCCTTTGCCACGAGAGTACATGTAACCTAGACTGCTTTGAGCAATGGCGTTTCCCTGATTGGCTGCCTTGAGATACCACTCGATGGCTTTCGAATAGTCCTGCTTAACCCCTTTGCCGTCTTCGTACAGGCAACCTAGATTACTCTGAGCGGCGGCCATTTCTTTCTCGGCTGACAGGGAAAACCAGTCAGTGGCATGCGAATAACTCTGGGGTGTCCCTTTGCCATAATAGTTCATGTAGCCTAAATTACATTGAGCGTTAGGATTTCCTTGTCTGGCTATCGAGTCAAACCAGCTTAGGGTCTTCCAATAATCCTGTAAACCTCCTTCCTTAAGAATGGAGTCTTGATAGGTCTGACTGATGGTATGGTTTTCGATTGTACCTTCTGGCTGAATCTCCTTCTTCTCGCTAATTGGCATTGGCATCAACCCTGCGCTCTCTTCAACAGTCGAATCTATCGAAATTGCAGATTCATAACTTGGAACATCCACTGGATGAAGGGGCTATGTTATCTGTCTTGAGGCCTTTGTGGTCATCGCTATTACTTTTTTTGACAGAGCTTAGAGGAGTCGCCTCATAGAGTTCTGCCACAGACGAGTTCCCTTCCTTTTTGAGTCGTGTTGGATTTAGATATGCCTCTCTTAGATTGTCTGCCTGAAAGGAAATAACCATGTCCAGTAAGGTATCAAGTGCTGCGCGGATTCGGAACGGTATAAGACTATTTGTAGCAATGATACAATGGCTGCGCCCATATATTGCACTAAAACCAAATAATGTTGTCTATACATTGAAGCAGTCATGAAAATCGATTGTTGTCCTTACTGTACAAGATTGTCGTCCGTGAGAAATGATAGAGTTTCTTTTCCTTTCTTTACGTGAATTGTACCCTTGTAAAGAAGGGCAATGTCGTCCAGAGAATGTACTGATCGGTTTTTCGATCAAATAGAGCTCTAATATATTGGAGATCTGATACCAGAGTGAGAGTCCCATCCAAGCTGACGAGGCGAAATGCCTGGAGCTTTTCCTTAGGATATATCGTAGTCATTAGTATGTGCCGTTTATAACTGTGACATTGAATGGGGGGACAGTAAGAATAGAAAAAAGAAGGGGCAAATAGCAAGAGCAGATGAAAGAGAGAGGAGTCGAGAATGAGGTTGGTGAAGCCCACACAATAAACTGCTTTTTTGTCACATAACAAAGATGTCTTTGTGGCGCATCACTAATAACAAAAAAACTTTTCATATGCTATAGGACTCTTTACTCGGATTTGCGCCTATTCAATAGATGCCAATGTCATACATATCGCTCAATTTATCGGGACCAGTGTGGCTGCCCTCACTCCTATGTATCACTAAAGAGACGTTCATGACCCTCGTTCACATGGTACTCATTAACAGCAATATGAAATGAACACTTAGCACCAAGTCATACAACAAGAAGATCAGGTTCGCCAAACTACCACTTCCACCTTCTTCACCGTCAAGATAAAAACTTAGAATGTAAAAGTATATCTAGTCAAACCAGGTAACTTCTAATCGCAAGATGGTAATTAATTCGTCGCTTTGTAACGAATGCCATTTCTTTTGTTTCTTTTGTTACACTGACATTACAGATCCACTACATCCTAAGTATACAAATCGTGGAGTATGGCATTTGCTATTGCTTTCTCGGCCCAAACTCCCTATAGTTGCAATCGACACTTCATTATTTAATTATCGAATTAAATGAAGGATATTGGATCTCAAATACGTACTGTACTTAGGAGTTCTTCAGATTAAAAAACATCCAAGAGCCGTAAGTACTTGAGCCGAATCAGCTTCTGCTTGTCATCAATAGCATCTTAGACTGCAAGTCCTTGTTGCTATTACGCTGCTTTAACATGGGTTCCTTTTCCAATTCGATACATAGAACCAATGGTGCGCTGAGCACTAGCACATCCCTGATCGGCAGCCTTGAGATACCAGTCATAGGCCTTCGAATGGTCCTGTGAAACCCCTACGCCATGATAGTACATGTACCCTAGGTTACTCTGAGCGGTGGCGTTTCCTAGATTGGCTGCCTTGAGATACCAGTCAAAGGCTTTCGAATAGTCTTGTTTAACTCCTTTGCCACGAGAGTGAATGTAGCCTAGGTTGCTCTGCGCAATAGTATTCTCTTGGCTGGCTGCCTTGAGAAGCCAATAGGTGGCTTTCGAATAGTCCTTCGAGTCTCCTTTGGCCTCAAGGTACATGTAACCTAAGCTACTCTGAGCACTGGCATTTCCTAGGTTGGCTGGCTTGAGGCACCAGTCAAAGGCTTTTGAATAGTCTTGCTCAACTCCTTTCCCATAAAAGTACATCCAACCTAGATTGATCTGAGCAATGGCGTTTCCCTGGTTGGCTGCCTTGAGGTACCACTCAATGGCTTTCGAATAGTCCTGCTCAACTCCTTTACCATGTTCGTATAGGCAGCCTATATTGCTCTGGGCTTGAACGTTTCCTTTTTTGGCTGCCGTAGAATAGCAGTCAAAAGCATCTGAATAGCTCTGTTGAACTCCCATGCCATGATAGTACATGTAACCCATGTTAGTCCGAGCGCCGGACCATCCCCAGTTGGCTTCAGTGTAGTACCAGTCAAAGGCTTTTGAATAATCCTGTGGATCTCCGTTATCCTTAAGGATAAGGCGTAGATTGGCCTCATCTTTGGATCCCCCTTTGCTTATACCTCCTGGCTGTATCTCTCCACTAAGCGGCACTGCCATCAACTCTGCGCTTTCTTCATAACTCGGAATATCTTCTGAATGAGCTTCAGTTACTGTCAAAGAAGCTGTGCCATCTGCCTTAAGACTTTTGCGATCATCAATATTACTTTTTTTGACAGAGCTTTGGAGGGTAGCCTCATATAATTCTATTGTAGATGAGTCTTCATTCCTTTGAGCAGTTGTTGAATCTGGATATGGCTCTCTTAGATAGCTTGCCTGAAGGGAAATGACCACATTCAACACGATATCAGGTTCTGCGCGGATTCGAAGTGGCTCAAGGCTATTTGAAGCAATGACACAATCATGAGTTGGATGTATATATCATACAGCTCCAAAAAAGCAAACAAAAACTGTCAATGCATTGGAATGACTATGAAGATCAATTATTATTCTTACTATACAAGGTTGTCGTCCGTGAGACATGATAGAGTCACTTTTCCTTTCTTTACATGCATTGCATCCTTGTAAGAAAACACAATATCGTTCCAGAGGATGACGTACTGCCGTGTACTTCGGTCATATCGAGGTTCAATGTATTGGATATCTAATCCTGGAATGGGTGACCCATCCAGGCTGACGAGGCGAAATGCCTGGACTTTTTCCTCACCCGAGTCATCAGATACCATGGTTAAGAGTTCTGTTGTTGTTTGTAATTATGATGTGATGGAGATGGTAAGGTGTAGAAGAAAGATTGAATTAAGAGGAATGGTCACATGAGACTGGCGAAGCCATTTAAAAAAACCGTCGCCACTTTGACACTTTCCCTCCCACACGACTAAAAGAAAATTGAATGCGTTTTTACAATTGGATTTTCTGTCAATTTTTTAATCATTCAATGATCCAAGGTGTTTTATTCTCGATTCAATTTAGCGAACACGCGCAGAGGTTAATATAACTCGCTTAGTCTATCAGCACCAGCATTGCTTCTAATCCTCATTCACATGATATTCACTCACCGACAGCAAGCATGCAGGAACGATTTATACAGTAAGGACAGCTGGTTCACTTAAATAACAGCTTTTGCCTTGATCTTCAAGACAAAGAGACGGCTGTCGACGTTTATACTTCATTTTCTTTGTTTATTTTGTCAAGTGAATAAATTGTAACATCGAATGCACATAAACGCGAACTGCACAAATTGGGCAGATGGCAGAGGAATTAAAGAAAAGAAACCAAGGGACTTCCGTGAGATATTGTTGCTTTCTGGCCCTATTAATCTTGTAGTTGGAATGACCGTAAAGACATGTGAACGATATTGGGTAATGGAGATCTGTAATAACTATAAAAAGCGGCATACTTGGCGGTACTTCAGATCCAAAAGATTCAAGAGCGGTTGGCGCTTGAACGGACTAACTTTTACTTGGCACCAACATCACTTTGGTCTCCCGTTTTGTTTTTTAATATAATTGCTATGTTTCAACATGGACTTTAGGGGCTCCTTTTCCAGTTTGATATAAAGAACGAATGGCATGCTGAGCATCAGCACATCCTTGATCGGCTGCCTTGAGAAACCAGTTATAGGCTTTCGAATGGTCCTGTGAAGCGCCTATACCATGATAGTACATGTACCCTAGGTTACTCTGAGCGGCGGCATACCCTTGATTGGCCGCCTTGAGATACCAGTCGATGGCGATTAAATAATCATGTTCAACTCCTTTGCCACGAGAATAAATGTAGCCTAGATTACTCTGAGCGATGGCATTTCCTTGGTTGGCTGCCTTGAGAAGCCAGTAAATGGTTTTTGAAAAATCCTGCGAAGCCCCTATGCCATAATAGTATATGTAGCCTAGATTGCTCTGGGCAGCGGCATTTTCTTGGTTGGCTGCCTTGAGATACCACTCGATAGCACTACAATAATCTTGCGAACACCCTTTACCTTTAAGGTACACGTAGGCTAGGTTGCTCTGAGCGACAGCATATCCGTCGTAGGCTGCCTTGAGATACCAGCTGACGGCAATTGAATAGTCTTGCTCAACTCCTTCGCCATGAGAGTACATGTAACCTAAATCACTCTGAGCGGCAGCGTTTCCTTGGTTGGCCGCCTTGAGAAGCCAGTAGATGGCTTTCGAATAATCCTTTGAAACCCCTTTGCCATAAAAGTATAGATAACCTAGATTGCTCTGGGCGGCGGCATTTTTTTGGTTGGCTGCCTTGAGATACCACTCGGAAGCTTTATAGTAGTCTTGTGAACATCCTTTGCCTTCAAGATACATGTAGGCTAGATTACTCTGAGCAATGGCGTTTCCTTGGTTGGCTGCTTTGATATACCAGTCGATAGCTGTCGAATAGTCCTGTTCAGTTCCTCTACCATATTCATACATGCAACCCAGATTACTCTGACCGGTAGCATATCCCTGTTCAGCTGCATGGCAAAACCAGCTAAAGGCATACGAATCATTTTGTAATGCTCCTTTGCCATGATAGTACATGTACCCCAAGTTACAATAAGCGGCAGTATTTCCTTTATCGGCTTCATTGTAGTACCAGTCAAAGGCTTTCGAATAATCCTGTGGATCTCCTTTGTTCTTAAGGATAAGGTGTAGATAGACCTCAGCACTGGCATCCCCTTCAAGTGTGCTTCCTGGCTGTATCTCCCCACCAAGAGGCACTGCCATCAACTCTGGATTTTCTTCAATAGTTGAAGTTGTCGAAGCTATAAATTCATAATTCATAATATCCTTTGAGTGGGCCTCAGTTACTGTTGAAGAAGCTGTGCCATCTGCCTTGAGGTTTTTGCAGCCATCGACATTGCTTTTTTTGGCAGAAATAGGTGTCATCGCCCCATAGAGTTCTGTTGCAGATGAGTCTTTCCTTCCTCTTTGAGCCGTAGCTGAATTTGAATATGCCTTTCTTAGATTGTTTGACTGCATGGAAATAGCCATGTCCAACACGATATCAGGTTCTGCACAGATTCGGAGTGGCTCAAGACTATTTGAAGCAATGATACAATCATTAAGCTTGATATATATATATCATACAGCTCTAAAAAAGTAAAAAATTGTATCGATACATTGGCTTGACCATTGCTATTCTTACTATACAAAGTTGTGGTCCGCGAGAAATGACAGAGTTACTTTTCCTTTCTTTAAATACATTGCATCCTTGTAGACAGATACAATGTCATTCCAGAGGATGATGTACTGCCGTGTTCTTTGGTCAAATCGACTTTCAATGTATTGGATATCTAATCCTGGAATGGGTGACCCATCCGGACTGACAAGGCGAAACGCCTGGACCTTTTTCTCATCAGATATCATGGTTAAGGGTCCTGATATTGTTTGCAATTATGGTGTTGTAGAGATGGTGAGAGTGGAAGAATGAATGGGAAAGGAATGGTGACACGAGTGCAATGGAAAAGATGAAACGGAGAATGGAAGTTGTTAAAAAATGACAAACTACATGTAAATTAAGAAGTTGCCTCTTTGACTCTTTCCCACGCAAACAAATGTATTTAATAAGGATGGAGAACTGCAATTCGCAAGTTTACAACCGATTTTCCATAATGAACCATTATTTGTTAATCATTCAGAGGACATGACCTGTGTTTCGCTCTCTACTTTGTGCCAGTCTGTTACTACCCATTCAACAGATATCAATGTAATATCATACTGCTTTTCTTATGTCTTTGTCTACATGCTATTCACTAACAATACAATAACCCGAGATATCACCTCTACCTTTGTCTTTATGATAAAGACATGGAGTGAGAGGGTGTCTCTAACTTGACTAGCTGACTGTTCTCTCTCTAGAATACTGCTATTTGCGGTGTTAGTAGTTTATAGCATCCCACAGTATGAACACAGTATGGACAAATAGCAAAGTTGCTTTCTTGGCCTTGTAGCCATGGTTTGCAATGATCATTTAATTGCAGAGACAAATAATAGGCATTGAATCTCAAATATGTACTTAAAAGCCCTTCAGATTAATATATTGAAGAGCCGTCAACGGTCGAGCTAGTCCAACTTTTGCTTGGGTCTGCGACTTTTTTGATATTATTGCTCTGTTTCAACTTGATCTTCAGGAATACCTTTTCCAGCTCGATACATAGAACCAATAGCACGCTGAGCATCGGGACATCCTTGATCGGCTGCCTTGGTATACCAGTCAAAGGCTTTCGAATGGTCCTGTGAAGTTCCTATGCCATGATAGTACACATAGCCTAGATTGCATTGAGCGGTAACATTTCCTTGGTTGGCTGCTTTAAGATACCAGTCGATGGCTCTCGGATAATTCTTTGGAACCCCTTTGCCACGAGAGTACATGTAGCCTAGATTACTCTGAGCATTGGCATTTCCTTGGTTGGCCGCCTTGAGAAGCCAATAGGTGGCTTTTGAATAATCCTGTGAGTCTCCCTTGGCCTCAAGGTACATGTAGCCTAAACTACTCTGAGCTCTGGTATTTCCTTGGTTGGCTGGCTTGAGGCACCGATCAAAGGCTTTTGAATAGTCTTGCTCAACTCCTTTCCCATAAAAGTACATCCAACCTAGATTGATCTGAGCAATGGCATTTTCTAGGTTGGCTGCCTTGAGATACCAGTCATAGGCTTTCGAATAGTCCTGTGAAACCCCTACGCCATGATAGTACATGCAGCCTAGATTACTCTGGCTAATACTATCTCCTTGGTTGACTGCCTTGTTAAACCAGTTTAGGGCGCTTGAATAGTTCTGTGAGACCCCTATGCCATGATAGTACATGTAACCTACAGTATTATATGCACCATAAGAAGTCCCTGAGGAAGCTCTCTTGAAAAACCAGTCAAAGGCTCTTGAATGATCCTGTGAATTTCCATTGACTTTGAGGATAAGGTTTAGATTGGCTTCATCAGTGGCATCTCCTTTGACTGCCTTTCCCAACTGGACCTCCCCAGCAAGCGGCGCTGGCATCAACTCTGCGCTCTCTTCAATAGTCGAATCTGTCGAAATTGTAGCTTCATAACTTGGAATATTCTCTGAATGAAGCCTAGTTTCTGTTGAAGGGACTGCGTTATCTGCCTTGAGGCTTTTGCGGTCACCGCTATTACCTAGGTTCACAGAGCCAAGGGCAGTTGTTTCATTCAACTCTGCTGCAGCTGGTTCTTCTTTTATTCCCCATTGAGTTATTGTTGAATCTGAGTCTGGCTTCTTTGGATTGTTTGCACGGAAGGGGATGACAACATCCAGGATGGCATCAAAATCTGCGCGGATTCGGAGTGGCTTGACGCTGTTTTATTCGTAGATTTTTGTTAAAATCAAATATCATTCAACATTGTAGCAAATAGCATCGATACGAGGAGCAAGCAATCTTCATGTTAACTACTATTCTTACTATTCAAATTCGCCATCCACGAGGAATGATAAAATTAATTCCCCTTTCTTTATACAAATTGTATCTTTGTAAACGTTTACAATGTCCCACCAGAGGATGATGTACTGTTGTTCTTTTTGGTCAAATCGAGCCTCAATGTATTGAGTATCTGACAGTGGGGTTGATGATCTATCCGAGCCGACAAGACGGAATGCCTGGAGTTTTTCCTTGGCCGATGTCATGGTCATTAGTTGTATGTTATTTGCGATTGTGGTATTGAATGGAAGATGGTCGAGTAAAAAGGAGAAGGAATTGAGATGGATGATGACGAAGAGTGGAATGGAGGAAAATGAAAAAAAATTGAGGAGTTGTGGTCGGCAAAGCCATTATTTGAATTTCTTTCCCACGCAAACAATGAATTAAAGGGATGGAAAGGTGCGTTGTAGATACTAGATGTGATCCTGTAATTTGATATTTGCAATGAAGTAAGAGACCCGCAGACAATCGTCAACTGACGTTCTCAGCTCTGTTGAACAGAATCACCAAGTGTCTATTATCGAGGAGAAATATACAAGCTGTTATATCAATGAGATGAAGAATAACATGGAAACGAACAAGGGTCTCTGGCGACAGATGGCATTTAACCAACACTGATCATTAACAGCATGTTTAGACGGATATGGTCGTAGTATATGAACTGTACAAGTACCCACATTTGTTTATCAACAGAAGTAGTGCATTAACAAGCTATACTTTGTAAAGAGCAGCCAAGTAAAGACTACAGTAGATACCAACAGGAACGAAGATTAGTACGCCTATAAACCGAGAAACCCAAACTAACATTCAATACACCAAATACAGAGTGTGAGTCCTAAAAGATAATAACAGGCATAATCTTTTGAGGACGCTGATGCAAATAGATTTAAGAGTAATAACATACAATAAACGGTTCTTCAGTTATAAAAAGTTGAAAAAACAAATCGTGAATAGCAGTGAAAATATATTTTTATGGCTGCATGCAATGTTCTTCAATGTGATGTTACAATATTGACTTAATGCGTTATTGTAGTCTGGATACATTCCCAAACACCATACATTCTCTTTTAGAGATTAAAACAGGAAGGTGTGACAGGAGAGATCTTTTCCGTTGCTCATTACGCGTCAAAGTTTTTTAATGTTCGCGTTTCGCGTTACCTGTAGCCAGAGAGGAATTTTTTTTTTTTTGAGCGGCACGAAGCGCACAAGCCACCGATTATTCGCCAAGGTTCCATCGCATCTCGACATGTTAAAGTTCTGCATCTCATCCAACTCCACTCTTACACCATTCGACACCGCAATATTATAAAACAATAAAAACATGTCGGACATTGAAGACCTTGAGCCCCTCGAGCCTACACTCCAGAACGTTATCGACCAGACCTCATTGCAATGGATCTTTGTCGGAGGCAAAGGTGGAGTCGGTAAGAAGACTTTATATATATTTTTCTCAACAGACATTGTTTGCATGACAATGTCGATCCTCTTTTCTTTCTCTTCTTTTTAGGATGCGCATTCAACTTTGAAAGCTTTTTATTATAAATTCTCAAAACAAAAAGCTCTATCACACAAAACATTTCACTGGCCAATTCATAGGAAAGACAACCACTTCATGCTCTCTCGCTATCCAGTTGGCGAAGGCTCGTCCAAGTGTTCTCTTGATCTCCACAGATCCTGCCCATAACTTGTCAGATGCCTTTGGACAAAAGTTTAGCAAGGATGCCACCCTCGTCAATGGATTTGATAACCTTTATGCCATGGTAAATATTAACAAAAGGAATTCACGGATTTTTTTTTTTTTTTTTTTTTTTTTTTTTTTTTTTTATGATAGACAAACAGGAACATAGCACTTCATCAATGTAACTGTTTGTCTTTTCTTTTTCTTTTTTTTTCTTTTTCTTATTTTATTATATAGGAAATCGACCCCACATCCTCTATTCAAGAGATGATCGAAAACTGTAAGGAATTGGCAACAACCCATGAAGAAATTCGATTCAACTGATCCAACTAGTTCAATTTGTCTTGAAAAAGCGTGATTAAGTGATTTTCGCTGATTCTTTCTCTTGGTATGCACATGTATGGATATAGCGGATGATCAGGGAAGCGGCGTCTCTTCCATGATGCAAGATCTTGCTTTTGCTATTCCTGGTGTTGATGAAGCTATGGGCTTCGCTGAAGTAATGAAGTATGTTGATCTATTGTTCTATGTTGCAAAACAGAGTTCTTCTCCCTTCCCCCTTCCCCCTTTTTTCCGCATTTGTTAATTTCACATGTTCATTTTTTCGTGAATGACTCTTAGGCAAGTCAAAGCAATGGAGTACTCTGTAATTATTTTCGACACTGCACCAACAGGACACACCCTTCGCTTCTTATCCTTCCCCAGTGTTTTGGAGAAGGCTCTTGCAAAGGTCTCGCAGCTCAGTGGCCGTTTCGGTCCGATGATGCAACAAATGTCGGGCATGATGGGTATGCAAGGCAACCCCGAAGACATGTTCAGCAAGCTGGAGGGTATGCGTGAGGTCATCACAGAAGTCAACAATCAATTCAAGGATGCAGACAAGACCACATTTGTTTGTGTGTGTATCTCCGAGTTCTTGTCGTTGTATGAAACAGAGCGTATGATCCAGGAGTTGACTTCGTATCATATTGATACCCATAACATCGTTGTCAATCAGCTTTTGTTCCCCAAAAAGGATTCAAACTGTGAGCAGTGTCGAGTGCGTCACGCTATGCAGAAGAAGTACTTGGATCAGATCTATGACCTGTATGATGACTTCCACATCACCAGGTTACCTCTGTTGACAAACGAAATCCGTGGGGTTGATAAGTTGATCCCATTCTCAGAGATGCTTGTGAATAGCTCGTATGTTGATGAGAAAAAGGCTGAGGGTATCGACGATGCAAAGATCAACGATGAAAAGACTGGTGCTTAAAAGAATAAAAAAAAAAAATCACCTCGCTCGAGGCGTAAACCCTCCACTTTAGATTAGCGCAGTTGAACATGAATTATATATATTTATTTATATTACAAAATTAAATTTATAACGAATAAAACAAGAAACAAATTAGTAAAATTAATGTGATTTGTGACCACAAAAGAAAATGGCTCCTTTTTTTTTTTTTTTTTTTTTTTCAGGTCATTTCCTTACCTTTGCAATTACCTGACAACATGGATGACCTTGACATGGACGAAGCCTTTGATTTCAAGGCACTTAGTCTCGATGAGCCAGAGGAGCGTCTGCAAAAGACATTTGAGCAGTCATTTCATATTACAGTCGATCAGCAAGAGCCCATTACCTCTGTTGAACCAACGACTGCGAATAACAGCAATGACGGCCATACTACGGCCTTCACAGGAACAACACCAGACAATGGACCCTGGGCAAGGTTACCTTCTCCAAGTGAAGTGAACCCTTTCCAGCCTGGAGTCACTGCTGATATGTTGGATGCTATGGCTTTGGATCCCAATCACGTCTTCAAATCTGCCCAGACACCATTTCCTTTCCCCTTTTCAGTTCCACCACCCAATACCACTTCAGCATCAGGAGCCACTAGTGGCACTGCTACTACGGGAACAGAAACGACAGGAGCATCAACGACCGCTTCTAATAATAACACACAGCAGTCGAATAACGCCACGTCTTCTTTTGGTTCAAGCTCAATATTGTTGAAGGGAGAGAATGAAAAAATGGGCGACACTGGTATGAACTATCAAGACGCGGAAGCAAGAACAAGAGAAAGAGCAAAAGCGGAAGAAGAGGAAGACATCCCACAGTGGCTACGTACAGATGAAGACCTTGATTTGCGACCCTCATGGAGGAAACAGCAACAGATACTTTCGGAAGTAGCATCGGGATTGAATTTCACTTCCAAGGATTTTGAGATTGGTTGGGGTACAGCTGGTGGGCACGATTTAACGACCACGATGGATTCAAACGCGCTCTTTGGGTTTTCTTCTTACCCTACCTATGAGACCTTACCTATTTCTCAGACCATCGCAGATGAGATGACCCGTAAAGCATTGGCTGCGTATGAAGCAGAAAGCAAAGGGGGAGAAGGAGAAGAAGGAGAAGGAGGAGAATCAACGCCTCATGTTAAAGACATGGGTGGATTCGCAAAGTATGGATCTACTACGATGGAGAGCCAATGGATGAACCATACAAATATTAATAAAGCAGACACAGGAACCGATGGATCGCCATCGCTTTTCTCGTCATCATCGTCGCAACAGCAGCAGCAGCAAAGGACAAACCCGCAACAATGGCAAAATTGGCGATCTGTGCCTGACCATACTGAAGATCTGGATTTAGATCTAGATCTGGACTTTGGGAGTTCCAGAATCAAGTAAGAGTTTTTTTTTTTTTTTTTTTTTTTTTCCTCCTATCACGCTAAAATAGCCATAGTCATCATTTTAATGTTAAATATGATTCTTTTTTCCTTATCTTGTTTAGACCAACCCCAGGCTTCGCACCAGCCCAATTCAATCACAATTGAGGATTTACGAGTTGGTCGCTCAAAGGATGATATGTATATTACAAGCCTTTTTATTTCTTTCTTTGTTTCATTTTTGTTTGTTTTCTTTCTTGCGTTATGCGATGATTTCAATTTCAATTGCTCCATATTAAAAAAAAAAAAAAAAAAAAAAAAAAAAAACTTTTCATATAATAACAACACGCTTGATGCTTAATCAGTATGATGTTGGTTATATTATTATTGTACAGGATGGCCGATGGATATCCTTCGTCCAGTTTTTACTATTTTTTTCTTTTTCTTTTTCTTTCTTTCTTTCTTTCCTCAGGTAATGTCATTCTCCTAAACCATTCTTCATTACTACTCTGACTACTTTTCTCTTCCTGCTTTTCTTCCTGCTTTTCTTCCTATCCTTATTATTCTGACATTGATGAATCAGAATCCGAGCCGGTATCTCGTTCGCGTTTCATAGGATTTGATGAAGATCCAGACATTCCAGCTGTTGGTTGATCTGTGGATCCTGCACCCGTCTTCTTCACTGGAGGTTGCTTGTATGTACCATCCAATTTAGCGATAGCATTTGATTTTGTCTTTGCGTATTGGATTTCCTATATTAAGTAAAGAAAGATTGGAGATCGTTGAGCTTGATCCTGTTGTAAAATAATAAAAAACGCAGCTTTTTTTTTCTTTTTCTTTTTCTTTTTCCTTGCGATCCAATCTCTTTTCCTGACTCTTACCATTGATTTGCCAAAAATGTTGAATCCTTGGAGTCCACGCATTGCAGTTGTTGCGGAGACGATATCTGCAAAAGCAATGAAAGCCTGACCACGTTCTCGCATTGTTTTCAATGTAACAATTGAAATAATCTTGCCATATGCGGAGAATAGGCAGTATAAACAACGCCTCAGTTCTGGATTTTTTTTTTAAAAAAAAAAAAAAAATAGAACAATAAAGGTTTTAGCTCTTTTCTTTCAAACTCATAAAGGTTGTTACTCTGTGGAAAAAGAGAATGCTTGTGTATAATGTCTTCCTAGCCGTTATTGTTTTATTGTTTTTTTTTTTTTTTTTTTTTTTTCTTTTTTACCATTCTTCTTGATCTTATCGTTCAAGTTGCGGATATAGATCGTCTGATTAGGATCAACAGGCGTGTTTGAGGAGGGCATGATGATCAATGTATTCGGTCTATATCGTCAAAAGCTTTTTCCTGAACAATGAAGAATCAGGACAAGGCAAAGAAGGCTGAACTTGGACTATTGAGCTTATTTTTTTTTCCTGATGGGAAGGATGACACGGCAACAAACAACTCATGAAAATAGAGCGAGAGGGGCTGTGCCAATTAGAAAAAGAAGCGAGTGAGTGACGTATTTTAGCCGTCACTTTTATTGCATTTCGGGTGTCGGGCAGCGCATACCTTTTTACTTTTACCTCCGATCTTTTGTCTCTTCAGCATCCTCAACTCATAAACTTTCACCCCCTAAAAAACGCTTATATCCATCATGACCAAGCCCGTAAAGGTTTTCTTTGACATTGCCATCAACCAGAAGCCTGGTAATGGATCGGATCAATTATTGATTTTAGGATACTTGAGGATCGCGACAATACTTTATTCAGGAAGAAGAAAAGCGAAGGGAACCGCTTACCTTTTTTTTTATTTTTTATTTGTTATTTTTCTAAACATGACTATTCAACTCTCTTGTCGATTTTTATCATTGCTAGCTGGTCGTATGACCTTCAAGCTGTTCAATGAGACTGTTCCCAAGACCGCTGAGAACTTTAGAGCTTTGTGCACCGGTGAGAAGGGCAAGTCTCCTCTCTCTGGCATGCCTCTCACTTACAAGGGTAGCAAGTTGTAAGTGAAATCGAAAAAAAAAAAAAAAAAAAAAAAAAAAAGATAGTCATATACGAAATGATGTTACAAGTGTTGTGCTTGATCATTACTTTATTTATGATCTTGGATTATGATCATGACTATAACATAAAAAAAGAAATTGAAGCTAAAGATTGACGTATTGCTTTTTCTTTCTTTTTTCTTCTTTTAAATAGCCACCGTATCATCCCCGGTTTTATGGCTCAGGGTAAAATATCTATCTATCTATAAAGAGAAGAAGGAAATTAATTTATCAGCATCACCACTCGCAAAAGAATTAGGATACAATGGAGTTCAAATTCAGCGTTATTTGAATCACTGGATGTTATGTGATGAAACTCAACTTTTAGATCTGGATACAAATGGATGGCTTGGCTTCTTCTTATTCCTTCCTAACGTCTTACATTCTATCCATTTTCTTCCCTTCATTGTCTTTTTTTTTTTTTTTTTTTTTTTTGTTACAAATGGATATATATAAAAAAATCTCTAGGTGGTGGTAAGTTTTTTACAGTCGCGTTGTTTATTTTTTTTTTTATCTGTATTTTGTATATATTTTGCCACGTGTCATTACTTTTTTTATCTGACCACATGTCTTTTTTTGCTTTCTCTTCTATTTCCTAGACTTCACCCGTGGTGATGGACGTGGAGGCGAATCCATTTATGGCGCAAGATTTGCCGAGTAGGTGACACCCGAATTTATATCTTTGTATTTATATCTATATTTATATCTACATCGGAATATGCAGTCAGTTTTATGTCGATGCAAGGAAGCGAGTCTTTCTTGTTTGTGTGATCAAAAAAAAAGAAAAAAAAACGCCCTATAGGCCAATGGCGCATTGTTGAAAAAGAAAAAAAGGAAAAGGAAAAGGGGAAAGTTGTGAGCAATGAAGAAGGGCTGCTGACCTGATGATGTTTCATCCCAGTTTATTAACCTTTTTATTTTATACATACATGTGTACTATGTTATGATTCATAGTGAGAACTTCAAGCTTGCTCATAAAGGCCCCGTTTTGTCAATGGCCAATGCAGGACCAAACACCAATGGATCTCAGTTCTTTATTTGCTTCACGGATACTCCTTGGTTGGATGGAAAGCACACTGTCTTTGGCAAGGTTGAACAGGGAGAGGAACTCTTGAAGTTGATTGAGGCTGTTGGTACACCTAGTGGTACTCCTTCTGGCACTGTTGAGATTACTGACAGTGGCGAGATTCAGGAGTAAATCGAATCGACTCGTTCGAATTGAATCGAAAAAGAAAGAAAGAGAAGATCATAAGGAAACCTCCTCTCCCCCTCCAACCCTTGCTCCCTCCATCTCCACCTCTTCCTCCATAGTAAAAGTATGGATCTCAATAGGGCAAAGTCCCTACAAGATTGTCGAATTTAATATAAAGTCTATGAAGCATTTTTTATCATAATAACTTGTATACCCTTTACTCTGCTGGTTAAACAGCCAATCTGATGTTTGGGTAGTATATATGGTTAGTGGCATTCATATCCATAAAAAAAAAAAAAAAAAGACAGGAGAGAGAGAAGAATGAATGTCTCTTCTGCTCTGGAGCGACACTTTCGGAAGCTCTCATAGTTTTCGCCTTTGTCAGGGGGGCATGTGCATTGCGTTTTGAGTTTTAATGTTTGACTTGGCGTATTTTTTTTTAATTGACCAATGACTTTATTTGGGACTGAAACATTTTAAACGCGTGCAATTAGGAAAGGGTGGAAAAGGATAGGATAGGATAGGATCGGACAATGCAAAAAGAGTAAAAAATGCTCTCAAATACAAAAACCATTTTATTCTTTTTTATTTATTTTTAATACACAATCTCGGATGAGCAGATGATTGTGGAGAAAAAGAATGAAAAAGTGGCTCTTTTCTTTTCTTTTCTTTTTTTTTTTTGCTTTTGCTTTCACTCACGAGGACAAGAAAAAGTCTTTTTTCATATAGAGTTAACAATCACAAGTCATCCAAGCAATAAGAATCTTTTGAGCTGTGCTTGACAAGTTACATGTAAACCTTACATTAATATGTCTCGTTTAAATTTACTTTCTTTCTCTTCGGCTAATGCTTTTCAAGATCGGAAGTGAAAAAGAAAAAGACTCTTTCCTTTCTTTTTCTAATCCATTCATTGGCTCTAAATCCCCCCTCCACACACACACACATGGCCAGACTTTCGGCTCTTTGGACCGGAAAGAAGGAATTATCGACTTGGAAATTATAACTGCTGGATTGTTTTTTTCATTACTAACCCTTCAAGATATATAAATGCAATGGTAAACCTTGGGAGGAAATCCATATTTTCTTGAATAATCCAACACGCTCATCTCTTTTTATTCTTTTCACTCCAAGGACTCTTTCTTTTTTTATTTTTTTTTCCCCCATTTTACCCTTTCCTCCCTCTTCCCCACATTGAATAATGCACCGCGCTGCCTGTTCGTTGACCATCAATACTAGTAATGCCTGTCTTGTCAACAGCCTCAACTCATCTTCATCAACTAGTGGTAGTAGTGGCAGTACCGATAGTAATAGTGGTCGCCCTTATACCCCTCCACCTCCCTCCTGTCGTTTACACAAGATCTATGAAGAGAAACTTGACATCCTAGGGTCCCTCGGTTATGAGAATTGGTTTGATGACCATGCCAATCCGTTCTATCGACGTCCAGAACCTGATGTGACCCGTCGAGCCTTTGCACGCAACAAGAACAACTCTACAGCAACAACAACTCGCAAAGTTGGCAGAAACAACAATAACATTGACAACCATATTAAGTCTCAGAATAGAGAGTTGAATGATATCGCCCTCAAGAATGTTCCAAGCCATAGCGCCCCTATGAAGCCTTTTCAATCACCGTCATCTTCTTCATTATCTTCATCTCTATCATCCCCGTCCTCGTCCTCATTCTCACTGTCATTGTCATCGTCATTATCACCATCGTCTTCACCGTCATCATCACCATCGTCCACACCATCATCACAGCTCAAATACTCACCACGTCGTCATTGTCATGAAGAAGATCACTTCTCCACCGAGTTCACAGGCTTCGAATCGTTAGAGAATGATCGTAGCAAGTCTGACGAATGGTTTGATTTATTTGATCCCCATGGAGATAAAGAAGGTGAAGAAGATGAAGTAGACAAGGCTCGACCTCCCTTCTTGTCCTTCTTCAAAAATGGATTCCATGAAGAAGATGACGATAGTGATGACGATAAAAATCATGGTGCAAACCTCAACAACCAGAAGGGAAACTATGATCCAAAGTCTTTATTATCACCTCCAAAAACTGAATTGGAATATTGTCGATTGAGTAACAGGAACCGAATTATGGATCGCGGACATTTGATGCCAGATACAACGGTTTATTTGTCACTTCCTCTTACAAGAGAACCTAGGTTCACTCTGGGCAATACGAATACGAATACGAATACGAATGCCATCATGACCAAGACAAAGACAGGTGGCACCAAAGCGAGAGCCTTGTCGCCTTATCCTCACTCGAGGACTTTATTGCGAAAAGACTAGGAAAAAAAAAAAAAAAAAAAAAAAAAAAAAAAAAAAAGTACTCTCTCAACATTTGTATGTATTTGAAATAAATAAAGCATCTACACTTTTCAAATTTTATTTTTATTTTTATTTTATTTATTTATTTATTTATTTTAATCCGCGTCTCTTTGCTGTTTTGGAAATTGTGTCCATTATAGTTTTAGTAAAAAAAAATAAAAAAAAAAACAAAAAAAAAAAAAAAAAAAAAAAAAAAGTGTTCAAATACTGCTTTGCTTTCTGGGCAGAAACGGGACGTTGGCATAATAATAAATGGTAATAGTAGTGAAATATAGGGAACGAATCGAGCACATATCCATCAAGCAATACTATCCAGAGCACTTGACTCTGTGCCTAGCAGAAATCATACTTTGCTAATAAGCGGATCAAATTGGAGACAAAAAAAGGAAAAAGGAAAAAGGAAAAAGGAAAAAAAAAAAAAAAAAAAAAAAACTATCCTATTCAAGGTCGACGAGTGGTGTTAGTGGACGATGTGCTAGGCGCAGCCGGAGGTACTGCAGAAGTTTGAGGTCGAGGTGGCAAAGGTATAGGCTTATATGTTGTGGGTGGTTGTGTATTTGTTGGTGGAGCCCTTGGCCTATCTCTTCTCTCATGATCTGGGCCATACCCTCCACTAGGACGATATGGTGCTGCTGATCCGCCAGGTGGTCCTCCATGTCGAGGAGGCATATGATGTCCGTGTACATTCTGAGAAGCATGATGGTGATTAGTGTGATTATTGTGATGATGAGAGGCGTGGCGTTCCTGCTGTTGCTCATGCTTACGCTGGCGATCATATTCGTGGCTCGATTCATACACAGGTAGTCTGGATTTTTTTTTAAATATAGTTAGATGATTTAAAAAAAAATAAAAAAAAAAGATACAACAAAGAGTTTTCTTTTCTTCTTCTGATACATACGCTCCAATCTCTGCTGGTAATGGTTCGACCCATAGGTAGTCATGATCCGCTGCAGCAAATGCAGTCAATCTCTTCTTTGGATCCAAAACCAACAATTTATCCATTAGGTCCGCTGCTAATGTTCCATATGGCTCGAAATCTTCCTTCAACTTGCGAGGATAGTTCCTATTGACTTGATAAACAACCCCTTTTTCCTCCAATCCAGGCAAGGATGACCATCCAGGCATAGTCTCCTCTGTAGGTGAACCACATAGCTGAAAGATTTTGTCCAATTGATCCTGATCTGAACTTCCCTGTAAGACAGGTCTGCCAAATAACATTTCACCAAACACACAGCCAATGCCCCACATGTCCACTGCAGGGCCATACTTTTTCTGGCCCAAGAATAATTCTGGTGGGCGATACCAGCGTGTGACAACTTTGGACGTATAATCTTCGCCCTCTGGCTTGAAAGGTCTCGCCAATCCGAAATCTGCAATCTTCAATGTCCCATTGTTACTAATCAAGAGATTGGCTGCTTTCATATCCCGGTGCAAAATTTTTTGCTAGTAAATAAATAAATAAGCATTAGAGAAATACTGAAATATGTTTTTGGCAAAGTTCCATCACAGATAACTATTGGAAAAAAAAAAAAAAAAAAAAAAAAAAAAAATCACATACTGCATGCATATAGATGGTACCCTCGAGTAACTGCTTCATGTAGAGTTTAATCTGAGGGACAGAAAGTCTGACTCTAGGATTGTTCAAGAGTCCACTCAAATCATGGTCCATGTACGGGAAGACCATATATACACTTGCACGACTTCTACCACTTCTTGATCCTATTTTCATTATTATTATTATTATTATTATTATAAGTTAAAATTGTAATTAAGGTAATCTGGTCAGCTACTGAGATATAAATGTTCACTATCATTTTTTTTATTTTTATTTTATAAGCATTGCCTTACCAGGATTGACAGCAATATCATGAAGTGGGACAATGTTCTCATGCCTCAATCGTTTCAAGATTTTGATCTCTCTTAGAGCTGTAATTGGGATACCTTCGTTCTCGTTATGCATCAGAATACGCTTCAATGCCAACAATTCTCCAGACCCTTTCCTGCGTGCCTTGTGAACCTCACTGTTGGTATCCCATTTGGCAATAGGAAAAAAAAGAAAAGAAAAGATTATCAGAATGAAAAAGGAATCGTTTTCGTAAATGACAATGCTATTCGAAACTAATTCTAAAAAAGAGACTTGCCCAAAAGTGCCTTCGCCTAGCTTGTCAACCATCTCGAATTCTTTTAGCTGTGAGCATCCTTTCCATACTCTGAGCTGCCAAGGTATCAAAGAGGTTGATAGATTGAAAAGTTACAGGGAGGCAAAAGAGAGAACGGAGTAAAAGGAGGAGGGAAGGGATATGATATACCCTGTTAGTCTTCAAAGGTTGATATTCTCATTAAGAATTTCTCTTTTTTTATTATTCTTTTTCTTTATAACCTCTCTCATCTGCTATCCTGAAGGCTATTATTTCTCAACTTATACCTCCTTCTTCCGTGGAGGGCTGGGACTACCAGCACTGAGATTGGGGCTCACAGGAAGATGGTTGTTATGCATAGAAGTAAGCGATTGAGGTCGCTTCGAAGGATGGTCATGTTGATCTTCAGAGATGCGCTTCATTTTTTTTTTTCTTTCTTTTTTTTCCAACTTAACACGAAAAGATTAAGCAAGTGAAGATGCCTATGAGAAAGAAAACGGTAAAGCGATAGGAGACCGATTATAAAAAGGCTTCAAGTCTTTAAGAAAAAAAAAAAAAAAAAAAAAAAAAAAAAAAAGAAAAAAGATGCCCTTGAGAAGGATTACAGGTTGGTGATGCTTCTGGAAAAACCACATGGGATCGCATCAGGAATTCATTAAAGAAATAAGGGGAAGATGGGCAAAATTTAGCTCGAATGACGTATTACCCAATTGTTTTATTAGTTGCTCTATTCCCATATCTTCAGCGAGAAAAGCACAAGATGAAAGAGCCCTAAATCCCACAAGGCAAATCAACAGACGCAATCTTCTGTGGCAATATCAAGAGAAAACCGCAACAACACAAATACGCGACAGAGATAAGTGATGTATATGCATTGAAATATAATAAGGCACAAGCCCAAGGTTTCTGCAGTACGAGAGAGGAAGAGCATTAAGGTTGATATTATTGAACTAACGTTTCAAATAGTCATTCTACTTTGGCTGTTCATGCTTACTAGCCACTACTTTCTGAAATAGAAAGGATAACTTGTTACCTCAACATTCTGGAAGCAGCTATACGCGAGGTGGAAAATCAAATTCGCTGCTAATAGTATGGACAAGGATTGTCCGTATTTATAGGCCCTATAAAAATGACCTGCCATAGTATAACGACTGATAAGTTATTTATTAAAACCAAAAACCATAGTTGCAATCATGCCCACAACCACTATGTCACGAAGGATTATGAGCAGCTTGATCTCGGTCCAAGGCGCAAGGATAGACCATAGCCCTGCTATTGCCGCTGTCACTGAGCCTCCGCCGAGTCCACTCTTCAGGAAGCGGCCAAAAAGTTCAGCCTACAGGAAGCAGCCGCGGAGCAGGATCAGCTTAGGTTGCAAATACATTGATTTTCAACAGGACTGCAGTTACCATCTCCATCATTATTACCACCGCCGTTATCACCATACGATGGTATTGCTCTAGACCTTGGCATTACACAGTGAACAACAGGCAAATCGGCAACAAATACATGGGGGAACCAGTTGCCAAGAGCAAAGATGAGGCATCAGTGGCCTCTGCAAAAAGCACAATGGCATTACTTAACTTGTTATTAAAACCAACATTGCCTACAAAAGTACCAATTGAAAAAGAGATGGAGAATCATCAGTACCTGAAGCATGATAAGAAGCACAGGAGAAGATATAAAAAGTAGCGCATAGGAAGAGGTGACGGCGTCATTATTCCTCCAACCCCAACTGTTGACCACGTCTTTGGCTCTTCTCATGGAGCACGTCTTTTGATATTAATGACTCTGTTCGCTTCACACACAACCTGACACCGTCATCGAATATGTTCCCAGGCTTTCAATACCTACTTGGTCGAGTCAGAGCTACCTCGTTATGTAAAGCTTCTAGTACTTCAAAACAAGTTGGGAATTGCAAATTATAAGAGCAATATATTTCCAAAGGAGTGTTTGTAAATTAGTGCCTTTAAAAAAAGGAAAAAAAATAAATAACAAAGTACATTAAAACAAAAAGTACCAGACCCCAGCCTGCGTACCTAAAAATGAGCGAATGACTGAAGAGACCACACAGTGATTTTGCATCTCACCTAGTTTTTACTGGGCTCTAGAACACTTCGTTTGAGAACCAAAGTCACCATTGAATTTCCTCACGCGTACCTGGTGTTTAGTGACTAGCCACCAATATTAGCATGATGGAACATGCATCAGTTGCTTTCGACAGTGCGGCCGATCTGCCTTGATAGGGTGGGATGTGTAACAAAGCATCTGCAACCATAGCAGTGGATCCTGTTTAGATGCACTTTACATGAAAATCCTGACAATCAAAAGAGCACGGCTGTTAGGGAATGTCTTTCTCAGGGTCTATTTTTTAAGGTTGCGGCTCCACTTTGAGTTCTTTGCAGCCTTACCAAAAACAAACAAACAAACAAACAAACAAACAAACAAACTCTATCAGGACATTAGGATAGGATGGAAAGAGTGCACAGACCACGGTAGGAAAGAAAGAAGAAGAAGATTGTCCAAGATTGTCAAGACAGAAAGGAAAGCAGAAGATGAAGCAGACAAATATAAAAGCTTATTAGGTATCGCAAAGATCTTTTCATATGAGAAAAAGGTCCCACAATGACTCGATGCTGTCGAAGGCTGTGACAAAAGAAAAGAATGCAAGCCATTATGCCTCTGAAAACGTATAAAAGGATCTCTCTTTCCTCTCTTCCTTGGCTCCTCACCGCAAAGCAGCAGGTAAAACTGTTCAACATGTTTCCACAAATTGATTGGCGCAACTTTAGCCAGTAGCTCATGATATGTGGGGAGTGGGGATGAAGCTCAGAGAGTCTTCTCTGTTGGGGCCCAGGTAGATCTCCTCTGAGTCTGCGGAAACCAGGTGGGGGGCGCGCAACCAGACCACCTCCTCGTGGTGCGCCTTGGGCTGTCTGCTCTCAGCAGCAGGCAGGCGAAGAGTCTGGCACTTCTTTCTTATCACATCATCATATTTATGCTATTCGCAGCTACTTGTCAACACTGTGGTATTCATGTTGGACATGATTATATGGTGATGTCTTTCATGATAAGGAGGACGCAACTCTTATTGTCCTTGTTCTTGAGCCTGAGTCTCGTCTTGGGCAAGTGCGCCACCAAATTGAAACATACGCACTCATCAATAACATCTTCAGCCTTGTTCAGACGTTCTTTTCTTAAAGTCACTGAATGAACGCCTCCATTTCGGCAATTCCATCGCAACATGCATCTTCAGCCATTGAACATTTCTGAATTAGCTCAATTGCTCGAAGACATGAGCATTCTTGTTGGCGAAAAAAAAAAAAAAAAAAACTCGAAAGTTGCCTACCCGTCTGTAAGGATTTTCATATTGTCTTTCTCAAGCGTTTGTAAGGATATTCATATTGTCTTTCTCGAACGTCTATATTTCATATCAATACAGTCCATGACTAAATACTAAGCCTATCTCAAACACCTATAGGAGAGCATTGGCTTCAAATTTGGCAGGAAGTTCCAATTGACAGACGCTTCCAGAAGAAGTACCATGCCATCTTGATGAATGTCTGTCGTCCTCAGGATGCGATCGCCTTCAAAACCATACAGGCCATGGCACCGTCATATGTGGTCATCTAATTTACTCATTCAACTAAGGTCCACAGCTCCCATAAAAGAGGTCAAATGCTCCTTCAAGGCCGAGACTCATATTTATTTTTGGGGTTGCTAACTCTACTACTCTTGGAACAAAGATATGAACGTGATCAAGAAGACAAATGCATCCAGATCCACTTCTCAGCCTGTTAGCTTGGAATCTGTGCTCTGGGAAGCTAAGAGAGAAGACGGCAAAGATACATCATTGACTGATCTCTCAAGTGTAATGTGCTGAACACGACTATGCTGTTCATTTCAATAGCTCATGGTGTGCATTTCATATATCCACTCATCGTCAGGGAAGGCGTCATGGTCACCTCACCTTCTGTCATTTGTCGCAAATAGACGGTACAAAGCCTTGAATGGGAATGTGACCAGTGGGGCAAACAAGATCAATTGTTAAATAGATACAACGCAGCAATCTATTCAAGCCAAGTGGGTTGCAGGAGTCAAGTGAAAGGCATCTGCAAAAGGAGCTTTGGAAGAAATACACTGAATTTTCTCACTTGTCACGCGCGCAAGTGGCCAAGATTTTAAGAAATAGGATTAATGCGTTACTCAAAAGAGAAATGAGAAAACCTTTCATTCTGTCCTCATTCATCCAAGTGCTACCGACATGACAGAGCACCAATACCAACAATTCCGAAGGGCTGGCATAATTGAGAAAGTACCTTCGCAAGCAATGGCAACTCAGCCTGCCATGTGAGTCTGCAAGACATTCGGGATGTGTTTCCAGATGCACAGCGATTCAAGCTGGAGGAACTTCCTATTCCATTCCTCATAGACCCTAATGGGAACAGGTATGTTACTGATTATGGTGCGCTTTATCGATCATCTTTGGAAAATAAATGAAGCTCAATCTGGCATATATCTGTCTTCTTGTTAGAGTCGAGCCACCATGCATTGGATTCTATCCTTACAAGATCCTGGATGTCATTACAGAAGCGCCGCAGCTAAGCAGCAGCGACAGTAGCAGCAGCAGCACCGAAGCTAGCAACGCCAACACCAGCAACACCAGCATTGACGCCAACACTAGCACAAATAGCACTGACAATACCAACTGTAGCTGCAATAACAACAGCAATCACAACACCGTCATCCACTTGCCTACATTGAGAAAGTCGTCAAAGCAGGCCTCTCAGGATACTCTTTTACCATTATCAAACTTGATTCAATCTTTCAATTCGCTCCTTACTACACGCAACAATGCATATATCGAGGTGATCAGCTCTAACCTTGAGAAGGTTGCAGATGTGCTCTTGGAGGCCAAAGAGAAGGATGACAAGGTGGCTAATCTGCTGTTGGAAACCAAAGAAAAGGACAGCGAGCTGCATAAACTGAAAGACAAGATGCTTAATCTGGTATTGGAAACCAAAGAGAAGGACAGCGAGATGTTTAAACTACAAGAGAAGATGTTTAAACTACAATTGGAAGCTAAGGAGAAGGATGACATAATACAACATCAAGGCCCTGACAAGCTTGCTACCCTTCAAAAGCATGTCCATGCTATCCTTAAGCAGAACGTTGAGCTCCACGAATACGTAATTCCTCGACTGTTTATCATTCTACCTGTCGATCACACCAAGTGGGATCCAACGAATGTCTTGAAGAACAAAATTCGTGTTCATTTCCTATGTGAATGTGGAGATCACACTGCAATGACAAGCAAGAATAGTCAGAAGCCACTCCATATCACCAAACATGATGGATATGAGATCCGAAGCAGCACAGAATTCTTCCGCAAGTACGGAAAGCACATGTTCATCCTCTTACAGTGGCTCAAGCTGAGAATGTCTTCGTCTGCAACTCTGGCACCATCCCCAGATTTGACGGATGCTGGTATCGATTGTTCAATCGACTATATGGAAGCACTCTCTAAGGAGGATCCAGGCTTGAGCAACATTGCTACAATCGATGACTATGATGGACTGAAAGGATCAGATTTCCAAAATGTGTGGACATCCCTTCGAACCAATGATGAAGACAGGCAATTTGGGAACTTGTACAGGATCATGAGCGAAACAGGGCGTGCCAAATGGGTTTGTCTCGATCACTGTTGCTCGATGTATGAAGAAAAAGAACAGAAGGCATTTGTAAGTGCAGTGGAAGTGAATAGTGGCAAATATAACGGGCACCTTGGTAAAGTAACTATCACACTCAGGTCCAGAAAGAGAGCTAAAGGTCTTTTCGATGCACTAAGCAGGTCAAGACGAGTTTACGAGTTGGATATCACATTTGGCTGGGATTGGACTGAGATTGATCTTGAAGCATTTGAGAATGCTTTAGCGGTGTCGAGTGTATCGAATCTTCGACTTGGGCTTGCACGAACTCAAAGGAATGCCGGTACAAAAGATTCTTCAATACCCGCGCGATATGAGAGGCTTATTCGCATCATAGAGCTCAGTAACATGAAAACAATCCATATTACTCTATCTCAGGATCTCATGAAACTTCTCGGTTTAGGGCCTGCAAAACTGGCGCACCTTCATAAGCTAACCTTTGGGGTGAAGGCTCGATCGATTGGAGCCAGCGAATTACAAGGGCTTGTAAATTCACTCAAGACTAACACGGCATTAACGACTTTGGACTTGACCAACAACTCAATTTTTGATAAAGAAGTCCTGACACTGTCAGAGGCGCTCAAGACCAATATAACTCTAGCGATTTTGGACTTGAGTGACAACTCAATTGGGGATAAAGGAGCTCTGTCACTGTCGGAGGCACTTAAGGTTAACAGTAGCTTGACCTCTTTGACGCTGGGTAGCAACTCAATTGGGGATAAAGGAGCTCTGGCACTGTCAGAGGCGCTCAAGGTCAACAGTAGTTTGATGACTTTGAACTTGAGTTACAACTCAATTGAGGATGAAGGAGCTCTGGCATTGTCAGAAGCGCTCAAGGTTAACACTAGTTTGATAACTTTGGACTTGAGTGACAACTCAATTGAGGATGAAGGAGCTCTGGCACTGTCAGAGGCGCTCAAGGTCACCAGTAGTTTGATGTCTTTGGACTTGAGTTACAACTCAATTGAGGATGAAGGAGCTCTGGCACTGTCAGAGGCGCTCAAGGTCACCAGTAATTTGATGACTTTGGACTTGAGTGACAACTCAATTGGAAAGAAAGGAACCTTGGCACTGTCAGAGGCACTCAAGGTCAATACAACTCTGACGACTTTGAACTTGGATGGCAACGCATTTAGGGATAAAGCAGCTCTGGCAATCTCAGAAGCCCTCAAGACAAACGCAGTTTTAGCCAAATAAGTAAGACAGCCTTAAGCGTCAAAGAAGGGATACTGATGCTGTTAGCCACACTCTGGACTGTTTGACCAACTTTGGATCGTTTTTGGGATACTTGACTGATTTGATGGTTGAAAGAGCTCTGGGAGTGATTAAAGAAAATAGTTTGGTTTAAATAAAGCTTGCTTGTAACAACCAAGCAGCCATGGCGGCGTTGGTTTTTAATCCAAATATCAAGAAAGATATTAGTATCGATGGCTTCAAGAAGTGTGTCCTCCAGCTATAGCAGAGCATTGCGAAGGAGAATATCTACTGCGGGATGTCACTTCACTAAAATCTGCCTATATTGGACAAAGAGAGACCGAAAAGAGTGGGTGTTGGTGGCCAAGAGCGACCAATACGAACCTATTTCTAATAATTTGCACAATCGTATTAGAGAACCACTTATTAATAAATAAGAAATAAAAAAAAAACTTGTTGGGTTGAAAATAGAAGACTTCCAAGGCTTGTACGAGTATTCAAGGCAATGAGTTAACAAGGCAACGTTTTCAACTATATTAAGTTTTTTATTTTTTATTTTTAGGGTTGCTTGGGTTTACTCCGCTTTGCATCAACTTATTAGAACTGTAGCACAGACTACTCTACTATAGAAAGAGGAATAAAAGATCGTCTAGGTTATTAACATAGACAAAAAAAAAGCTTACACCGCGGAACGGGAGTCACCGGCTACGACTGTATTCATATTACCTGACAACGCAAATTCGCTCTTTGCTGTGCTCAGCTCAGCTTAAGGATCCCGGCGTAAGTTTTTGAATACTTTTACTTTTGAGGAATATGCCAAAAAATAAAAAATAAAAATAAAAAATAAAAAAGGTGTAAAGTATGTGTATGAAGAATAATTACCACAAAACGTCCTTCAAAGCCATCGTTCAGCCTGCGGCCAGGACTTGCCTCTGATCCCAGTCATCAAGTCAAACTGGTCACTTGAACTCCTGTCGTTTTGAGTACAGACCATTTTGATCTTGTGAAAAAGGAAATGCGTTGCTTAATCAACACCTTTCAGAACTGAACCCTTCAGACATGGAAACACCATCGATATTGTAACGACCCCATTCTGCAGCCAATGTCATCTTTGCCTCCCTTGCTGCCCCTCTAGCTATTAGGCCTGCTATCTCGTCTCTACAACCTTGTGCTCAAACTAGTATTCTCCAACAATGCACTGTTGAATACGAATTGGGTAACATTTTTTTCTCTGCACCTTTGTAATAACTGACTCGAATCTGCGAAAGCTACTGATCACATTCAGAATATGATGGAGATACTTATGTCACTCGAAGCCAAGGCCTTGCCTCTCGTACAAACCAGGAAGAACAGACCAACTTCATTGCCCTGGACTGCCGTGTTTGTGGCGCGCAAGGTGCTGATCTAGGATACTCCCAAAAACTCTAACCCAAGGGAAAATACGAGCCTCCATCTTTATAGAAATATTTAACTGGTATGACCGAACTGTAGGCCTTGACTGAGTGAGTAAACTGAGTCAAAAAAGTCGATGAATACACTTGATGGTGCGGTGGTTTGTATGGTTTGAAGATGATCGCATCCTTGCAATGATAAACTTTGGTCGGGACAGTATGGTACTTCCTCCAGGACCTATTAGATCCTCTTCTTACCTACTTAGCTCAATGCTCTCCTATACATGCTTGAGCAAGACAACATGAAAATCCTTGCAGACCCGTACGCAATTTCGAGATTCTTATTTCTCTTTTCTTTTGCCAAGAAAAATGCTCATGGCTTCGACTAATTCGAGTAATTCAAAAATGTTCATTGACTGAAGATGCACGTTGCGATGGAATTGTCAAAATGGAAGCATCCATTCAGTGATTGTAGGAAAAAACGCCTGAACAAGGCCGATGATGTTGTTGAGGCAAGATAGGCGCGTCGCGTGAACTTTGATTTCACGTGACCTAACCAGCCTATTTAGCGCTTGTTTTTTACTTTTTTCTTTTCCTTCTACTTTTTTTTTTTTTTTTTTTCTTCCAACCAACTGAACACTTTACCAACCAACTGAAAACTTTACTCTTTCCTTTCCCAACTAACTGAACACCTCACCTTTTCCTTTTCCAAACAACTGAATGGCCAATTGTTCATTCAGAAAGAAAAATGCATTCCATCGGAAAACGCAAAAACCCTCTGACAATTCTACTAAGCATATATACAAGTGCCAAAGAGACAACGAAATGAAAAGACACAAGGACAAGAAGGGATAGAAGATAACCAGTATAGCATGGCAAGCTCGAGCACAAATGCAGCTACATCAGTAATGATGACCACCCTATCGTCAACTATTATGGCATCACATTCCGTTACCACGTCAGGACTTGTCCCTCGTCACGCTACTGTCGAAAAGACCCAACCGAATCCATTCAACAACAATATTGGTGAAATATACCAGGATCATAATAAGCAACAAGAACGAGAACGAAAGAAAGATGTCATTATTATAATCCAGGGATCTTCGTTAAATAAAAAGGGGTAAAAGTCTTAGCGATAGTAAAAACCCTATAAATGGCTGCTAATCACAACAATTGGTGGCAACAACAGTGGCGCCAAGGATGACGCCACCAAACCTCGACAGCTTCTACTTCTGGATCAAGTGTCTCCACCGTTGCCAAATGCCAATACAGCTAGTGATGCGTCGTCGTCCTCGTCATGGATGCGATCATTCAAGTGTAGCTACGGTAATCCCAACAGAATGCACAGAGCATTTATACCTGGTCCAGTACAAGATTGGAAACAATATGGGGATCAATATGGGGATCTGAACCATACTTTGGGTCCCAGGCAAAAGATAGCGAGGCAACTGCAAAATCGGATCGTAATGGTACGACTGTTGTCCATATAGATTCTTACGATACAACATCGACAACCTTATTATCAATAGTGATATCATCGACATCAGTTAAATCCACTGCTTCACAACCTGGCTGCGCTATCCAGACTGATGCAGTAAAGGACTCTACAGCTTTGATCAGTGCAAAGCCCCGACCTCGTGGGCAGGAAACATCCAAAAGAGAAAGTAAGGATCCGAATGCAACTAAGGATTGTAGCCCTAAACCTCAAGCAGAAATAATAACAGAAACAGCAATGGCGGCAGCAGCAATCATGCAAACACCTACATCAACGTCTTCAATGTTCATGTCCGAGTACAGAACGACAAGAGTATCCAAAGAGCAATAAGCAAGGCCATGTATAACTGGAAAGATCCCGGACATTCCCCTCAAAAAAATATATATAATAAAAGAAAAAAAATCTCTCGTTTCGTATGATTGTTTTGTGTTGTGAAAAAAAAGAAACAAAATTACTCAAAGTGCTTAATATGACAGTATACAGTGTTAAGCCTAGGAAAAGAGTTGTTTTAGTAACTATAATAAAATTATCTTTTTGTCTCTCTAAACTTATTGCTACACGGTGATTCAACCTCTTCCTTCTACGGTTTCAATTCGGCCAGGCTTGATCCGCCATCTTCCAAATGAAACTTGTAAGAGTATTAATGAGTCTGCTAATCCGCTTTCCTATGTCAATTGTCAGCACTGCTTGAATCTCTTGCTTCCCATTCATTCTCTCAAAAACATTCTTCCTAGGACTACCTTTACTGGACAGTTTAGACTTGGACCCCGTTGATGATATCCAGGTATGGGAAAATCAATAATCTTAAAGAATCTGCTTTGAAGTCGGGCGAAGATCAGCTATAACCCCCTTGGGTTTCGGTTCTGTTCACCACTTTACCACTGTAATACATTACTATCCCTTTTTCGAAGATATGAGCATTCCTGTTGGCGAAAAAGAAAAAAAAAAAAAGAAAAAGAAAAAGAAAAATCTCGAAATTGCGTACGAGTCTGGAGGGACTTTTATGTAGTCTTGCTCAAGCATGTATAGGAGAGCATTAAGCTCAACTATGAGTAAGAAGAGGGTCTAATAGATTCCGGAAGAAATATCATACCATCCCAACCAACGTTTATCACTGCAAGGATGCGATCACCTTCAAACCATCAAATGTTCATCTACTTTTTTAGACTCGATCGAGGAAGGAGGAAAAAGGAAAAAGGGGAAAAAAAAAAAAAAAAAACGTTTTCCGATGCTTCAAAGTTCAAAAAGTAGGAGGGATATTTCTTCCAGATGCAGATGTCTATGTAAGAGTCTACATGTTTCCATATGAATGCACAATGCAGAATGGGCGTGGGAAGCAGTCGGGAAGAGCGGGCTGTGGTTGGTCTGTTATGAATAGAGAGGTCAGCTGGTGTACTGACCACTCAAATGGAATAGAATTGAATGAATTGAATAGGATAAAGAGTGTAATGTTATTTTGTCACACACACCACAGCACCACAGCAGCCACAACTAACTTGCATTTGCATTTACATCTGATTAGACAGCTTGTTTGTCTGACAAAACATAAAATAACCTTTATTAACCCCATTTCAAAATCAAACTCACTCTCACATTCAAATTCACATTCGTTCATTCATTTATTCATTCATTCATCCACATTCAACTAAAAGGGTTTCTTTTTTCACCTCCAGTTCTGTTAACACTCTTCTCTTGACTCTCTCTTTGCACACAACCCTGGTTTTTCTTGATTCTATTGTCATCGCCCATTTCATATGACAATATTACGATATTACAATATTACAAATATATTCTAACAGCGCATATCGCATCTTATACCCGCACGTCCTCATTACAGCACAGCCCCCTCTCCTCTGATTTACGTACTCGACCATTTATATGCTCGTATGACCCAAAGAGTGCTGTTTTATTAAATTTATCAATATAACCACCAACCACCATGCCCGTCTTTGCTCAGGTTACCACTGCGGATCCTGTGGACACCGCATCCATCACCGCCACCACTACAGACACAACTGACATTGCGCTCGAAGTGATCTGTACCTGTCCCACTTCAGAAGACAACGGCAATAGCAATAACCACGACAATAGGGATGTCTTTCAAGATTCTCAAGATAATCATTATTATGGTACATCAGTTCATTTCCATGGACATCTCTTAACGTGTCCTCTTCACGATGTTTCCAACGCTCCATATTGTGTGCAATTGAAACAACAGATCTTGATGAAACAGAAACAGCTGCTAATATTGCAGCAGAGACGGAAAGAACTGCAGCAACTACAGCTACAGCAAAGACGACAGCGTAAACGAGATCCTTTTGAATTTGTTCGGATGATACCATCCAGGGTATGCCATCTATACCCAGGAAGTAGGTTTCAAGGCGAGCAAACCTCAGGTTCACACAGTTACAGCGTCATTGTCGATATCAAGGTATGAAATGAAGCAACGAACCGATGTTTGGCAAATCTCTACAAGCATTTTGATAATACTCAGGGAAAGGATGGCTAAAAGATTTTTTTTTTTATTTTATTATTATTATTATTATTATTTTTTTTAAAAAACCTCTCGCTGCCTTTTCTTGTCATCTTTGTATACAATAGCACGTTGATCTAAATCAGTCTACACTGAGTGGATACTTACTCATCAAGAACCTGACGCCTGATTACCCAAAGCTGACAACCTTTTTTGATGCAGAGATTATTGGGCCCGAGTTTTCGTTCTTGACAAAGAAGTGGGATGCAACAGAAGAAACAGATGAGGAGCACTGGGTAAGTAGCAAACAGCAGCCACAGCAACCACAACAACTACAGCAACAGTAACAACATCTCAAACATCGCATCGGGATAACAACCGTTTTAAGGTCTATTTAAACCGCGCAAAGACAAATATTCATTTTTTGTTATTATTATTATTTCCCACTAATAGACGCAGTTTTCATCGTTCGAGGGCGTAGTCAATTTAAGGGACATGGAACGGGATTTCAAATACGATTTCAATAACAGAGATGTGGTTTTTATGAGATGGAAGGAACATTTCTTGGTACCGGATCACCGTATTGAAGGTGTTCAAGGCGCAAGTTTTGCGGGCTTTTACTATATTTGTTATCAAAAGATTACGGGCAAAATCAAAGGCTATTATTACCATCAGTCAAGTGAGAAGTAAGTCTTCATTTTTTTTATTTTTATTTTTATTTTTATTTTTTTCTATCTCTTACGGGAATGACAATCCTAAACAAGTCGTCACTAATCTCTACTAATTCACTTTACTGCCATTTTAGATTCCAAAAACTTGAACTTGACCATGTCACTGAACGTTCGTTTGGGTCATACGAGTTCCGATGAATAATATGGATAGCATCCGTTCTTTATTGTCCCTTCCTCATCTTTTCAATCACATTTCTTTTCCTTGGAAACCCAAGGTAGCTTCATTATACCATTTTGTCATTATTCGATTTAATCCATTTACCTCATTATCACCTTGTTCATATTCGCGTCGAAAAAACAAAACTAAAAAAAGAAACTCGGGAATATCACAATGGGAATAAGTTCCACTTCGTCCTTTATTTTAATACATATTATCCGTTGACAGCCAATTCGTTTATAATCACCTACATTACCCTTTTTCAATCCTGATTTTTTTTTTTTTTTTTTTTCTTTTTTAGAAAAAACACGTAAAGATTAAAAAAACTCATGGCCGGAGGAATAACTGACTATTAAGATTTATTATGATCATTATACTCTATCTGATTTTGCAGACGGTGAATGGACTATATTTTCTCTTGTTGAATTAAACGGATAATCCTACTTTTTAAAAAAAAAAAAAAAAAAAAAAAAAAATAATAATAATAATAATAATAATAATAAAATAAACAAAAGAAATACAATTGACGCTGTTTAGTTTCTTTATAACATGGCCATCAATTTTGATAATTCGTGTCAAAAGAAGAAATAATGTGGTTTCTTTTTTTTTTTTTCATTTTTCATTTTTTGGTTTGCTCAGGTAATGGGTAAGTTGGATCCATGGCTCCGAAGAGACGTCATAAAGACTAATCGTTTGATACATCATAGCAAAAGAAAAAAAAAATGCCTCTTCTTTTATATATCTAAATCGAACCGCTAAAACCTTTAAACGTACCTTATCTTTTTTTTTAGATCCAATGAATTTAGCAACATTAGCTAACCAATTACAAATAGATTCAATCGATATCAGAGTCTGTACTCAATGTTTCCAAGATTCAGACTATTAAATACATTAGTATGTACATTTATTCATGACATTCTTGAAGAAAAAAAAAGTGAAAGGAATTGAAAAGTGAAGTAGAGACAGATGTTTTTTTTTTTTTTAAATGTTATTTGTGGGTTAAAGAAAGGTGGCTTACTTCCAGCGAGAATCATATATTTTTAGCTGACTTTATCATTTTGTTTAGCTAATTTTTCTTATAGTTAGCTAAAAATTAAAATGAATTCACCAAGGTACAAGGAAAAACAGTCAGAAATATCTGGATATCTCTACAGGACTACAGGAAGCTGTCATCCCTGATCACAAATGATGTGCTATTATTCGAGGGCACTTTCACTCCCAACAAAGGCCACACTCACCTAGCCTTCAGACAAAGGTCAAGGTAAATTTTACTTAAGTATAAATTAAGCGGTTTGTATACTATGCTACACCCCCCCCCCTTTCTTAAGCTAATTTTGAACAGGTTGATCTCAGGAACTAGAAAACGTAGAGTGAGCAGATTTCACCATGATGATCTTAATGACATGGGCAATCTAATGTCGCCCACCATGTCCCAAAATAAGGTTCAGCCAATAATTGGCCGTGCTAAAGTTAATTTCGGTGTAGACATTGTAATGTTCCTTCAAGTAACGTTCATTCATTCAGTTAATGTTAAAAATATGTAAAACCAAATATGTGCAGCATTCTGTATTTTTTTTTTTTCACTTTTCCCGCTTACGCACATATCTACCAGCCGCTCAAACTATGAACATTCACGACCTCGTCAATGATGATGATTGCTCAACTGTTTATGATGATTGGGAAGAGTATTGTCCATCTTTCTTTGAACCGGATTTCGCTGTAGTCGATGAAGGATTAGACGTAACTATTTCTGCCAGCCACGAGGACCAATTCACTGGCGATGGTTTCTCCCCGGATTCCATTTTCCCATACCAGCAGAGTCTCCTAATAAGAAGAGGCCCTATTGTGCATGTTGCAGATTTATCTCTCGAGGTAATGAAGGCCGCGCCAACAACCGAACAGCTTGAATTTGTAACGATTGCAATACTCCTCTTTGCATAAACAAAAAGAGAAATTGCTTTGAGAGGTTCCATAGTAAAGATGGGAATCAAAATTTAACTTAACTCGCAGTAATCACATGTAATAAATTGAACAAAAAAAATCTTTATTTTCTTCAAGTCTTGGCGTGATCAAGTGCATCGGTTGTTTATCAGATGCAAGACAAATTTGACACACCAAGTACATGTCGTTACAGTAAAAAAAAAAAAAAAAAAAAAATGAAGGACAGTGCGTGTGTCCCTCAAAGAGGAAAAGAGAAAAACCTATCATTCTGTCCTCATTCATCCAAGTACTACCGACATGACAGAGCATCAATACCAACAATTCCGAAGGGCTGGCATAATTGAGAAAGTTTGTGTCAGAATTGCTTCTACCTTCGCAAGCAATGGCAACTCAGCCTGCCATGTGAGTCTGCAAGACATTCGGGATGTGTTTCCAGATGCACAGCGATTCAAGCTGGAGGAACTTCCTATTCCATTCCTCATAGACCCTAATGGGAACAGGTATGCTACTGATTATGGTACGCTTTATCAATCATCTTTTGAAAATAAATGAAGCTCAATCTGGCATATATCTGTCTTCTTGTTAGAGTCGAGCCACCATGCATTGGATTCTATCCTTACAAGATCCTGGATGTCATAACAGAAGCGCCGCAGCTAAGCAGCAGCGACAGTAGCAGCAGCAGCACCGGAGCTAGCAACGCCAACACCAGCAACACCAGTATCAACACCAACACCAGCACAAATACCAACATCGATAATACTAATTGCAGCTGCAATAACAACAGCAATCACAGCGCCCTCATCCATTTGCCTACATTGAGAAAGTCGTCAAAGCAGGCCTCTCAGGATACTCTTTTACCATTATCAAACTTGATTCACTCTTTCAATTCGTTCCTTACTACACGCAACAATGCATATATCGAGGTGATCAACTCTAACCTTGAGAAGGTTGCAGATGTGCTCTTGGAGGCCAAAGAGAAGGATGACAAGATGCTTAATCTGGTATTGGAAACCAAAGAGAAGGACAGCGAGATGTTTGAACTTCAAGATAAGATGGCTAAAATGCAAGTGGAAGCTAAGGAGAAGGATGACATAATACAACATCAAAGCCTCGACAAACCTGCCTTGCTCCAACAGCATGTTGACGCTATCCTCACTCAGAATACTGAGCTTCACGAATACGTAATTCCTCGACTGTTTATCATTTTACCTGTCGATCACACCAAGTGGGATCCAATGAATGTCTTGAAGAACAAAATTCGTGTTCATTTCCTATGTGAATGTGGAGATCACACTGCAATGACAAGCAAGAATAGTCAGAAGCCACTCCATATCATCAAACATGATGGGTATGAGATCCGAAGCAGCACAGAATTCTTCCGCAAGTACGGAAAGCACATGTTTATCCTTTTAAAGTGGCTCAAGTTAGGAATGACCTCGTCTACATCTCTGGCACCATCCCCAGATTTGATGGATGCTGGTATCGATTGTTCAATCGACTATATGGAAGCACTCTCTAAGAAGGATCCAGGCCTGAGCAACATTGCTACAATCGATGGCTATGATGGACTGAAAGGATCAGATTTCCAAAATGTGTGGACATCCCTTCGAACCAATGATGAAGACAGGCAATTTGGGAACTTGTACAGGATCATGAGCGAAACAGGGCGTGCCAAATGGGTTTGTCTCGACCACTGTTGCTCGATGTATGAAGATAAAGAACAGAAGGCATTTGTAAGTGCAGTGGAAGTGAATAGTGGCAAATATAACGGGCACCTTGGTAAAGTAACTATCACACTCAGGTCCAGAGAGAGAGCTAAAGGTCTTTTCGATGCACTAAGCAGGTCAATACGAGTTTACGAGTTGGATATCACATTTGGCTGGGATTGGACTGAGACTGATCTTGAAGCATTTGAGAATGCTTTGGCGGTGTCGAGCGTGAAGATTCTTCGACTTGGGCTTACACGCACTCAAAGGAATGCTGGTATAAAGGACTCTTCAATATCCGCGCAATATGAAAAGCATATTCGCATCATAGAGCTCAGTAACATGAAAACAATCCATATTACTCTATCTCAGGATCTCATGAAACTTCTCAGTTTACGACCTGCAAAACTGGCGCACCTTCATAAGCTAACCTTTGGGGTGAAGGCTCGATCGATTGGAGCCAGCGAATTACAAGGGCTTGTAAATTTACTCAAGACTAACACGGCATTGACGACTTTGGACTTGACCGACAACCCAATTTTTGATAAAGAAGTCCTGACACTGTCAGAGGCGCTCAAGACCAATACAACTCTAGCGATTTTGGACTTGAGTGACAACTCAGTTGGGGATAAAGGAGCTCTGGCACTGTCGGAGGCGCTCAAGATTAACAGTAGTTTGACCTCTTTGAGGTTGGGTAGCAACTCAATTGGGGATGAAGGAGCTCTGGCACTGTCAGTAGCGCTCAAGGCCAATACAGCTTTGTCGAATTTGGACTTGTGGAGCAACTTAATTGGGAATGATGGAGCTCTGGCATTGTCAGAAGCGCTCAAGGTTAACACTAGTTTGATAACTTTGGGCTTGTGGGAGAACTCAATTGGAGATGAAGGAGCTCTGGCGTTGTCAGGGGCGCTCAAGGTTAACACTGATTTGATGGTTTTGGACTTGTGGCGCAACTCAATTGGGGATGAAGGAGCTCGGGTGCTATCAGAGGCGCTCAAAGTTAATAATAGTTTGAGGACTTTGGATTTGAGCAACAACTTAATTTGGGATGAAGGATCCCTGGCATTATCAGAAGCGCTCAAGGCTAACTCCGGATTGAACACTTTGGACTTGAGTGCTAACTCAATTGAGGGTGAAGGAGCTCTGGCCTTGTCAGAGGCGCTCAAGGTTAACAGGAGTTTGATGACTTTGGACTTGAGTGAAAACTCAATTAGGGATGAAGGAGCTCTGGCACTGTCAGAGGCGCTCAAGGTCACCAGTAGTTTGATGTCTTTGGACTTGAGTGAAAACTCAATTAGGGATGAAGGAGCTCTGGCACTGTCAGAGGCGCTCAAGGTCACCAGTAGTTTGATGTCTTTGGACTTGAGTTACAACTCAATTGAGGATGAAGGAGCTCTGGCACTGTCAGAAGCGCTCAAGGTCACCAGTAGTTTGATGACTTTGGACTTGAGTTACAACTCAATTGGAAAGAAAGGAACCTTGGCACTGTCAGAGGCACTCAAGGTCAATACAACTCTGATGACTTTGAACTTGGGTGGCAACGCAGTTGGGGATGAAGCAGCTCTGGCAATCTCAGAAGCACTCAAGACAAACGCAGTTTTAGCCAAAAAAAAAATAAGACAGCCTTAAGCGTCAAAGAAGGGATACTGATGCTGTTAGCCACACTCTGGACTGTTTGACCAACTTTGGATCGTTTTTGGGATACTTGACTGATTTGATGGTTGAAAGAGCTCTGGGAGTGATTAAAGAAAATAGTTTGGTTTAAATAAAGCTTGCTTGTAACAACCAAGCAGCCATGGCGGCGTTGGTTTTTAATCCAAATATCAAGAAAGATATTAGTATCGATGGCTTCAAGAAGTGTGTCCTCCAGCTATAGCAGAGCATTGCGAAGGAGAATATCTACTGCGGGATGTCACTTCACTAAAATCTGCCTATATTGGACAAAGAGAGACCGAAAAGAGTGGGTGTTGGTGGCCAAGAGCGACCAATACGAACCTATTTCTAATAATTTGCACAATCGTATTAGAGAACCACTTATTAATAAATAAGAAATAAAAAAAAAACTTGTTGGGTTGAAAATAGAAGACTTCCAAGGCTTGTACGAGTATTCAAGGCAATGAGTTAACAAGGCAACGTTTTCAACTATATTAAGTTTTTTATTTTTTATTTTTAGGGTTGCTTGGGTTTACTCCGCTTTGCATCAACTTATTAGAACTGTAGCACAGACTACTCTACTATAGAAAGAGGAATAAAAGATCGTCTAGGTTATTAACATAGACAAAAAAAAAGCTTACACCGCGGAACGGGAGTCACCGGCTACGACTGTATTCATATTACCTGACAACGCAAATTCGCTCTTTGCTGTGCTCAGCTCAGCTTAAGGATCCCGGCGTAAGTTTTTGAATACTTTTACTTTTGAGGAATATGCCAAAAAATAAAAAATAAAAATAAAAAATAAAAAAGGTGTAAAGTATGTGTATGAAGAATAATTACCACAAAACGTCCTTCAAAGCCATCGTTCAGCCTGCGGCCAGGACTTGCCTCTGATCCCAGTCATCAAGTCAAACTGGTCACTTGAACTCCTGTCGTTTTGAGTACAGACCATTTTGATCTTGTGAAAAAGGAAATGCGTTGCTTAATCAACACCTTTCAGAACTGAACCCTTCAGACATGGAAACACCATCGATATTGTAACGACCCCATTCTGCAGCCAATGTCATCTTTGCCTCCCTTGCTGCCCCTCTAGCTATTAGGCCTGCTATCTCGTCTCTACAACCTTGTGCTCAAACTAGTATTCTCCAACAATGCACTGTTGAATACGAATTGGGTAACATTTTTTTCTCTGCACCTTTGTAATAACTGACTCGAATCTGCGAAAGCTACTGATCACATTCAGAATATGATGGAGATACTTATGTCACTCGAAGCCAAGGCCTTGACTCTCGTACAAACCAGGAAGAACAGACCAACTTCATTGCCCTGGACTGCCGTGTTTGTGGCGCGCAAGGTGCTGATCTAGGATACTCCCAAAAACTCTAACCCAAGGGAAAATACGAGCCTCCATCTTTATAGAAATATTTAACTGGTATGACCGAACTGTAGGCCCTGACTGAGCGAGTAAATTGAGTCAAAAAGTAGATGAGCACACTTGATGGTGCGGTGGTTTGTATAGTTTGAAGATGATCGCATCTTTGCAATGATAAACTTTGGTCGAGACAGTATGGTACTTCCTCCAGGACCTATTAGATCCTCTTCTTACCCATACTTTAGCTCAATGCTCTCCTATACATGCTTGAGCAAGACAACATGAAAATCCTTGCAGACCCGTACGCAATTTCGAGATTTTTATTTTTCTTTTTTTTGCCAAGAAAGATGCTCATGGCTTCGACTAATTCGACTAATTCAGAAATGTTCATTGACTGAAGATGCACGTTGCGATCGAATTGTCAAAATGGAGGCATCCATTCAGTGACTGTAGGAAGGAATACCTGAACAAAGCCGATGATGTTATTGAGTGCACATGTTCCAATTTGGTGGCGCACTTGCCAAGACAAGACTCGGGCTTAAGAGAAATGCTACGAGTAGTTGACATGTTAAACCATAAAATGACTGCCCACACATGGGCAAGATAGACGCGTCGCGCGTAACTATTGGCTTCACGTGACAAAATATGCCTATTTAAGGCTTGATTTTAGCTTTCAACAACCTGAACACTTCTTCAACTTTTCCTTTCTCTACCAACTGAATTCCCAATAGTTCATTCAGAAAAAAAAAATGCATACCATTGGTAAACGCAAAGAACCCTCTGGCAGCCCTACTCTGCGTGACATTCAAAGCTCAAAGAGACAACGAAATGAAAAGACACAGGGAGAAGAAGAAATAGAAGATAACCAATATAACACGACAAGCACTACAATAACAACGCTGACTACCTCATCATCAACTACTACGGTATCATATTCCACAGGGAAGCGCAAAGAGCCTTCCGGCAGCCCTTTGCAGCATGATATTCAAGTGTCAAAGAAACAGCGAAACGAAAAGACACAAGGACAAGAGGAAATAGAAGACAACCACTATACCATGACAAGCTCGAGCACAAAAGTAGTAACAGCAACAACGACTGCTCCATCGTCAGCTATTGCGGTATCGCACTTTGTTGCCGCCTCAGGGTTCGTTTCTCATCATGTTGCTGTTAAGAAGGCTGAACCAAATACAATCAACAATATTGGTGGCAACAACAGTGGCGTCAAGCATGACGCCACCAAAACCTCAGCAGCTTCGACTTCGGGATCAACCAATAAAGATAATGGTGCCTCGTCGACCTCGTCATGGAGGCGAACGTTCAAGTATGACAGCAGCAATCCTAGCAGAGTACATAGAACGTTTATATATGATCCAGTAACCTCAACTACCTTCATCTTGACCTCTTCAATGTTCATGTGTGGGTACGAAACAACAAGAGTATCCAAAGAGCAATAAGCAAGGCCATGTATTACTGGAAATGGCCTGGATACTCCCCTCAAAAAATTATATATAAAAAAAAAAAAAAAAAAAAAAAACTCTCATTTCATATGATTGTTTTGTATTGTGAAAAAAAAAAAAAAAAAAAAAAAAAAAAAAAGAGACAAAATTACTCATATACCAGTATATATAGTGCTAAGCCTTTGGAAGGTTTGTTTTAATTGCTTTAATAAAATTACCTTTTGTCTCTCAAAGCTATTACAAACAGTATTTTTTATTTTCTCAATGCTCGCTACATGGTGATCCAATGCTCCCTTCTTTCTACGGCTTCAATTAGGCCAGACTTGGTCCGCCACCTTCCGAATGAAACTTGTAAGAGCATCAATGAGCCTGCTAATTCACTTTCCTATGTCATTTGTCCGCACTGCTTGAATCTCTTGCTTTCCATGCATTTTCTCATAAACATTCTTCCTAGGACTACCTCTACTGGACACTTTAGACTTGGACCCCGTTGATGATATCCAGGTATGGGAAAATCAATAATCTTAAAGAATCTGCTTTGAAGTCGGGCGAAGATCAGCTATAACCCCTTTGGGTTTCGGATCTGTTCACCATTTTGCCACTGTAATACATTACTATCCCTCTTTGCATGTATCCTTGATGTATTACGGACTGTACCTCGCGTATTAGGGAGAAAATAAAATAGTCAGCTATTGACTAAGAGGGAGATGGACTCGTATCGCTGCAGTGCTGAACTGCACCGCTTGGCAGCGAGGCTTTCACACCTTTACTGGCTTCTACAACTGTCAAATACCTCTCTTGCCTTCGTTGAGTTACTTCAAAACAAGTTGAGAATTGCAAATTAAATGAGCAATGTATTCCAGAGGTTTGTAAATTAGGGCCTTAAAAAAAGAAAAAAGAAAAATTCATAAAGTACATTATAACAAAAAGCACCAGACCCCAGCCTGTGTACCTAAAAATGAGCGAATGACTGAAGAGACCACACAGTGATTTTGCATCTCACCTAGTTTTTACTGGGCTCTAGAACACTTCGTTTGAGAACCAAAGTCACCATTGAATTTCCTCACGCGTACCTGGTGTTTAGTGACTAGCCACCAATATTAGCATGATGGAACATGCATCAGTTGCTTTCGACAGTGCGGCCGATCTGCCTTGATAGGGTGGGATGTGTAACAAAGCATCTGCAACATAGCAGTGGATCCTGTTTAGATGCACTTTACATGAAAATCCTGACAATCAAAAGAGCACGGCTGTTAGGGAATGTCTTTCTCAGGGTCTATTTTTTAAGGTTGCGGCTCCACTTTGAGTTCTTTGCAGCCTTACCAAAAACAAACAAACAAACAAACAAACAAACAAACAAACTCTATCAGGACATTAGGATAGGATGGAAAGAGTGCACAGACCACGGTAGGAAAGAAAGAAGAAGAAGATTGTCCAAGATTGTCAAGACAGAAAGGAAAGCAGAAGATGAAGCAGACAAATATAAAAGCTTATTAGGTATCGCAAAGATCTTTTCATATGAGAAAAAGGTCCCACAATGACTCGATGCTGTCGAAGGCTGTGACAAAAGAAAAGAATGCAAGCCATTATGCCTCTGAAAACGTATAAAAGGATCTCTCTTTCCTCTCTTCCTTGGCTCCTCACCGCAAAGCAGCAGGTAAAACTGTTCAACATGTTTCTGCTAGCTTGGATACATCATTGACTGATCTCTCAAGTGTAGTATGCTGAACACGACTATGCTGTTCATTTCAATAGCTCATGGCGTGCTTTTTATATCTCCACTCATCGTGAGGGAAGGTGTCATGGCCATCCCGCCTTCAATTAATTGTCGCAAATACACAGCACAAAGTCTTGGATGGGAGTGTGACTAGTGTAGTGAACAGAACTTTGTCCATTATAGGCTTGAGAGACAATAAAATTGGGAAGAAAGACGCACTGTACTGGCTCTATCATAGGCACTTAAGACAACAATTCTTTGGCCACTTTGGAAATAGAGGGCAATTTAGTAAGGCAAGTTTAACGCGGCCATAGCCCTTTATAAATGAGAAAATCTCCATCAATAAACATAGAATACATTTTTTTTTATTATCTGCCTGATTTGATTATCAAAATAGTGTATGGGGTAGCTCATGAAAATAACTTGGTTTAGAATAAAAAGCTGGCTTGCGAGAGCCAAACGGCCATAACTATATCGTTTTTTAATGCTTCGATAGCACCTCTTTCTCCCCTTGCAAGACAACTCTTGAATCCCAGTATTATTGAAAGTACTCTTCTTAATAAACAGTGCGTCATAATAAGTCAGTAAATGATTCGCACAAGTTGCATGATATTTAGGTAATTCAGTGTTTGCTTGAAATTCTCTTAGAGTATATAAATCAAGGGTTTGAAGAAGAATGTACAACAGCCGAAGCAGAGTCTTGCAAAGGAGTTTAGCTACTGCGAGATCACATTTACCGAGGGCCGTACAAGTTGATCAATGGTGGACTGGAAGGAGCTGTAGGCCATACATATGGGTCTCTCCTGACCCTCAACCACTCGTTTAAAAAAAAAAAAAAAAAAAAAAAAATAAAGTAAAATCTCCAAAGCATGACACCGGTTGCTGCGCCCAAAATCGATATTCGTAATTGAGGATTTTGCACCTAACGTATTTACGATTACAATTAGACTGAGAAAATCGATTTGGGTGAAAGAGCAAAGCCAATTTCCGATGCTGGTCGATTTTTTTTGCAAGCATGTATTTAAAACCATAAATAAAATAATGATCGTAAATCCTGACCTACTTCGAGAAGTGGTCATTATTGTAATAGTGCTCCTACCATGTTTTTTCTGGTCAAGCCTGCCTCCTAAAGCCTAAAGCTGCGAAATTTAGCCTTCATATCGGTAAATGGACATATTCAAATACATTATGGACATATTCAAATACATTATGGACTCAGAATTTTTTACCGATGCATTTTCTTTCAGCAGTACACCAGAGCCGGCGAATTTGACTGAGCCTGAGAGAAAAGAGCAAGCCACATTTGCATTTCACCACGTGCATGGGCACATGAACCTCATCCTCAGGCCGGTGGCGAGCCTAGTATTGGCCCTCAGAAAAAGAAAAAAAAAAAAAAGATCTATACTTTTTAGGATGGTAATTTCAATAGGAAAGACGTAGGTTTGTTGTGCCTTCCATAGAACTTGAGGTTTGTTATAAGGCCAGCATACTGTGGTTACAAGCCTTGGAAGTCTTCTATTTTCAACCCAACAAGTTTTTTTTTTATTTCTTATTTATTAATAAGTGGTTCTCTAATACGATTGTGCAAATTATTAGAAATAGGTTCGTATTGGTCGCTCTTGGCCACCAACACCCACTCTTTTCAGTCTCTCTTTGTCCAATATAGGCAGATTTTAGTGAAATGACGTCTCGCAGTGGATATTTCCCTTCGCAATGCTCTGCTTTAGCTGGAGGACACACTTCTTGAAGCCATCGATACTAATATCTTTCTTGATATTTGGATTAAAAACCAACGCCGCCATGGCTGCTTGGTTGTTACAAGCAAGCTTTATTTAAACCAAACTATTTTCTTTAACCACTCCCAGAGCTCTTTCAACCATCAAATCAGTCAAGTATCCCAAAAACGATCCAAAGTTGGTCAAACAGTCCAGAGTGTGGCTAACAGCATCAGTATCCCTTCTTTGACGCTTAAGGCTGTCATATTTTATTTTATTTTTTTGCTAAAACTGCGTTTGTCTTGAGGGCTTCTGAGATTACCAGAGCTTCTTCATCCCCAACTGCGTTGCGACCCAAGTTCAAAGTCGTCAAAGTTGTATTGACCTTGAGTGCCTCTGACAGTGCCAAGACTCCATCCTTTCCAATTGGGTTGTTATACAAGTTCAAAGTCGTCATAGTTGCATTGGCCTTAAGCGTCTCTGACAGTGCCAGGGCTCCTTCATTCCCAATTGAGTTGCCGCTCAAGTTCATAGTCATCAAACTAGTATTAACCTTGAGTGCCTCTGACAACGCCAGAGCTCCTCCATCCCTAATTGAGTTGTAACTCAAGTCCAAAGTCATCAAACTACTGTTGACCTTGAGCGCCTCTGACAGTGCCAGAGCTCCTTCATCCCCAATTGAGTTGCTACCCAACCTCAAAGAGGTCAAACTACTGCTAATCTTGAGCGCCTCCGACAGTGCCAGAGCTCCTTTATCCCCAACTGAGTTGTCACTCAAGTCCAAAATCGCTAGAGTTGTATTGGCCTTGAGCGCCTCTGACAGTGTCAGGACTTCTTTATCAAAAATTGAGTTGTTGGTCAAGTTCAAAGTCGTCAATGTCGTGTTAGTCATGAGTAAATTTATAAGCCCTTGTAATTCGCTGGCTTCAATCGATAGAGCCTTCACCCCAAAAGATAGCTTATGAAGGTGCGAAATTTTTGCGAGTCGTAAACTGAGAAGTTTCATGAGATCCTGAGATAGAGTAATATGGATTGTTTTCATGTTACTGAGCTCTATGACGCGAATAAGTCTTTCATATCGCGCGGGTATTGAATCTTTTATACCAGCATTCCTTTGAGTTCGTGCAAGCCCAAGTCGAAGAATCGATACACTCGACACCTCCAAAGCATTCTCAAATGCTTCAAGATCAGTCTCAGTCCAATCCCAGCCAAATGTGATATCCAACTCGTAAACTCGTATTGACCTGCTTAGTGCATCGAAAAGACCTTTAGCTCTCTCTCTGGACCTGAGTGTGATAGTTACTTTACCAAGATGCCCGTTATATTTGCCACTATTCACTTCCACTGCATTTATAAACGCCTTCTGTTCTTTATCTTCATACATCGAGCAACAGTGATCGGGACGGACCCATTTGGCATGCCCTGTTTCGCTCATGATCCTGTACAAATCCTCAAATTGCCTATCTTCATCATTGGTTCGAAGGGATGTCCACACATTTTGGAAATCTGATCCTTTCAGTCCATCATAGTCATCGATTGTAGCAATGTTGCTCAGGCCTGGATCCTCCTTAGAGAGTGCTTCCATATAGTCGATTGAACAATCGATACCAGCATCCATCAAATTTGGGGATGGTGCCAGAGATGTAGACGAGGTCATTCCTAACTTGAGCCACTTTAAAAGGATGAACATGTGCTTTCCGTACTTGCGGAAGAATTCTGTGCTGCTTCGGATCTCATATCCATCATGTTTGGTGATATGGAGTGGCTTCTGACTATTCTTGCTTGTCATTGCAGTGTGATCTCCACATTCACATAGGAAATGAACACGAATTTTGTTCTTCAAGACATTCGTTGGATCCCACTTGGTGTGATCGACAGGTAGAATGATAAACAGTCGAGGAATTACGTATTCGTGGAGCTCAACGTTCTGCTTAAGGATAGCATGGACATGCTTTTGAAGGGTAGCAAGCTTGTCAGGGCCTTGATGTTGTATTATGTCATCCTTCTCCTTAGCTTCCAATTGTAGTTTAAACATCTTCTCTTGTAGTTTAAACATCTCGCTGTCCTTCTCTTTGGTTTCCAATACCAGATTAAGCATCTTGTCTTTCAGTTTATGCAGCTCGCTGTCCTTTTCTTTGGTTTCCAACAGCAGATTAGCCACCTTGTCATCCTTCTCTTTGGCCTCCAAGAGCACATCTGCAACCTTCTCAAGGTTAGAGCTGATCACCTCGATATATGCATTGTTGCGTGTAGTAAGGAGCGAATTGAAAGATTGAATCAAGTTTGATAATGGTAAAAGAGTATCCTGAGAGGCCTGCTTTGACGACTTTCTCAATGTAGGCAAGTGGATGACGGTGTTGTGATTGCTGTTGTTATTGCAGCTACAGTTGGTATTGTCAGTGCTATTTGTGCTAGTGTTGGCGTCAATGCTGGTGTTGCTGGTGTTGGCGTTGCTAGCTTCGGTGCTGCTGCTGCTACTGTCGCTGCTGCTTAGCTGCGGCGCTTCTGTAATGACATCCAGGATCTTGTAAGGATAGAATCCAATGCATGGTGGCTCGACTCTAACAAGAAGACAGATATATGCCAGATTGAGCTTCATTTATTTTCAAAAGATGATTGATAAAGCGCACCATAATCAGTAGCATACCTGTTCCCATTAGGGTCTATGAGGAATGGAATAGGAAGTTCCTCCAGCTTGAATCGCTGTGCATCTGGAAACACATCCCGAATGTCTTGCAGACTCACATGGCAGGCTGAGTTGCCATTGCTTGCGAAGGTACTTTCTCAATTATGCCAGCCCTTCGGAATTGTTGGTATTGGTGCTCTGTCATGTCGGTAGCACTTGGATGAATGAGGACAGAATGAAAGGTTTTCTCATTTCTCTTTTGAGTAACGCATTAATCCTATTTCTTAAAATCTTGGCCACTTGCGCGTGACAAGAGTGAGAAAATACATGTCTTCCAAAGCTTTTGCAGATGCCTTTCACTTGACTCCTGCAACCCACTTGGCTTGAATAGATTGCTGCGTTGTTTCTGTTTAACAATTGATGTTGTTTGCTCCACTGGTCACATTCCCATCCAAGGCTTTGTACTGTGTATTTGCGACAATTGGCTGAAGGCGAGGTGACCATGATGCCTTCCCTGACGATGAGTGGGGATATGAAAAGCACACCATGAGCTATTAAAATGAACAGCATAGTCGTGCTCAGTACACTACACTTGAGAGATCAGTCAACGATATACCTTTACCGTCTTCTCTCTTAGATCTCCAGAGTACAGATTCCGAAATAGCAGACCGAGGAATTGGGCTTGGATGCACTTGTCCTCTTGATCACGTTCATATCTTTGTTCCAACGGTAGTAGAGTTAGCAACCCCAAGGATAAATATGAGTCTCGGTCTTGAAGGAGCATTCAATCTCTTTTATGGTGGAGCTGTGGACCTTAGTTGAATGAGTAAATTAGATGACCACATATGACGGTGCTATGGCTTGTATGGTTTTGAAGGCTATCGCATCCTGAGAACAAAAGACATTCATCAAGATGGCATGGTACTTCTTCTGGAAGCGTCTGTCAATTGGAACTTCCTGCCAAATTTGAAGCCAATGCTCTCCTATAGGTGTTTGAGATAGGCTTAGTATTTAGTCATGGACTGTATTGATATGAAATATAGACGTTCGAGAAAGACAATATGAATATCCTTACAAACGCTTGAGAAAGACAATATGAAAATCCTTACAGACGGGTAGGCAACTTTCGAGTTTTTTTTTTTTTTTTTTTCGCCAACAAGAATGCTCATGTCTTCGAGCAATTGAGCTAATTCAGAAATGTTCAATGGCTGAAGATGCATGTTGCGATGGAATTGCCGAAATGGAGGCGTTCATTCAGTGACTTTAAGAAAAGAACGTCTGAACAAGGCTGAAGATGTTATTGATGAGTGCGTATGTTTCAATTTGGTGGCGCACTTGCCCAAGACGAGACTCAGGCTCAAGAACAAGGACAATAAGAGTTGCGTCCTCCTTATCATGAAAGACATCACCATATAATCATGTCCAACATGAATACCACAGTGTTGACAAGTAGCTGCGAATAGCATAAATATGATGATGTGATAAGAAAGAAGTGCCAGACTCTTCGCCTGCCTGCTGCTGAGAGCAGACAGCCCAAGGCGCACCACGAGGAGGTGGTCTGGTTGCGCGCCCCCCACCTGGTTTCCGCAGACTCAGAGGAGATCTACCTGGGCCCCAACAGAGAAGACTCTCTGAGCTTCATCCCCACTCCCCACATATCATGAGCTACTGGCTAAAGTTGCGCCAATCAATTTGTGGAAACATGTTGAACAGTTTTACCTGCTGCTTTGCGGTGAGGAGCCAAGGAAGAGAGGAAAGAGAGATCCTTTTATACGTTTTCAGAGGCATAATGGCTTGCATTCTTTTCTTTTGTCACAGCCTTCGACAGCATCGAGTCATTGTGGGACCTTTTTCTCATATGAAAAGATCTTTGCGATACCTAATAAGCTTTTATATTTGTCTGCTTCATCTTCTGCTTTCCTTTCTGTCTTGACAATCTTGGACAATCTTCTTCTTCTTTCTTTCCTACCGTGGTCTGTGCACTCTTTCCATCCTATCCTAATGTCCTGATAGAGTTTGTTTGTTTGTTTGTTTGTTTGTTTGTTTGTTTTTGGTAAGGCTGCAAAGAACTCAAAGTGGAGCCGCAACCTTAAAAAATAGACCCTGAGAAAGACATTCCCTAACAGCCGTGCTCTTTTGATTGTCAGGATTTTCATGTAAAGTGCATCTAAACAGGATCCACTGCTATGTTGCAGATGCTTTGTTACACATCCCACCCTATCAAGGCAGATCGGCCGCACTGTCGAAAGCAACTGATGCATGTTCCATCATGCTAATATTGGTGGCTAGTCACTAAACACCAGGTACGCGTGAGGAAATTCAATGGTGACTTTGGTTCTCAAACGAAGTGTTCTAGAGCCCAGTAAAAACTAGGTGAGATGCAAAATCACTGTGTGGTCTCTTCAGTCATTCGCTCATTTTTAGGTACACAGGCTGGGGTCTGGTGCTTTTTGTTATAATGTACTTTATGAATTTTTCTTTTTTCTTTTTTTAAGGCCCTAATTTACAAACCTCTGGAATACATTGCTCATTTAATTTGCAATTCTCAACTTGTTTTGAAGTAACTCAACGAAGGCAAGAGAGGTATTTGACAGTTGTAGAAGCCAGTAAAGGTGTGAAAGCCTCGCTGCCAAGCGGTGCAGTTCAGCACTGCAGCGATACGAGTCCATCTCCCTCTTAGTCAATAGCTGACTATTTTATTTTCTCCCTAATACGCGAGGTACAGTCCGTAATACATCAAGGATACATGCAAAGAGGGATAGTAATGTATTACAGTGGCAAAATGGTGAACAGATCCGAAACCCAAAGGGGTTATAGCTGATCTTCGCCCGACTTCAAAGCAGATTCTTTAAGATTATTGATTTTCCCATACCTGGATATCATCAACGGGGTCCAAGTCTAAAGTGTCCAGTAGAGGTAGTCCTAGGAAGAATGTTTATGAGAAAATGCATGGAAAGCAAGAGATTCAAGCAGTGCGGACAAATGACATAGGAAAGTGAATTAGCAGGCTCATTGATGCTCTTACAAGTTTCATTCGGAAGGTGGCGGACCAAGTCTGGCCTAATTGAAGCCGTAGAAAGAAGGGAGCATTGGATCACCATGTAGCGAGCATTGAGAAAATAAAAAATACTGTTTGTAATAGCTTTGAGAGACAAAAGGTAATTTTATTAAAGCAATTAAAACAAACCTTCCAAAGGCTTAGCACTATATATACTGGTATATGAGTAATTTTGTCTCTTTTTTTTTTTTTTTTTTTTTTTTTTTTTTTCACAATACAAAACAATCATATGAAATGAGAGTTTTTTTTTTTTTTTTTTTTTTTTATATATAATTTTTTGAGGGGAGTATCCAGGCCATTTCCAGTAATACATGGCCTTGCTTATTGCTCTTTGGATACTCTTGTTGTTTCGTACCCACACATGAACATTGAAGAGGTCAAGATGAAGGTAGTTGAGGTTACTGGATCATATATAAACGTTCTATGTACTCTGCTAGGATTGCTGCTGTCATACTTGAACGTTCGCCTCCATGACGAGGTCGACGAGGCACCATTATCTTTATTGGTTGATCCCGAAGTCGAAGCTGCTGAGGTTTTGGTGGCGTCATGCTTGACGCCACTGTTGTTGCCACCAATATTGTTGATTGTATTTGGTTCAGCCTTCTTAACAGCAACATGATGAGAAACGAACCCTGAGGCGGCAACAAAGTGCGATACCGCAATAGCTGACGATGGAGCAGTCGTTGTTGCTGTTACTACTTTTGTGCTCGAGCTTGTCATGGTATAGTGGTTGTCTTCTATTTCCTCTTGTCCTTGTGTCTTTTCGTTTCGCTGTTTCTTTGACACTTGAATATCATGCTGCAAAGGGCTGCCGGAAGGCTCTTTGCGCTTCCCTGTGGAATATGATACCGTAGTAGTTGATGATGAGGTAGTCAGCGTTGTTATTGTAGTGCTTGTCGTGTTATATTGGTTATCTTCTATTTCTTCTTCTCCCTGTGTCTTTTCATTTCGTTGTCTCTTTGAGCTTTGAATGTCACGCAGAGTAGGGCTGCCAGAGGGTTCTTTGCGTTTACCAATGGTATGCATTTTTTTTTTCTGAATGAACTATTGGGAATTCAGTTGGTAGAGAAAGGAAAAGTTGAAGAAGTGTTCAGGTTGTTGAAAGCTAAAATCAAGCCTTAAATAGGCATATTTTGTCACGTGAAGCCAATAGTTACGCGCGACGCGTCTATCTTGCCCATGTGTGGGCAGTCATTTTATGGTTTAACATGTCAACTACTCGTAGCATTTCTCTTAAGCCCGAGTCTTGTCTTGGCAAGTGCGCCACCAAATTGGAACATGTGCACTCAATAACATCATCGGCTTTGTTCAGGTATTCCTTCCTACAGTCACTGAATGGATGCCTCCATTTTGACAATTCGATCGCAACGTGCATCTTCAGTCAATGAACATTTCTGAATTAGTCGAATTAGTCGAAGCCATGAGCATCTTTCTTGGCAAAAAAAAGAAAAATAAAAATCTCGAAATTGCGTACGGGTCTGCAAGGATTTTCATGTTGTCTTGCTCAAGCATGTATAGGAGAGCATTGAGCTAAAGTATGGGTAAGAAGAGGATCTAATAGGTCCTGGAGGAAGTACCATACTGTCTCGACCAAAGTTTATCATTGCAAAGATGCGATCATCTTCAAACTATACAAACCACCGCACCATCAAGTGTGCTCATCTACTTTTTGACTCAATTTACTCGCTCAGTCAGGGCCTACAGTTCGGTCATACCAGTTAAATATTTCTATAAAGATGGAGGCTCGTATTTTCCCTTGGGTTAGAGTTTTTGGGAGTATCCTAGATCAGCACCTTGCGCGCCACAAACACGGCAGTCCAGGGCAATGAAGTTGGTCTGTTCTTCCTGGTTTGTACGAGAGTCAAGGCCTTGGCTTCGAGTGGCATAAGTATCTCCATCATACTCTGAATGTAATCAGTAGCTTTCGCAGATTCAAATCGATTATTACAAAGATGCAAGGAAACATGTCACCCAATTCGTATTCAACAGTGCATTGTTGGAGAATACTAGTTTGAGCACAAGGTTGTAGAGACGAGATAGCAGGCCTAATAGCTAGAGGGGCAGCAAGGGAGGCAAAGATGACATTGGCTGCAGAATGGGGTCGTTACAATATCGATGGTATTTCCATGTCTGAAGGGTGTTGATTAAGCAACGTATTTCCTTTTTCACAAGATCAAAATGGTCTGTACTCAAAAGGGCAATGGCAAACCAAAGCGAATCCGGTGTGATGCCGGAGACCAAGTAATGACTTTAAGATGTCTTCAGGATGTCGTTCATGAAGAAGCCGTATATTGATCATACTCAAGAGCGTCTAAAACCATAAATCGGCTCTAAGTTCACCGAAAAACTCTTTGGTTCTCTCCTTTCAACTAAAGTACGAAAACAAACTGAGCTATCGGCTGTCTCTACTAGATTTCGAACCAACAGGTATGAACGCTTGTCCTTTGTACACGTCCCTATTGTTGTTCCTGTACTAGACCTTTTTCTCATATGAAAAGTGTTTTGCAATTTGGCATTCTTTTTTCTTTTCAAAACACAGCCTTTAAATGCAGTGCAATCATTTTGTCTGTTTACCTACTTTGCTTCGATACTGTGAAGAATTATCTTATTGCCAATAATCCTATCTGCTTTTCTTCTTTTGTCTGTCTGGACGATCTTTTATTCTTCTTTCTTTACTAGAGTAGTCTGTGCCTACAGTTTTAATTGAGTTAATGCATAGCGGAGTAACCCCCAAGCAACCTTTAAAATAAAAAAAGTTGAAAGACACTGTCTTGCTAGCTTGCTGCCTTGAATGCTTGGATATTAACTTAAAAAAAAAAAAAAAAAAAAAAACAACAACAACATATATATATATATATATAAAGAAATTGACAAAATTGAAGCGTTGATTGCACAGTCGAGTACACTAGATTGTTGCTAGATTGTTGCAACTTGAAGATGTTTGTCAATATTTGCCAAAGACAGATACAAAATAAGGAAAAAAAAAAAGGTCTCTAGAACAGCTTTACCGTCTTTACGTTTTGCAACTACGCTTTACGTAGCTTAGTATTGCAGAAAGCTGCGCACGAATCTTTTAATGAACTAATATTTATGTGTCGTCTTATTAGAAAGAATGAAGCTTCAACATCACAGGCATGCGAGAAGTGTCTTGCAAGAAGAGGGAAAGCTGGCAGCAAAAGATTAACAATCAACGCCGCCATGGCCGCTTGGTTGCCACAAGCTTGCTTTTTATTTAAACCAAACTATTTTCTTTAACTACTCCCAGAGCTCTTTCAACCATCAAATCAGTCAAGTATCCCAAAAAACGATCCAAAGTCAGTTAGTCAGTCCAGATTGTGGCTAACAGCATCAGTGTCCCTTCTTTGACGCTTAAGGCTGTCTTACTTATTTGGCTAAAACTGCGTTTGTCTTGAGTGCCTCTGAAATTGCCAGAGCTGCTTCATCCCCAACTGCGTTGGCATCCAAGTTCAAAGTCATCAAAGTTGCATTGACCTTGAGTGCCTTTGACAGAGCCAAGGTTCCTTCCTTTCCAATTGTGTTGTTATACAAGTCCAAAGTCGTCATAGTTGCATTGGCCTTAAGCGCCTCTGACAGTGCCAGGGCTCCCTCATTCCCAATTGAGTTGCCGCTCAAGTTCATAGTCATCAAACTAGTATTAACCTTGAGTGCCTCTGACAACGCCAGAGCTCCTCCATCCCTAATTGAGTTGTAACTCAAGTCCAAAGTTATCAAACTAGTGTTAACTTTGAGCGCTTCTGACAGTGCCAGAGCTCCTTTATCCCCAATGAAGTTGAGCCACAAGTTCAAAGAGGTCAAAGTAGTGTTAGTCTTGAGTGCCTCTGACAGTGCCACAGCTCCTTCCTTTCCAATTGAGCTGTTCTCCAAACTCAAGTTAGTCAAAGCTGTATTAGCCTTGAGCAAACTGACAAGACCTTGTAATTCGCTGGCTCCAATCGATCGAGCCTTCACCCCAAAGGTTAGCTTATGAAGATGCGCCAGTTTTGCGGGTCGTAAACTGAGAAGTTTCATGAGATCCTGAGATAGAGTAATATGGATTGTTTTCATATTACTGAGCTCTATGATGCAAATAAGCCATTCATATCGTGCGGATATTGAAGAATCTTTTATACCGGCATTCCTTTGAGCCCGTGCAAGTTCGAGTCGAAGATTCGATACACTCGACACCTCCAAAGCATCCTTAAATGCTTCAAGATCAATCTCCGTCCAATCCCAGTCAAATGTGATATCCAACTCGTAAACTCGTATTGACCTGCTTAGTGCATCGAAGAGCCCTTTAGCTCTCTCTCTGGACCCCAATGTGATAGTTACTTTACCAAGGTATGAGTCGTACTCACCCTCGTTCATCCTCACGGCATTTTCGAGTGCTAGCTGCTCTTTTTCTTTATATATCGAACGACAGCAGTCGAGACAAACCCATTTGGCACGCCCTGTTTCGCTCATTGATCCTGTACAAGTTCCCAAATTGCCTGTCTTCATCATTGGTTCGAAGGGATGTCCACACATTTTGGAAATCTGATCCTTTCAGTCCATCATAGTCATCGATTGTAGCAATGTTGCTCAAGCCTGGATCCTCCTTAGAGAGTGCTTCCATATAGTCGATTGAACAATCGATACCAGCATCCATCAAATTTGGGGATGGTGCCAGAGTTGTAGACGAAGACATTCTCAGCTTGAGCCACTGTAAGAGGATGAACATGTGCTTTCCGTACTTGCGGAAGAATTCTGTGCTGCTTCGGATCTCATATCCATCATGTTTGGTGATATGGAGTGGCTTCTGACTATTCTTGCTTGTCATTGCAGTGTGATCTCCACATTCACATAGGAAATGAACACGAATTTTGTTCTTCAAGACATTCGTTGGATCCCACTTGGTGTGATCGACAGGTAGAATGATAAACAGTCGAGGAATTACGTATTCGTGGAGCTCAACGTTCTGCTTAAGGATAGCATGGACATGCTTTTGAAGGGTAGCAAGCTTGTCAGGGCCTTGATGTTGTATTATGTCATCCTTCTCCTTAGCTTCCAATTGTAGTTTAAACATCTTCTCTTGTAGTTTAAACATCTCGCTGTCCTTGTCTTTGGCTTCCAATACCAGATTAAGCATCTTGTCTTTCAGTTTATGCAGCTCGCTGTCCTTTTCTTTGGTTTCCAACAGCAGATTAGCCACCTTGTCATCCTTCTCTTTGGCCTCCAAGAGCACATCTGCAACCTTCTCAAGGTTAGAGTTGATCACCTCGATATATGCATTGTTGCGTGTAGTAAGGAACGAATTGAAAGAGTGAATCAAGTTTGATAATGGTAAAAGAGTATCCTGAGAGGCCTGCTTTGACGACTTTCTCAATGTAGGCAAATGGATGAGGGCGCTGTGATTGCTGTTGTTATTGCAGCTGCAATTAGTATTATCGATGTTGGTATTTGTGCTGGTGTTGGTGTTGATACTGGTGTTGCTGGTGTTGGCGTTGCTAGCTTCGGTGCTGCTGCTGCTACTGTCGCTGCTGCTTAGCTGCGGCGCTTCTGTAATGACATCCAGGATCTTGTAAGGATAGAATCCAATGCATGGTGGCTCGACTCTAACAAGAAGACAGATATATGCCAGATTGAGCTTCATTTATTTTCAAAAGATGATTGATAAAGCGCACCATAATCAGTAGCATACCTGTTCCCATTAGGGTCTATGAGGAATGGAATAGGAAGTTCCTCCAGCTTGAATCGCTGTGCATCTGGAAACACATCCCGAATGTCTTGCAGACTCACATGGCAGGCTGAGTTGCCATTGCTTGCGAAGGTACTTTCTCAATTATGCCAGCCCTTCGGAATTGTTGGTATTGGTGCTCTGTCATGTCGGTAGCACTTGGATGAATGAGGACAGAATGAAAGGTTTTCTCATTTCTCTTTTGAGTAACGCATTAATCCTATTTCTTAAAATCTTGGCCACTTGCGCGTGACAAGAGTGAGAAAATACATGTCTTCCAAAGCTTTTGCAGATGCCTTTCACTTGACTCCCGCAACTCACTTGGCTTGAATAGATTGTTGCGCTGTATCTGTTCAGACAGATTCTTTAAAAAATAAAAAATAAAAAATAAAATAAAAAAAAGTGGACGCACAATTATTGATTGAAGAACTATATACTACACACTAGGAAATACGGAGACACTTCGTGTCTAAAAACCATCCTGTAGACAATCTTCCGAGTCCATATTCCAGGTGAGCCTTTTACCTTGCCAGCGGCATTGTGCCTTGTTATCCCCAATCAGTATTTCAAGAATATTAACATCTATACATTCGTGGTTAAGCACTGGGGGAATGGCCATCCCTTAAGCCTATTGAGGAAGACATATACCAGTGTATTTAAGCATCTGTCCTTGGAATCTATTGATAGTCATAGATAGGCTAATTGAGATAGGCTACAAGTTGTGGTTATTTATTGAGATTTCCCAGACTGTGAAATTTTGCCATCACCATGATGCTTCGCTTACTTCTATGATATAGAATGGAGCAACAAAATCATTAACATTGGCTTCACCTTTACTGCCTTTTGCACCAGGCAAATGTTCCTATTAAATTTATTGATTTATTTGAAGCTTTGTTAACCATAAACGAAGCTCTTGGCTATACCCTGCTCGTTATACTTGGGACCTGGTTATGGCATTGGGCTATTTTGTCATTTTCTTTCGATACACTTTCTTGCTTTGATCCTCAGCGTTCCCCTTCACGGTTTTCTGCTCAATTACTCGTACATATAAAGCAAATAGCACCAACCTACTTACTTTACAATTTGAAGTGAGCCTTTTTAACAAAGAGTATTTACAAACTCTCGCCATAATTCACCGAAGGGAGTTTTATATGTAGTTTGTAGTCTAGTAATCGCCTCATAAGAAAAGTGACAAATACAGCAGATACTCAAGCGATATGGTTGCAGCGATTAGCATTTGATTCTTATTCCGTTTTTAAAGTTACCACAGGAAAAGATACGACTATTGATAGATAGATAATGAAAAATGGTATCGCTACATAACCTCACAATGATTATTTAAATTATAGTGGTTATCACTCGAGCGTCAAGGCAAGCAAACACTCAATAGCAGACTGAGCATCAGCACATCCTTGGTCGGCTGCTTTGAGATACCAGTCGAGAGCTTTCGAATTGTCTTGCGAAACCCCTTCGCCATGAAAATACATGTAGCCTAGACTGCTCTGAGCGACGGCATTCCCATAGTTGGCTGCTTTGAGGTACCACTCAACAGCCGTCGAATAGTCCGTTAAAACCCCTTTGCCATGAGAGTACATATAGCCTAGGTTGCTCTGAGCGGTAACATTTCCATGATTGGCTGCCTTGAGATACCAGTCGACAGCTTCCGAATAGTTTTGTACTCCTTCGCCACGGGAATACATGAAGCCTAGATTGTTCTGAGCATCAGTATGTCCTTGATTGGCTGCCTTATTAAGCCAGTAGAAGGCTTCCGAGTAGTCTTGTGAACTAAGGTACATGTAACCTAAGTCACTCTGAGCGGTGATGTTACCTTGGTTGGCTGCTTTAAGACACCAGTCGATGGCTTTCGGGTAGCTCTGTGGTACTCCTTTGCCGTGATAATACATATAGCCTAGATTGCTCTGAGCGATGTCGCTTCCTTGAGCGGCTGCCTGGAGATACCAGTTCACAGCAGTCGAATAATCCTGTGGAACCCCTCTGCCATGTTGGTACATGCAACCAAGGTTGTTCTGGGCGCTGGCATATCCTTGACTGGCTGATCTGGTGAACCAGTCGATGGCATTCGAATAATCATTGGAGGTTCCTTTGCCATGGTATAGCACGTAGCCTAAATAGTTCTGAGCGACGGCATCTCCTCGGCTGGCCACCAGGGATAGCCAGTTCATAGCATCTGAATAAGCCTTTAGATCGCCTTTGGGCTCAAGGATTCTTTTTAAATAGCTCCGAGTAACAGAACTAGCGGGGTCATCTGGAATATCAGTAACACTGGGAATATTAGGAAGTGTCTCGTCCACGCCTCTCGGCTGAGTCTCTCCACCAACCGGCAATGCCGGCAACTCTGCTCTTTCCTCAACTGTTGGTCTTGCCGAACTTGTAGCTCCGTAACTTGAAGCATGTTCTGAAGTAGCTGCAGTGCCATGCCTTCTGGAGGGTTCTTTCATACCTGCCTTGGGGCTTTTGGCGTTATTGCTGGCATAGGACCCTTTGGCAGCCGGTTCTTCCTCTCTCTTTTCTTGGATCGTTGTTGAAGCTGAATATGACTCCCTTGGGATGCCAGCTTGAGAGGGGATTACCACATCCAGTATGGCATCAAGCTCTGCACGTATTCGAAGTGGCTTTATACTATATATGTTGTTGCAACATTGATATGGGTTTGAGCTAACACCAAACATAATCTAACACTAAAAAGCAACGGATGTCGTAGCTAGCGATCAATTATTATGCTTATTCTTACTATTCAAAGCTATCATCCGTGAGGAAGGATATAACTACATTCTCTTGTTTTATATGGGTTGCATCCTTGTAGGAGGATACAATGTCGTTCCAGAGGATGATATGCTGCTGTGTTTTATGGTCAAGTCGAGCTTCTACGTATTGGATATCTGACAATGGAGCGGATGATGCATCCAAGCTGACTAGGCGAAATGCCTGAAGCTTTTTCTCTGTAAATATCATGGCTATTAGTTTGTGGTCGCGACAGATGAAGAGAAGATAATGAGAACAGGAAAAAGGAGGTTGAGAAAAATGGCAATAAGGAGGGTATTTATTCAAAAATGACTAAACCGAATAAAAAGAAGTCGCGACTCTTTCCCACGCAAACGATGAATTAGGGAAGAGGGTAATGTCAATTTACAATTGGGTTTTCCGCAATGAATTACCGCTTGCTAATCATTTCAACGGAATGGCTCAAGACGTCTCATTCTTGATTCAATCAGTGAATGTTGGATTGTTATATCGGTCGCTGACCACAAAGCGCTTCTTGGCCTGTTGACACCAGCACTGTTGCTTTCGTCTCTATGTATTATTTCAAGGGGGTTCTGCAGGTGATTGTCTACTTGCGGCCCCAGGATATCCTATCAGACCAGAACCACTAATGAGCGGCGATTGTTCATAAAGAATATGAGTTGTTATAACATTGAGATGAAGTATGAATGCAAACAAGGTTCTTTGGCAGCGAATGGTCTATATTTAATGGGAAGCGAGTGCAGGAATGGACACTACACAAAGACGGTTGTTATCGATAGTCATGTCCAGTCAGATACAGTGCCGTTTAGTCGAAGAAGCAATTGCTTTTGTCATTATCAGTATCATCAGATCCTAAAGACGCGTCGAATTCGTGGGCCGTGGAGCAACCTAATTGTGGACATTGTTTTCTATAAATCTAACATATTAATCTAGGATACACACACATGTAAATAATTTCAATTTCGTGGTCACGTCACTGACCTCTGGCAAGCCCTCAATTAATTCGCACCATCACAGCGCTCTTTTCGAAAACCTCTTCTCGACATCAACACTAACCAGCTGCATCTACTCATACAAGCAACATGGAGTCCTCAAAGACCATCGTCGTCGATAACGGCACTGGGGTAATGTCCTTCTATCATCCCATCCCATCCTTTTTCTTCTCTTCACTTCTCTTTTGTATTTCTTTCATTCACAACCATCTTACGCGAAATAAAACTAGTCTCACTGGAATTATATTTACTTATATTGCATGTATTTCTTTACGAAGACAAGTTGAAGGCAGAAAACAAGATGAGGAACTTTAGGACGTAAAGAAGTGCATGAAGAGTCGCTGGCTTTTTTTTTTTTTTTTTTTTGTTTCAATTGTGGCATTTTATATTATCTCAGCAACAGCTCTTTTCTCTCACTCAATTCCTTTGTTGACAATCAAAGCTTCGGCATGGGGCCAAACGCAACCTATACCAGTGTCTATTCATGCTTTTTATCCTAATGCTTTCTTTTATACTTCTCTTTTTTTATTAAAAAAAAAAAAAAAAAAAAAAAGTTTTGCAAAGTCGGATATGCTGGATCAAATTTCCCAGAATATGTTTTCCCCTCAGTGGTCGGACGTCCCATTCTACGCGCTGAAGAATCCATCGGCAATGTACGTGTCAAGGATATCATGGTTGGAGATGAGGCTGCAGAATTGCGTTCTATCCTTCAAATGAGCTATCCAATGCAGAATGGCATTGTCAAGAATTGGACTGATATGCGACATCTTTGGGATTACACCTTCAATGAGAAGCTCAAGATCGATCCACGCGACACAAAGATCATGTTGACAGAACCTGTTATGAACCCCAAAGCCAACAGAGAAAAGATGGTTCAAACCATGCTTGAGGAATATGGTTTCCAAGGTGTCTATGTGGCTATTCAAGCCGTCTTGACTCTTTATGCACAAGGTTAGGAATCAAGGGAAAAAAAAAAAAAAAAAAAAAAAAAAAAAAAAACAGGCATTCTCCGCTGCTCTTGCAAAAACTCTTGAATAATCTCGACTAGTTTGATACTTGTAATTAACGCGCTTTTTTTCTTCTTCCCCTTATTCTTTAAGCACTTACAACGGGTGTGGTTGTCGATTCTGGAGACGGTGTCACGCATATTGTACCTGTAGTCGATGGATATTCTCTTCCTCACATTACAAAGAGGTTAGATGTTGCTGGACGTGATGTCACTCAGTACCTTATCAAGTTGTTGTTGCTTCGTGGTTATGCCTTCAACAGAACTGCCGACTTTGAGACTGTCCGTCAGATCAAGGAGAAGCTTTGCTACACTAGGTGCGAATTCTGATCATTCTATTGGGAATCAACTAGGACTTCTTTATTATTGCTATTCTTATTTTAGATCATTGGACATCAAATTTGATGCTAACATTATGGTTACCTTTTCAACTATTACTAGTTATGATGTGGATCAGGACCTTAAACTAGCTAATGAGACTACTGTCCTTGTGGAGAGCTACACGGTAACGACAAGTTTTTGGAGAAAAACCAATGGAGTTTTTATTGTGGTCTTTTAGTATTTTGATGGAACGACTGATATATAATGTAAATATTTGTCTGGATGTATTTCTTTAGCTTCCTGATGGTCGTGTCATCAAGGTCGGTTCTGAAAGATTCGAGGCTCCCGAGTGCATGTTCCAGCCTCCTTTGGTTGATGTTGAGCAACCTGGAGTTGCTGGTATGGACGCCATAACCATGTGTCATTATCAATTAACCTTGCTCTGCCTAGTGGGATCTTTTTTTTTTTTTTTTTCTTACTAATTTTTTTATCCTACATATTCAATGCGATTTTTAGAAATGCTTTTCCAATGTATTAATACTGCTCCCGTCGACACACGTCCAGAGTTGTATAAGCACATCGTCCTTTCTGGTGGATCTACCATGTACCCTGGTTTCCCCAGTCGACTGGAGAAGGAACTCAAGCAACTTTATCTAACAGAAGTCGTAAAGGGCGATGTCCAGCGCTTTAGAGTATGTCTTTACTGTTGCTATTGCTATTACTATTATTATGGAGCCAACAAAGAGTTCATTACTAAGAGGCTGATCTTTTAATAATCAATCTAGAACATCAAAATCCGTATCGAGGATCCTCCTCGTCGTAAGCACATGGTGTTCTTGGGAGGAGCTGTGTTGGCCAACATTATGCAGGACAAGGAAGCGTTCTGGGTCACAAAGCAAGAGTGGGATGAGCAAGGTATTCGTGCATTGGATAAGCTTGGATTTGTTTCGTCAAACTAAGAGAAAACGAAAGAATAAATAAAACAAAGATTAGATTGGGCAGACAAAAAAGAAAAAGAAAAAGAAAAAGAAAAAGAAAAAGAAAAGAAAAGAAAAGAAAAGAAAAGAAAAGGAATGAAAAAGGAACGAAGCAGATATACCTAAAAAAGAATAAAACTTCCTTTATTGCACTTTAAATAAAATATAAAATATTTTTTTAAAAAAAAAAAAAATGGGAAGGGTTTACAAGCTAAATGTTAACAGTCATGTGTAATTTATGCATTTCAGCAATAGTTAAAGATAATATTGTACATGTTTATTGGGAATCCAAGCAATGAAGCTATGTCTAAAAAAAAACATCTTTTTTACTATTTTTATCATTTGAAAGAAGTTTTCTGTTTTTTAGTAAAATACTCTTTTTTTAAAAAAAAATAAAAATAAAAAAAAAAATCAAATGTGGATTACTAATGGATGATTCTTACCTCCATATCTACATCTTCATCATTTAAAGGAGTCGAAACTTCAGAATTCTCTTCAGAGCTAATGCCAATGACCGCTGTCGTCTTTCCAGTCCCACTGTTGCTACCAGGCCATTGTTCCTCAATCGCTTTTGCAACCAATCCGTCATCGTCCGCGACCAATGTTCCTGCTTTCCATGCGCCATATTTAAGTCCGATTGCCTTGTTCAGTTCAAACTCTCTGGCCAGGTCCTGTTCATTGCCCTTCCAATCCTTGTAAAGCTGCAAATTCTGACGACCAACAAGTCTCATAGTTTTGATACGAAGATCATTTCCACTCTGCATCCGATATTTGATAAGAATAATAGCAATAATAATAATAGTAATAATAGTAATAGTCAGTTAAACATGGACGAGAGATGTGCATAAATTTGATCTACATTTTACATTATGCGGAAATAAATCATGAATAAATAAGAAAGCGATTTTACCCATAACGGTAAGAATTCCTCAGAGATCTCTCTGAAATGTCCAATGCCATACTTCTCAATCCCCTTTATAAGAAGTTCGCGCTCCTTATCTGTCCATTTCCTGGCCACTTCAACAGGTTTACTGCCTCTAGGCGGACGGAAATAACTTGATAAAAGAGGAAACAATAATAATGATGGAAACAGCAATATAGTTATGATTGTTATCTTCAAGCCGACGCGTTCTCCTTCATCCCTGGTTAACAGATACTCCAAAAAAAAAAAAAAAAAAAAAAAAAAGAGCAGGTAAATGAACGCTACTTCTACTTACTCCTGGTTAAGAGTACCATCAGGATGGATCATGTTTTTAGTAATAGGGAACTCATCTCGAATGCAAAATTTGAGACGAATTTCATTAATCCGTCTCTGTCGTGCATCAAAGACTCGTTCTGGTTTTGGTGATGCAGGAGAAGGAGAAGGGGAAGGAGAAGAAGAAGAAGAAGTGGAAGTGGGATGAAGAATAGAGGAAGAAGAGGGTAACTGCTCCTGATTTATTTCCATGATGCCGGATGTTCAAAATGTGTAGACGATGAGGATCCTTGTAATGGCAATGTTGCTTCTTGCTTTGATTTCAGAAAAAAAGCATTCGTGGAGCGCGTGTGAAACGCGATTGTTTTGATTTTAATTTAAAGTATGACTGTTGCATTCAAATTAACGTTGATCTGCTCAAGACTTTGCACATTATTATCCTCTCGGCTTCGCCTCCTTTTTGCGACTTTCTCTTTTGAAGAACTGAATAGAGTCGCCTCCTCTTCTTTGATCCAACGATGGAAATGAGGAAGTGCCAGGTGACTCAGTCAAGCTTCTTAGAGTCCTATGCTCTAACAGCCAAACAGGCTGGCTCTGTAATCCAATCGAGGCGTTAATCGTTAAACAAGACGTCAACAAGAAAAGGTATACCCCAAGATCTTCGTCTAATTACACTACTTTTAATAATTCTGCATGGACTCTTAGTCGCGGTGACAGAAATACCTGAATGGCGGTATGCTGTGGTCTGCTCTGGACCGAATCCACTGGATTCCAAGTATTATAAGTTATCAAAGATGAGCGAAAGCTGATTATTGAACGGCAAAGGAATCTGAAATGCAAGTCAAGCTTGACTTAACATATGGGACTTCACTAAGCGCCAGTGTATGAACATTGGCTTTGTACTGAGAGCTGGAGCCCTAAAATCCAGACATGGTCCTCGTCAAACGAAAAGGGCTGAAGAGTGAAGAGCTGCATGTATTGTAGAGTTATTGAGCACGTTGACACATTGGCATGGGCTAGGTGGCAAAGTTTTTTCTCCTTGTCGTGCATGTATAAAATTTCACGACGTGGACATGCTACAGAGACCTGAACAACATTCGTTTCTATAAGTGGCCGTCATCCTTCCATACTTTTGCAGCATGGTCAAGATTCATTTAAATCCGTTGGAGATTCCAGTAATCATCTTAATTATTGGGAGATCCCTCCATCGAAATGAGCTCATGAGATGTCTTCGCGTCTCCAAGGCTTTTCATGATTCACTTATCTCCGTATATAGAAGAATAATTGTCGCGCCTGACCGAGCCTATCCTACTGGTGAAGTCCCGGAAAAGCGCAAGAAGTATATTGAGGAAATTGAATTTCAACATGTCTTACCAAAACAGTTCATGTCATTACAGGGTTGCAATCGTCTCCGGCTCATCGGATGTCTCATGGATGAACCAACCCTATGGAATCTCTCCGAACTGAGTCCACTATCGAACTTTATCAAGACTCACAGCTCTACAATCGCCAGCTTTACCTGTACCGCTCAGTTTTTCAGCAACGCCAGGCCAAGTCCAGGATTCTGGGAAGCACTACTGGAATGCACCCATCTTAGGATCCTTATTATTTCTCAGGTACATGTAGATAGTGATACAGTAGACGTTTTCTTCAAGGTCTGCAAGAAAGTAAGGCGCTTGAGTTTGGATCGCATGTCCATCTCTCAGCTGCCTGATAACTTTCTGAGCGGCGAATTTAATTTCCCAAGAATGCGCACATTGCGCCTTCATGGGATCCAAATACTCAACCCTCTACATCCGTATTCGTCAATGGGATGTCTTGGCATATGGACTAAAAGATGCTTAGGGTTGATTCAACTGAGATTTTCTGCATACTATCTTCCTACTCAAATTAAGCAACGAGCAATCGACGATTTCTACAAACCAGTCTTCCTTCAGTATCCTTGGACAGTGACAAATTTAACAGACCTCTCATTAGAAGGCATGGACGTAACAGACGAGGATACGGCGACGCTTCTCAGACAGATGACTTCTCTAAAACAGTTTGATGCCCTAGATTGTGATTTCGGCCAGCTCTCATTGTAAGAACTGCTAGCAGATAAGCAAATGATTTTGGATGGTGGACGCATGGTACGGAAGACAAGGCTTCGGAAACTTTGCGATACAATCGAGTCATTGGCGTTCAGAACAAAAAACAACAAGGCTGGCGGTATTGTTCAAGCGATCTTGACCAATTGTCCGCACCTGAAGCAATTATCGACTCCGATAATCACAGTGACAGAAATTGTCAATGGCGCACAGTGGGTCAGCACTGGCCTCATCGCCATGGCCATCTATCTCAAGGCTGATGTCGACAAAGAGACTGTAGAAGGTATGGAGAAGCAGTGCATCGTGTATAGACAGCTAGCCAAGCTGACTCAACTGCGATATCTCAAATTGACGTCGGGATCATTTGGTTATGGAAAGCGAACACTGGACTTGAGGTTGAGAGTAGGTTTGGATGAACTCATCAACTTCAGGAGCCTGAAAACGTTAGACTATAGAGGGGATCGGCAGCAGAAGGTACAACCCGATGATCGGGCATGGGTCAAGGACAATTGTCCACACAGAGAACTCATCGATTATTAGGCAACTGTGCTTGTTGGTAGATGTAGTAAAAAAAAAAAAAAAAAAAAAAATTACTTCGCAATCTGATATAGAGCCCTTCCAAGATATATATTTCCATAATGGCTATAACGTAAGAACAGACTAAATCGCATACGAATTGGCTTGGGACAATAGCATTGAAACGAATAGCAAGTGGTTGTTCATTGCAGAGGATCAGTTTAAACCGACATTGCCTCTTCCTTTAGTTCGGTTAGCCGCCCTCAGTTCTTTTGATTTGTCTTCAACAATTCTGTGCTTTCATCCACTTGGATTTGTTTCACCGAGTTGCACAGGCAACCATTGTCACCCCTTAATATGCCACAAGCAGAATCAAACCAAATGAACTAGGGATGGCTATTGTGTGGGGAAAAGAGCGAATAAATGGCTTCATCAGCTCCCTTTTGCCGTCATTCTTCTCAACCTCCTTCTTTCCCTCCTTCTTTCCCTCCTTCTTTCTCTCCTTCTTCTCCTCTTACCATCTTCTCTTCAGACACCACAAATACAAAAAACAGCAGAACTACCGATCATGATACTTGCTGAGAAAAAGTTTCAGGCATTCCGCCTTGTTAGCTTGGATGGATCATCCACTCCAGTATCAGATATCCAATACGTAGAAGCTCGATTTGACCATAAAGCACAGCAGCACATCGTACTCTGGAACGACATCATATATTCTTATAAGGATGCAGTTCACATTAAGCAAGGGAGAGTAACTTTATCTTTTCTCACGGATGATAAATTTGAATAGTAAGGATGACTATGGTAAAATAAATGACCGCAACGACATTTGTGAAGCCAATTGCTTTTTGGTGTAAGCTCAAATCCATGTCAATATCGCAACAATAATTTTAGTCTGAAACCACTTCGAATCCGTGCAGAACCTGATACCATACTGGACATGGTTGTTTCCCTAAAAGCAAACAACCCAAGAGAGCCATGTTCAGAATCAATCTTACCTCAAGAAATTAAGGAAGAACCAGCTACAGAAGGATCCTATGAGTTTCTCGCCCCTAGTGCTGTCAGCAATAACACCAAAAGCTTCGAAACAGATATGAAAGTTCCCTCCGGAAGACAAGACGGCGTAGCTTCTTCAACAGGCGTTGCGCTCTCTTTAGAAGGTGTTCCGAGTAGCGAATCTACAGCTTCGACAGCACCAGCAGTTGAAGAGAGTGCAGAGTTGATGGCAGCGCCGCTTGGTGGGGTGTCCCAATTAGGAAGCATAGACAATATACCCTCCAATCGCTGGGACTATAGTTATTACATTGAAGAGGTCAGAGGATGTTCAGAGACTCCGTCCAGCCCTCCAGATTGGTTAACTCAGCGAGCTCTTTGGGATCCCAGCGCCCAGGCTCATCTAGGTTACGTGTACTATCATGGTAGAGGAGTCTCACAGGACTATTCGAGAGCTATCGACTGGTTTACCAAGGCAGCCGACCAAGGAAATAGCGCAGCTCAGAGTAATTTAGGCTGCATGTACGAACATGGCAGGGGTGTTTTACAAGACTATTCGATTGCTGTTGATTGGTACCTCAAAGCAGCCAGCCAGGGGAATCTCATCGCTCAGAGTAATCTAGGCTACATGTATTTTTATGGCAAAGGAGTTTTACAGAGCTATTCGAAAGCTCTCGACTGGTGCCTCAAGGCAGCCAACCAAGGCGGGATTGCCGCTCAGAACAACTTAGGTTACATGTACCTTAGTTCCCATGACTATTCGAAAGCTACCTATTGGCTCTATAGGGCAGCCAACCAAGGACATACTGATGCTCAGAACAATCTAGGTTACATGTATTCTCGTGGTAAAGGAGTGTCACAGAACTATTCAGAAGCTGTCGACTGGTATCTCAAGGCAGCCAACCACGGAAATGCTATCGCTCAGAATAACCTTGGTTACATGTACTACCACGGCATAGGAGTTTCACAGGACTATTCGAAAGCCTTTGACTGGTATCTCAAAGGGGCCGATCAAGGATGTGTTGATGCTCAAGGCGCTATTGGTTATATGTATCGATTTGAAAAGGGCGTTCCTAAAGACCTTATTAAAGCAAAATAGCAGCATCAGAAGGCCGCGGGCCAAACTGAAGTTGATAGTTGGAGAAAGTAGGACCTATCCAAGTGCTCCAAGCTCATGAATATTAAAACTGAAACCTTTTTAAACTGATTATATTTTCAGGCTATATAATAAGTGGTATCGTCTTTTGTATTGCCTGACGACCGAATAGTAGCCACTCACAATTGGGTCACGCGGCAGCAATCCTGTTCAATAGAAACTCCTGACCTAATCTTCCTATTTATTCTGGAATATGATCATGCCATTTCCGCTGTGAGTTAAACATAAAAAGAACTGGGTAAATAGGATGGGATTCAGATGAAGGCCATAGCAACCTAGTTGCTTGAGCATTATTATGTTTGTTATGTTTGTCGTATTCCTTATGAACCGACTGTCAATAGTCAGAATACGAACTACAAACAAGCCATTTTTTTGCTGAAACACGACAAGTGATTACAAAAATAGTCTGCTACGAGGCTTCCTTCAAACTGGCAAATCAGCTTTTATCATAGAGGCTGGCGATGTGTCTTTAGTACACATTGTTGTTAGCGTAAACCATGTGATCAAGTATCTGACTCTGACATCCGAGAATACAGTGTATGAGGCTCCCAGGATCCATGTGTCTGTTTGACTAAGGTTAGAGTGCGCAATTGGACGAAAGAAGCATGAAGGTATTTTGGGAGTCATAGCATAAAAAAAAAGAGTATAAAATGACAAGAGAGCACGGCACAAATAGTCTATTGTCACTACTATGAGCACCGGCGCGAATGATATGAACAGGCTCACCCTACAGTTTCGATCAAGGTTGGCAAGGCTTCAAGTAACTAAACGAAGGCAAGAGAGGTATTTGACAGTTGTAAAAGCCAGTAAAGGCGTGAAAGTCTCGCTGCCAAGCGGTGCAGTTCAGCACTGCAGCGATACGAGTCCATCTCCCTCTTAGTCAATAGCTGACTATTTTATTTTCTCCCTAATACGCGAGGTACAGTCCGTAATACATCAAGGATACATGCAAAGAGGGATAGTAATGTATTACAGTGGCAAAATGGTGAACAGACCCGAAACCCAAAGGGGTTATAGCTGATCTTCGCCCGACTTCAAAGCAGATTCTTTAAGATTATTGATTTTCCCATACCTGGATATCATCAACGGGGTCCAAGTCTAAACTGCCCAGTAGAGGTAGTCCTAAGAAGAATGTTTATGAGAAAATGAATGGGAAGCAAGAGAATCAAGTAGTGCGGACAAATGATATAGAAAAGCGGATCAGCAGGCTCATTGATGCTCTTACACGTTTCATTCGGAAGATGGCGGACCAAGTCTGGCCTAATTGAAGCCGTAGAAAGAAGGGAGCATTGGATCACCATGTAGCGAGCATTGAGAAAATAAAAAATACTGTTTGTAATAGCTTAGAGAGACAAAAGATAATTTTATTATAGCAATTAAAACAAACCTTTCAAAGGCTTAACACTATATACTGGTATATGAAGAAATCTGAGTAATTTTGTCTCTTTTTTTTCACAATACAAAACAATCATACGAAATGAGAGTCTTTTTTTTTTTTTTTTTTTTTTTTTTTTTTTTTATAATTTTTTGAGAGGAATATCCAGGCCATTTCCAGTAATACATGGTCTGGCTTATTACTCTTTGGATATTCTTGTTGCTTTATACCCGCACATGAACATTGAAGAGGTTAAGATGAAGGTAGTCGAGGTTACTGGATCATATATAAACGTTCTCTGTACTCTGGTAGGGTTGCTGCTGTCATACTTGAATGTTCGCCTCCATGATGAGGACGATGAGGCACCATTATTCGAAGTCGAAGCTGTTGAGGTTTTGGTGGCGTCATGCTTGACGCCACTGTTGTTGCCACCAATATTGTTGTTTGTATTTGGTTCGGCCTTCTTAACAGCAACATGATGAGAAACGAACCCTGAGGCGGCAACAAAGTGCGATACCGCAATAGCTGACGATGGAGCAGTCGTTGTTGCTGTTACTACTTTTGTGCTCGAGCTTGTCATGGTATAGTGGTTGTCTTCTATTTCCTCTTGTTCTTGTGTCTTTTCGTTTCGCTGTTTCTTTGACACTTGAATATCATGCTGTAAAGGGCTGCCAGAAGGCTCTTTGCGTTTCCCTGTGGAGTATGATACCGTAGTAGTTGATGATGAGGTAGCCAGCATTGTTATTGTGGTGCTTGTCATGTTATATTGGTTATCTTCTATTTCTTCTTCTCCCTGTGTCTTTTCATTTCGTTGTCTCTTTGAGCTTTGAATGTCACGCAGAGTAGGGCTGCCAGAAGGTTCTTTGCGTTTACCAATGGAATGCATTTTTTTTTTCTGAATGAACTATTGGGAATTCAGTTGGTAGAGAAAGGAAAAGTTGAAGAAGTGTTCAGGTTGTTGGAAGCTAAAATCAAGCCTTAAATAGGCATATTTTGTCACGTGAAGCCAATAGTTACGCGCGACGCGTCTATCTTGGGCAGTCATTTTATGGTTTAACATGTCAGCATTTCTCTTAAGCCCCAGTCTTGTCTTGGCAAGTGCGCCACCAAATTGGAACATGTGCACTCAATAACATCATCGGCTTTGTTCAGGTGTTTCTTCCTACAATCACTGAATGGATGCCTCCATTTTGACAATTCGATCGCAACGTGCATCTTCAGTCAATGAACATTTCTGAATTAGTCGAATTGGTCGAAGCCATGAGCATCTTTCTTGGCAAAAAAAAAGAAAAATAAAAATCTCGAAATTGCGTACGGGTCTGCAAGGGTTTCCATGTTGTCTTGCTCAAGCATGTATAGGAGAGCATTGAGCTAAAGTATGGGCAAGAAAAGGATCTAATAGGTCCCGGAGGAAGTACCATACTGTCCCGACCAAAGTTTATCATTGCAAGGATGCGATCATCTTCAAACCATACAAACCACCGCACCATCAAGTGTATTCATCTACTTTTTTGACTCAATTTACTCGCTCAGTCAGGGCCTACAGTTCGGTCATACCAGTTAAATATTTCTATAAAGATGGAGGCTCGTATTTTCCCTTGGGTTAGAGTTTTTGGGAGTTTCCTAAATCAGTACCTTGCGCGCCACAAACACGGCAGTCCAGAGCAATGAAGTTGGTCTGTTCTTCCTGGTTTGTACGAGAGTCAAGGCCTTGGCTTTGAGTGACATAAGTATCTCCATCATACTCTGAATGTAATCAGTAGCTTTCGCAGATTCAAATCGATTATTACAAAGATGCAAGGAAACATGTCACCCAATTCGTATTCAACAGTGCATTGTTGGAGAATACTAGTTTGAGCACAAAGTTATAGAGACGAGATAGCAGACCTAATAGCTAGAGGGGCAGCAGGGGAGGCAAAGATGACATTGGCTGCAGAATGGGGTCGTTACAATATCGATGGTATTTCCATGTCTGAAAGGTGTTGATTAAGCAACGTATTTCCTTTTTCACAAGATCAAAATGGTCTGTACTCAAAAGGGCAATGAAAAACCAGAGCGAACCCGGTGTGGTGCCGGAGACCAAGTAGTATCTTTAAGATGTCTTCAGGATGTCGTTCATGAAGAAGCCGTATATTGATCATACTCAAGAGCGTCTAAAACCATAAATCGGCTCTAAGTTCACCGAAAAACTCTTTGGTTCTCTCCTTTCAACTAAAGTACGAAAACAAACTGAGCTATCGGCTGTCTCTACTAGATTTCGAACCAACAGGTATGAACGCTTGTCCTTTTGTACACGTCCCTATCGTTGTTCCTGTACTACTGTACTTTAAATGTCTACTAAGAGAAAGGGGTGGCAAAGGTGTATCATTGAATCGTCTCTTAAGTGTAACGTGCTAAATATGACTTTTATTTGTTCTTTTCAATAGTAACTCTAGGGCTTAAGACCACTTGTTAATCAAGAGCTGCAGAAGTCAAGGGAAAGGCACATGTAGTAAGTAAAATTAAAAAAATAAAAAATAAATAAAATAAAATAAAAAAATAAAAAGAGAGAGAGGCTTCATTATTCGTTAATCAAAGAGAAATGAATATTCCATTGAGTAATTACCGACATGACAGAGCATCAATACCAACAATTCCGAAGGGCTGGCATAGTTGAGAAAGTTTGTGTCAGAATTGCTTCTACCTTCGCAAGCAATGGCAACTCAGCCTGCCATGTGAGTCTGCAAGACATTCGGGATGTGTTTCCAGATGCACAGCGATTCAAGCTGGAGGAACTTCCTATTCCATTCCTCATAGACCCTAATGGGAACAGGTATGCTACTGATTATGGTGTGCTTTATCAACCATCTTTGAAAAATAAATGAAGACGCTCAATCTGGCATATATCTGTCTTCTTGTTAGAGTCGAGCCACCATGCATTGGATTCTATCCTTACAAGATCCTGGATGTCATTACAGAAGCGCCGCAGTTAGGTAACGGTGACAACAGCAGCAGCAGCACTGAAGCTAGCAACGCCAACACCAGCAACACCAGTATCGACACCAACACCAGCACAAATACCAACACTGACAATACCAACTGTAGCTGCAATAACAGCAATCACAACACCGTCATCCACTTGCCTACATTGGGAAAGTCGTCAAAGCAGGCCTCCCAGGATACTCTTTTACCATTATCAAACTTGATTCACTCTTTCAATCCGTTCCTTACTACACGCAACAATGCATATATCGAGGTGATCAACTCTAACCTTGAGAAGGTTGCAGATGTGCTCTTGGAGGCCAAAGAGAAGGATGACAAGGTGGCTAATCTGCTGTTGGAAACCAAAGAAAAGGACAGCGAGCTGCATAAACTGAAAGACAAGATGCCTAATCTGGTATTGGAGACTAAAGAGAAGGAAAGTGAGATGCTTAAACTGCAAGAGAAGAAGGCTAAAATGCAAGTGGAAACCAAAGAGAAGGATGACAAAATACAACATCAAGGCCCTGACAAGCTCGCTAACCTTCAAAAGTATGTCCATGCTATCCTTACGCAGAACGTTGAGCTCCACGAATACGTAATTCCTCGACTGTTTATCATTCTACCTGTCGATCACACCAAGTGGGATCCAACGAATGTCTTGAAGAACAAAATTCGTGTTCATTTCCTATGTGAATGTGGAGATCACACTGCAATGACAAGCAAGAATAGTCAGAAGCCACTCCATATCACCAAACATGATGGATATGAGATCCGAAGCAGCACAGAATTCTTCCGCAAGTACGGAAAGCACATGTTTATCCTTTTAAAGTGGCTCAAGTTAGGAATGACCTCGTCTACATCTCTGGCACCATCCCCAAATTTGATGGATGCTGGTATCGATTGTTCAATCGACTATATGGAAGCACTCTCTAAGGAGGATCCAGACTTGAGCAACATTACTACAATCGATGGCTATGAAAGGCTTAAAGGAGTTGATCTCCAACAGCTGGGAGCGTCTTTTCGAATTAATGATTTAGGCAGGCACTTTGGCAACCTGTACAGGATCATGGCCGAAGCAGGTCATCTCAAATGGAGATGTTTCGATCACTGTCGTTCGATGTATAATGAAGAAGAACAGAAAGTTTTTGAATATGCAGTGAAGACGAACAGTGGCAAGTACGACTCGCATCTTGGAAAATTGATTATCACATTGAAATCAGAAGACGGGGCTAAAAGGTTCTTCAATGCCTTAACCAACGCAAGACGTGTTTACGAGCTATATGCCACGTTTGGCTGGGATTGGACGGAGACAGACCTTGAAGCATTTGAGAATGCTTTGGCGGTATCAAGTGTATCAACTCTTCGACTTGGACTTGGACGGCTTCAAGAAAGCAGCCTCAAGAAAGTACTTTCAACATCCAGGCAATATGAAACAGTTATTCGTGTCATAGAGCTCAGTAATATGAAAACGATTTATATTGTTCTATCCCCAGACCTCATAAAACTTCTCAATTTATGGCCCAGAAAATTGTCGCGCCTTCATAAGTTAACCTTTGAGACGAGCGCTCAAGCAGTTGGAGCCAGTGAGCTGTTAGAGCTTGCAAGCTCACTCAAGACTAACACAGCATTGGCTATTTTGGACTTGAAGAACAACTCGCTTGGGAATGAAGGGACTGTGGTACTATCGGAGGCGCTCAAGGCTAACACCACTTTGACTACCTTGGGCTTGTGGTGCAATTCAATCGGGAAGGAAGGAGCTCTGGCGTTGTCAGAGGTGCTTGAGACTAACAAGACTTTGACGACTTTGAATTTGCAGTACAACAAAATTGGGGATGAAGGAACTCTGGCACTCTCAGAAGTACTCAAGATCAACACTACCTTGACTATTTTGGACTTAAAGGGCAACTCAATCGGAAAGAAAGGAGCTCTGGTGCTGTCAGAGGCACTAAAGGTTAGCACATCGTTAATCGTTATAGATTTAAGTGAGAACTCATTTGGGAAGGAAGGAGTTCTAGTACTGTCAGAGGCACTTAAAGTCAACGCAACTTTGGCCACCTTGAGCCTGAGATACAATTCAATTGGGGATAAGGGAGCTTTGGCGCTATCAGAGGCGCTTATGGCTAACACAACTTTGACCACTATGGACTTGAGTGCAAGCTCAATTGGAAGGGAAGGGATTTTGACGCTGTCAAAGGCACTTAAAACCAACATAACTTTGACTACTTTGAATTTGCAGTCTAACTCAATTGAAGATGAAGGGGCTCTGACTCTGTCCGAGGTACTCAGGGCCAACACTACTTTAGCGACTCTGGACTTAAGTTACAATTCCATTGGAAACGAAGGAGCTCGAGTGCTGTCAGAAGCACTCAAGGTTAACATGACTTTGATCACTTTGGGCTTGTGGCGCAACCCAATAGGGGATGAGGGGACAATGGCACTGTCAGAGGCGCTCAAGGCTAACGCTACTTTGAATACTCTGCATTTGGAGGGCATCTCATTGGATTGAAGGAGCTCTTGTAGTGTCAGAAGTACTTAAGACTAACGCGGCTTTTACCCTTTATAAATTAATCGAGTCTTATACCTATAGGGACATACAAATTGTCTGGCCAACTTTGGTCTTTTTTTTTTTTTTTTTTTTTTTGGGCTAATTGACTGGTTCGGTAATTGAAATGGCGTGGGGTTAATTGAGGAAAGCGGTTTATTTTCAATGCATAGCTTGTGTCAGCCAAGTGGCCAAAACAACATTGTTCTTTAACTCTTCGATGTTGGCCCTCTCTCCTTTCAAGGCGCTTCTCGCATGTCAGCATTGTTGAAAATCTATTCATTGAATTCAATAAAACTTTTGTACATAACTGTCTGCAATGATAAACTATGTAAAGCGTCAAGTTGCGCGATGTAAAGGTGGTAAAGATTCTTGCTTGAAGTGCTCTTAAAACCGAGTAACCACCAAGAGAAGTGCTTAAAGAGCTTGAGGTCTCAATCACATCAGCCCAGCGAGCCCGGGAAAGGATTGAGAAACGTTCCGCTGCCAAAGGTGGGTTGATCTAAAACTATCTTTAAGTGAATTAAGTTATTAAGGAGATTATCTGACAAGCTTCGTTTATTCTGCGAAAATGTATTCATAAATGAGAGTCGAAGGGAGTTAGAATGTGAAAATAATCGAGAGCTCTGGAGCAATGAAAACTCGGTATTTAAAAATGTCTCTTACTTTGCTACGCTTCAAATAAGGTCGCCTGAAGATGAGGATGGTACATCGCAGATTACTAACGTTTCCCTACAGGGCATATGTGAGTTGTCTTGTCTGCGTTTCTTACACACACGTCTCCATTAATGTAGCCATAGGCAATTTGATAGCCAATGGCTGAAGCATTAAAGACCAAGACGGCATAATTTTAATTTTGCGGCTCCGAAACGTGGAGATTTTGGCCTGATTGAAAACTCTGAAGGGCAGATAGACATCCGCTTCCTGCAAGAGGCAAATAACTGACTCTCAAGCGAACACTTGGTGCCTTCCGCTATGCTTCGCAAAACTAGACAAGCACCGTACCATCCAAACTGGACGATACAATGTATCGCCCAATGGGCGGAGTAATTACTTGCATAATTAGCTTTGTATGATCATATGGGCCATACCGTGTTGTATTCTACAGATGTATCGCTCCAGCCTGGCTAGGTGATGCAATCTAATAGCTATTGGGCGAGTATACCACAGACCATATATAATAAGTGCGCTGATCGGCTTCCTGGCCAGGTATCCCAAAGTTGTACGCTTTTGCCGTCACCATTTGTGGCTACCTTTTCTTTCGGTGGCAATCTTAAGGCTAATGAATTTGGGATGACATAAAAGGCTAATCTTCTCCAAATCGTCCTATTGTAGCAGAATAAATCCAAATATACATAACATGTCCAAGGTCTAGTCGCTGAATCCAGACATCTCGTAAGTCTGCCTCATTGAACGATTTCCCAGCCCGAAGTAAGATCATTAATGCATGGGCTTCTGCTTACTTCGTTATTAGCTAAGTGATAGGTAAATTTTAGCTCTCGAAATTAATTTTTACCAAGATAAATGCTCATGTCTTCGACCAATTGGACTAATTCAGAAATGTTCAATGGCTGAAGATGCATGTTGCGATGGAATTGTCGAAATGGAGGCGCCCATTCAGCGACTTTAAGAAAAAAAAAACGCCAGAACAAGGCTGAAGATGTTATTGATGAGTGCGTATGTTTCAATTTGGTGGCGCGCTTGCCAAGACAAGACTCGGAGGCAAGAGCAAGGGTTGCGTCTTCCTTATCATGAAAGACATGACCATATAGCCATGTCTACCATGAATACCACAGTGTTGACAAGTAGTTGTGAATAGCATAGATATGATGTGATGAATAAGAAAGAGGTGCCAGACTCTTCGCCTGCCTGCTACTGAGAGCAGACAGCCCAGGGCGCACCACGAGGAGGTGGTCTGGTTGCGCGTCCCCCACCTGGTTCGCAGACTCAGAGGAAATCTACCTGGGTCCCGACAGGACAGACCCCTCCGAGCTTCAACTCCACTCCCCGCATATCATGAGCTACTCGGCTAAAGTTGCACCAATCAATTCGTGGATACATGTTGAACAGTTGCCTGCTGCTTTGCGGTGAGGAGCCAAGAAAGAGAGGAAAGCGAGACCCTTTTATACGTTCTCAGAGGCATAGTGACTCGCTTTCTTTTCTTTTGTCACCAGCCTTTTACAGCATCGAGTCATTGTGGGACCTTTTTCTCATTTGGAAAGTGCTTTGCAATTTGGCATTTTTTTACTTTTTTCCTTTTATTTCGAAAACAGTCCTCTCTTGCGGATGGATCGTATTTAATTCTTCTTGAACCTTGATACTGCTGGGATACTAATAAGCTTTTATTTCTGTCTGCTCCATCTTCTGCTTTCCTTTCTGTCTTGACAATCTTGGATAATCCTTTTCCTCTTTCTTTCCTACCGTGGTCTGTGCTCGCTTTCCATCCTGTCCTAATGTCCTAATAGAGTTTGTTTGTTTGCTTGTTTTTGGTAAGGCTGAAAGAACTCAAACTGGAGCTGCAACCTTAAAAAATAGACCCTGAGAAAGACATTCCAAAACAGTCATGCTCTTTTGATAGTCAGGATTGCATCTAGACAGAATCCACTGTTGTGTTGCAAATGCTTTATGGCACATTTCACCCGATCGAGCCAAATCGATCGCATTGTCGAAAGCAATCGATACATGTCCCATCATGCCAAAATTGGTGGCGAGCACAAAACTAGTCACTAAACATCGGGTAGGTGTGTGTAGGAAAACTCAATGATGAGTTTGGTTCTCAAATGAAGTGCCCTTGCGATCAGTAGGCCCAGGCCAAGATATACAATCATCGGATCACCTCCTTGTAGTGCTCTCTAGACTGCCTGTTCATCTGCAGATAGATGAAGAGTCTGGCAGTATCTTTATTATTTGCTGCAGTTTTTTTTTTTTTTTTTTTTTTTTGGTTCTTTACAAACATTATCATCATTCTTATTCGCAAGCACCCATAAGCTTTGGTTTTTTAGTTTCCTTGACTTTGCTGTTCCATTGCTTTGCTGGTATCCTCTCAGCTTGTAACAAGAAAAAAAAGGGCCTTTTATAACAATTGGTTATTCTCGGGTGGCACAAGTAGAAAAGATGAGTTGGATAATATTTTAGCTGAAAAAGAAAGTATCAATTAAATCCTTTATTTTATTATATACACTTTATATTATGTTTTATCATATTATTTTACATGCGTTTCTGCCCTGTGTCATAGCATTTTGATTTTTTTAGTATGTTATTGGTGAAGTAATGTGTAGAGCTTGAGATGTGTTATCAAGGTTTTCTATGGAGCGTAAGATTTGTCTTGGCTTTGGAGGATGCCGTTAGATAGAGGAGTTAAAAAAATAAAGATATTCGGAAGTGTGAAAATGTTGGATACCGGATGAAAGTCAGACGAAGGCGAATATACTATAGCATGAGGCTTCTGGAGGTCATGAAATAGCAGTTCCTCTCTATTCTTTTCTTCCTTTGCTTCTTTTTAGCTATTGTCTTCTTTTTCCTTCTCTTCCGTCGACTCATCAGCACAACCGCACTTGTATACATCTGCTAGAGTGCTGCAATCAAATTCTGGCTTCCCCAGGCGTATATTGACAACGTTATGGACAGCGCAGGCCCAATTCGACAGTGCAGCTCTTGAGGATGTCTGTGGAGGATGTTCCTTCAACATCTGTTGAAAGTGATCCGCACTGAACGCATTAAAAAGAACCCCGGAAAATGAAAACGGTTCAAACAATCAAAAAAAAAAAAAAAAAAAAAGAGATACAGTGAATACAGATCCATTGATATCACAAAATAATAAAGAGTATTCATTCGTTGGACGATTGGGGAGCGTTGGATTTGAATAAGTTGAGGTAGATAGCAAACTTTTTTTTTTTTTTTTTTTTTTTTTTTGCCTACCATTCACCGCAAGGATAAAGTCTCGAGAGTAGCATAATCCATTGTTTAACAGCAGCCCTCTCATCCGGTTTAGGCTTGATAGGGTATCTTGAGGCCATTGTGTGAATGAGCTTCCATGTGGCTCGACCTAATTCGGCTCTATAAAATCAAAAAGACGTTAGTTCCAGAAAAGGTCTGGTCTCGATTGTAATCACACACAAAATAAATAAATTGATGAAGAATGATCGGTACTTTGCTGTGGTGTTTCCCAGTTGAGGCATGATAACCTCGCCAGAGTTGAGGGAAGGGTCGATAAATATGGTTTCACTTTGTTTGCCTTGACTACCACTGTTGCTTCCAGTACGACTGCTGTTGAGAGAAAACGATTCCTTAGACCTGGTGAGGAAGAATGAAGGCACAAGAATAAGACTAATGAAACAGAGGGCTATAATCGCTAATGCCGCCCTAATCCGAATGGGACCTGTCATGGTGTTGATAGTGGTGGTGGTAGAGCGACTTCTCCTTCAACAATGAGGGAATAAAGATGAATAATGAAGAAGTGAATGTTGATGTGAGAACGAAAAAAAAAAAAAAAAAAAAAAAAGCGCTTTTGGATAAAAAGTGTGAGTGACTGTCTGCGTTGCCACAATTGAGAGGCAAGGCTGTAAGATATAACTACACGCGCACCCATTTTTCCACTTTTGTCCATCATCACTTTAAGCTATAGCTGCATTTGCGTTTGCATTTGCATATCCCTTGGAACAACTGTCTGTCTTTTTGGTTTTCCAGCTCTCCTCGACTGCCCTGTAACAGAATTAAGCGCGGATGAGGTCCTCGGAATCCCTCTTCAACGACTCAAACTGGGAAATCCGTATCCCAAACGCACAAATTGAAGCACTTCAGGAGGACTACAAATTAATCATCCATGCAAAACCCAGGACTCATGTCTTTTATGGCACGTTTCTCATCTTTTTTGTTTCTTGTTTAATTCGCAAAGAGCATCCTATATCTTATTCAAATGCGATGCAGACATTACCAAGAAGAAATGATTAACCACAAAATAACTTTTTTTTTTTTTTTTTTTAAACGTATTATTGTGAATAGACGAGACAGTCTTGTTCTTTTTACAGATTTCTCTCCCGAATGACCTGTCAACTTTACATGAGGAAACTGAACGCCAAATCACTGAATTCTTTCAAACCCTAGAAATCCAGGTAGAAGCAGCTTTTGTCGATGCTCTTGCATTAGCAACTGCAGCCTCATCAGGACCAGGACAACATGGACCCTTCTCACGTCCTACCAATAAACGAATGTCTGTTAGTTCACCCGGTCCATATGGTGGAGGAGGACGTCTCCCCCTAGGCGGTGATCAAGGACGCATGGAATCTACTTTATTATATTCATACACTTATAATCCATTGGAGATTGGTAAAGAGCCTGTGATTCGACCCATTAATGGACTTTGGACTGCCATATTTCCATTTTCTGTACCAGTTTGTAAGTTCAAAGGGAAGAATGAAAGCGAATGATGCATCCTATATTATGTATAAATATTTGCTTATACCACAGCATTGACATGACAGTTTTGCGTATATCTAAAACCTCTAGCCTTTGTGAAAACCAAAGCAACAAACACAGTACTTATGCTGAGCGCACATGTCTCGCATCGTCCAACAGATCAAGTCGTCCCAGCAGCGATACCATTGGATGATCAGTACAACGTAGAGTGCTTCAACATGGTCAATCTCTTGGAAGGGCTGTCTGACGGTAATGTTGGATAAGAACCAGTCGAGGCGCCCCTCCTTTTTTTTTTCTTGTTTTTGAAAAGGGAAAAACTAATCCTTAACCTACCGACAAAATAGATCCAAATTTCCCATCGTCGCTGGCCCCCCAACATCACTATCGACCAGATACACCTCGTGCTAGGGTACAAGCGCCTCCAATGGCGCCTCTATTGAGAAGAAGTGTACGTCGAAGCATTGCAGTGCGTTCCGCGTTAAATGTACGAATGAGAACCACACGTGTATCACCTACAGAAAACCCCTTGATGATGTCAATCGAAGTTGAAAACAATTCAGAACATGGAGCAAAATTCAAAACGACTCAACTGGATGTGGAAGTAACTCATGCAGTTGTCACACCTCTTGATTCTGCTGGGCTCACAAAGGTAAAAAAAAAAAAAAAAAAAAAACTATATTTTACATCCTATGAAAAAGAAAAAACTGACTTTTTTCTCGCTTTAACTGTAATTTTTGATAGCTTCCAATGGTCTTGAATTCATCGGATCATGTCACTTTTTTGTTTTCAGTTTCATTACTCGAAAATCCAGAATTGAATCCTACCAGTCCAGCTATTGGAAATACACCCTTTGGAGGACATAATCGACATTCGACTGAGAGTTTAGTACCGACAGGAGTTTTTCCAAAGGATTCCCAACGTCAGGTCACAATCGTTCTACAAGGCGTTCCAGAAGTAGACGGTGTTCAAGGGCAGACAATTCATTCGCGTTGGAATTGTTTCTTGGATGTTTCGGAAATCACAAAGCAAGACAATGCTTCATCAGGAATAGGAGTAGGAGTAGGAGTAGGAGTAGGACCAGGAGCAGGACCATCACAGAAACAGCTTTTTGCGCCTCATCCATCACATCCTTCTGGACTGTTGCCTCCTCCAGGATCATTGCCATATAGCTCCTCAGGGACACCAACTAATTCACAACATCACCAGTATCAACTTCATCAAAGGAATCGATCCTTGCCTTCAAGTCCTCAACCTCAGCATCCTTCGTTACAAAAAACTATGTCTCTACGTGTCACTAGCAGCGGTTCTCCACCTGTACATAACAGCAACCGTGAATCGCGTGTAAGACGTTCTTCAGTTGTTTCAGATGGCACTCCAGCACATTATACACCCCAAGGTCAACGGGGAAGCGGAGGGGGTACTAATTCGGCTCTTAGCAGCGCCAATCGGAGGAGTGGTCTTGGTTGGGGATATGGTCGACCTTCAGAAAATAACCAGGGTGGTTTGGCCCCAGTCCAAGAAGGATCTACTTACCGCTCTCCGGTGATTGGGCATGGGGGCGCCGGAAGTGAATCTGAGGGCGATGAAGATGAAGCGCCTTTGGCAGTGCCTGGGAACACCCAACAGAGTGGTCGCCCAACCATCGCTGGAAATGCAATGTCGCCTGGATTAGGTTTGGATCTGGCATCACAGGCACTTACTGAAGTGACACAAGGGCGAGCAGAGCAAGATACTGGCGACGGCATTGTTATATCCTTTGCAGGTAAAGCCTATTTTACTATTGTTTGTTTGTTTGTTTGTTGGATTGTTTAATTGATTTGATTTTGGTCAAGTAAGTAACGGTTCTTGTTTTTTTTTTTTTTTTTTTTTTTTCCTTTGCAATGTAACCAGTGACGGATAGAGTGGTTGTAGGCAAGATTTTCAATCTAGAGATTTTCATTGTCAATCGATCACGCCATATCCGTCGCTATACACTTGTAGTACCTAACAGGAAGCGTGCTAAAGGAGGAGACCCGAGTCAAGGATCCAAAGTGTTACCACCCTTGCCTAGTGGTGAACGTGCAGTCATTCAAAGCGTGCCAATTGATCCATACATGGAAGAATCCGAACTGTTACGCCGACATGTCGACAATGAGACAACAGAGGCGGATATTATTTGTCTTGAAAATAATATTCGATTGAGGTAACGTTACACATATTAATTCCACGTTGTTATAGTGTCTTTTTTTTTTTTTTTTTTTTTTTTTTACAAACAAGTAAGTTCTTGCTAACCTTTCTCTTTGACTATTATATGTATGCATGACCAATAGTCCGTTATACCCATTGACCTGTCAGAACTTGAACTTGCGTTTTATTGCCATCAAGGAACAACTTCATACTATTGATCTGGTGCAGTTAGTAGACAATGATACAGGATTTGTAACTAATTTGAGAAATTGTCTGTGCTTCATGGCTGAAGCATCTTTTGGAGCATTGTCGCAGCAAGTCCCAGAAGTAAGGAATCGATCATAAAAAAAGAAACCCTCTGGAATGCAAAAGAAGAAAATAAAATAAAAAAAGAAATAGAGAAAAAAGAAGTTGGACATAATATAGATCAAGGGTTGCTTTGCTCATTTGCTACTACTTTGGTTTCCACTGATCTGCTACCAATGCACGTTGTTGTTACTGTTAATAATATCAATGATGATGATGAATTTAATATCCTTTATTCTATTACACTAAGAAGTTTCTTTTTTACTCCCATTTTCCATAATGCACAAAATATAAACTCTTTCCTTTTTTTTTTTTTCCTTATGCCTCAACTGTTGAAGGATCCAGACGAGTTTCCTTTCCAAGCTCATCATATCGCTTGACGATATTATCTTTATAAGGATGTTCCTCGCCCTCAAAGACAAAGAGCCGAGCCAATCTAGGTTCACGAAGACGGTTTTTGGGTAACATGCCAGAGACTGCTTTACGAATGACCGCATCCGGATCCTTGTTCATCAAGTTCTCATAAGTGATCTCTTTAAGTCCTCCAGGGTATCCAGAATGATGTCTGTAAAGTTTACTCTTGGCTTTCGTTCCTGTGGTCATCACACTCTTGGCGTTGATCACTACAACATAATCTCCACAGTCGGCTATTATTATTTTTAAATAAATAAAAAGCAGATCGGATCAAGAAAAAAAAAAAAAAAAAAAAAGAGCCGCGTCAGAAAAAAAAAAAAAAAAAAAAAACGATGCCAGATGAATGAAGTACAGTTGGAGGAAAAAGAAACACAAAAGGAAAGAACATAAGGATCGGGAGAATAAACTGCTTCCTTATTTTCCTGCTTTCCTGTATTCCTGCTTTCCCTGTTTTCCTCTTTTCCTGCCTTGCTTTCCTGTTTCCTGCTTCCTGTTTCCTGTTTTCTGTCCTCTTTCTCATCATTATGTTTTCAAGGCATTTGCTTAGAAAAAAAAAAAAAAGAAATATAAGTACATACATGCAGGGTCATAAATAGGCTTGTGTTTCCCCATTAGAGTCTCTGCAATGCCAACAGACATGCGGCCAAGAACCCTTTGTTTGGCGTCAACAAGGTGCCATACCCTAGCGTATGCCAATGCAGTCTACCATGAGATAAGAAGATAAAAAGGAAAAAAGAAAAAAAAGGATAATAATAAATAAATAAATAAAAGATTGAAGAAAGAGGGTATCATTACAAAAAAATATAAAATAAAAGGTAGTAATTTCCCTCCATCCCACCTTTCCAATAGCTTGAGACATCGTAAAGCAGGGATAGTGAAATGTGTGTGTCCAAAAAGGTGAATGGGAGTGCCCGACTATGTTAATGTGTTAATGCCTAAGTCGCCAATGAGGAAGGCTCCTGTGGCTTCCTCAGGGCAAATGTTGTTTACGTTAAGGGTCAGGCATCTCGCCCAAATATTCCAAACCTGGGCTGGCAATGGATAGCAGTCCCATTTGGTTTGTTGCTGGAAGGTGTTTGTCCCTCAATCATTTATTTATTTATTTTTTACTATTTCTCCCGCCTCTCTCTTCTCTTCTCTTTTTTAGTCACTTCTTTTTTCTTCATTCCTTAGCCTCATCCTCCTCATCCTTAGAACGTTCTTCAGCAAATACTCAAGGAAGAAACGCTCCTCCAGAAAAAGAATACAAAAACCGGGAATATAATATTCTTTTATCTTGAGATCGAGAGAGTGAACCCGCTGAGATAGCTGTCAAATACCAACACTTTCTTTAAACATCATGTGGAGAGTCTCTCGTCTCAATAGTGCTTCAGGACTTGGATGCTCTAATCAGAATGCATTATTATCGCCATCATCATGCTTCCTCTTTTCAGTCCGTTCTCAACTTCAATCGTCTCGATCACAACTCAATCACAGAGGGTTCCAGTCTGGATCTGGAAGATCTTTAAATGGGAATAACAGTGCCAGTACCAATACCAATGCCAATACCAATGCCAATGCTAGTGGTGGTAGCACAGGGGGAAACAGCGGAAATGGCTCTGGGAAACTTGTTGGTGAACGGATCGCGATTGATTCAAAGACCCAGATGCGTATGGATCTGCGTAGGGAAGCCATGAGTAATGGTGCCAATGCATCCAAGATCAATAGCAACAATAGCGCTAACAGCAGTTATAATAGCAATGGCAACAAATGGGCTCCACCGCCAGGATCTCAAGGAGTCAGTCCATACCGTCGAGCCTATGAGGAAAGCCAGAACAGATCATATAGTCGTCAAAGTAGCAATAGTAACAATCATGAAGGGAGACAAAGACAACAAGGTCAGGAAGGACGGAGGCCGGGACGATACTACAATGAGCGCCAAGAGGCAATAGCACGCCAGAGTGCACCCTCTTCATTTGCCACGTCCTCAGCTTGGGGATTTTCAGCTCCTGCTCCACCAAAGCCTGCTCCATCAAAGTCAATTACATCTACATCTGCACCCATACCCGCACCACCCTCTTCTTTTGCCACCTCCTCTGCCTGGGGACCCTCAGCACCAGCACCAAAATCAATTACCAGCTCTAAACCCAGCCTCTCCTCTACTCAGACGAATGCATCCACTACTATAAAGAGCACGCCTTCTCAACCTGCTGCACTACAAAAGACTGCCACTGAGACTGCGAATCAACCTACTATAACCCCGACATCGGCGCCATCCAATCCTACTGCTACTGTGAACGCAAACACCACAATATCATCATCGCAGTCTGGATCGGCATCATCGACTCTTGCTTCAAAAGCGCCCGCCCCTATGCCATCGTCGTCATCATCTTCCTCGGCATCATCTGCAGCTTCAGCTGCACCTACATCTGCAACTCCACAGGCCAACGCTTTTGTCAAATCGACTCGTACAGCAAAGGAGAATGCCAAGAGACAGATAGAGCAAAGATCAAAACAACGTAAACAGCGACAAAAGCCTGCAAAGGATGTCTTCATCCCAGATGCGATCACTGTTTCGAACTTGGCAGGGCTATTGGGAGCAAGGATCGGGCATTTTGAGAATACCATGAAGGCCTTGGGCATGGAGATCATTCGTCATGACCATAGTAAGTTAAAATGGTACCTTTATCATAGTTTAAGGAGGAAGCTAAATAGAACTATACTTATATGTTCTGCATTTAACTCTCTTTAATTATCACTAGTCTTAACATCTGAGGAGGCTTCCCTTTTGGCATTGGAGTACAATGTCAACCCTATTGTTGGAACAACTGAAAAATTATTCGATTTGAGCCCACAGTATGTATAGAGGCACGATCTTTTCTTTTGAAGGAAAAAAAAAAAAAAAAAAAAAAAAAGTCTCTAAACAATTTCATATTAACCTCAAAAAATAATACTAGACCAGAGCCCGAGGATATGTCCATCTATCCATTGCGTCCACCTGTTGTGACTATCATGGGTCATGTAGACCACGGTAAAACTACATTACTGGACTCGCTCCGCAAGACATCGGTTGCGGCGGGAGAGGCCGGAGGTATTACTCAACACATTGGAGCCTTCTCTGTACTGTTGCCTTCGAAACAACGGATAACCTTCCTCGACACTCCTGGACACGCAGCCTTCTCGGCGATGCGTGCGCGTGGCGCCCATACGACCGATATTGTTGTGCTTGTGGTGGCAGCAGAGGACGGAGTGATGCCTCAGACGGCAGAAGCCATTAAGCACGCAGAAGAGGCCGGTGTACCGATTATTATAGCGATCAACAAGTGTGACAAGTATGGTGCAGAACCCGACAAGGCTAAGCAGGCTTTACTTAAATATGGTATCACTGTCGAGGACCTTGGGGGTGAAACCCAGTGCGTGGAGGTATCTGGTTTGACAGGCAAGAACCTTGACAAGTTGGAGGAAGCTATTCTGACATTAGCCGAGGTCTTGGATCTGAGGGCTGAGGTTGATATCCGGGGCGAGGGCCATGTGATTGAATCACAGATCGAGAAGGGCCGTGGTAATGTGGCAACAGTATTGGTGAAGCGTGGAACGCTCCGGGTTGGGGATATGATTGTGGCGGGTGATACGTGGTGCAAAGTAAAGGCATTGGTCGATGACACGGGTAAGAACGTGAAGGAGGCACCACCTGGTACTCCGGTCAAGGTAATGGGTTGGAAGGACCTGCCCAAAGCTGGTGACGAGATGCTTGGGGCCGAGTCTGAGGAACAGGCCAAGTTAGTGGTCACGAACAGAGCTCTCAAGAAGGAGAGGCAAGAGCAACTAAAGAGTTTGGTTGCAATTAATGAAAAGCGTCGCCTTGTTGCAGAGGAGGAAGATGAGGAAAAGGCAGCGCTGCGTGAATACAAGCGTAATGCATGGCTCTTCCATCAGGGAGCGCTTGATTCACATCCGGAGGCGCCTCAGGCCAAGAGACTGCTTTCGGTTGCAGCCATGGCAGCGAAGGAGGAGGAAGAGAGTGAGGTCAAGAACTTGAGGATGGTGGTCAAGGGCGATGTGAGCGGTACAGTAGAGGCAGTTTGTGATGTGCTATCTGGTCTACCAGACAATCAAGTCAAGGTCAGTGTCATCCAGAATGGTGTAGGAAACATTACGGAAAGCGATATTCAATTTGCATCTTCCTGTGGCGGTAAGGCCTCTGTCTTTTGTAATGTCCATTTTACTTGGATAAAAAAAAAAAAAAGATGGGGTTTTTTCTAACAGGTTTTCTATTTTCATATCTCTTTATATATATATGAATATTAGCCATGATTTTGGGATTCAATGTCAAGGCAGATAAGAAGCTGATACAAACAGCGCGTCAGATGGGGGTCAAGATCAAGTCTTATAATGTGATCTATAAACTTTTGGATGATGTGAAGGTGGAGATGGCGACATTGTTGCCTAAGGATATTGAGGTGCAGGTCGTGGGAGAGGCCAAGGTTGCACAAATCTTCCCGATCAAACTCAAAGGAGGACAGACCCAGAATGTGGCGGGATGTCGTATTACGAATGGAGGGGTGAATAGGAAAGAGGACGTACGTATTGTTCGTGATGGAGAAGTTATCTGGGATGGACGACTGTCGACGTTGAAGAGGGTGAAGGAAGATATCCAAGAGGCCAAGAAGGGTACGGAGTGTGGCATGGAGTTTGATGGATTCCAAGACTTTAAGGAAGGAGATGTGATCCAGAGCATCAAGAAGATTGAAGTTTTGAGGAAGTTGTAAAAAAAAAAAAAAAAAAAAAAAAAAAAAAGGCGCATTCAAAAAAGAGCTACACAACATACACCTTCAGATAACATTACCACTAGCATTTTATTTTATTTTATTTTATTTTTTTAGTATTGTACCATAAGCTAACATGAACAAACAGCATAGATCATTACAACCACATTTTACAATTAAGACGTAGCATCATAGCATCATAACTTGTTGACTTTTTTTTCTTGTTTAAATTGAAAATTGAAATTAAAAAAAAAAAAAAAAAAAAAAAAAAAAAGATAAAGAAAATGATGGTGCAAACCAACAGCGAGGATGACATTGACAAGAACTAAACTTTCTCTTGACACGAGCGAATAGGTTGTTCTTCAGGTGTTACTCACATTGCCTATGTGTATAATACATGAAAATGTACATATACATGTACATTCATATGAATCGACATGTATGATTGGCAAGAGAATATTTCGTGAGAAAAAAAAAAAAAAAAAAAAAAAAAAAAAGAGGCTTATGCACAAGTATCAGTTAATCAATTAAGGAGGTTTAAAAAATAAGATAAAAAAGCGTTGGGCGCATATCTGAGAGTGTGAGTGAGAATGAGCGAAGGTGTGAGTGTGAGTGTGAGTGCTGATGCACACTGAGCTTGGGCCCTTTTTGAGCTTTTTTAAATTAGCTTTGACACATTCTGACGCTGTGCCTGAGAAGACGAATAAATATATATCATCAATAGACTTTTGAGCCCTATTGGCCTTATTGGCCCTATTGGCCTTATTGGCCCTATTGGCCTTATTGGCCCTATTGGGGCTGGACCACATGAAAAATGTGTTGCTAATAATGCTGCTCTTATGTTGCCTTTGTTGCTTAGATTGCATATTCTACCCATCAAGTGACAATCTGGACAAACATCCATGTATATACTATCAGAGTCATCTCATTAGCATATAGGCAAATGGAAAACAAAAAGAACAAAAAAAATAAAAATAAAAAGTAAAAAATAGAGGTAGGGGATAGGGGGTAGGGGATGTGGCGAGGCATATTCCCTCCAGATCCTTTGCATGTACACTAGAAAAAATTATATTATTTTACCCTTGTTCGTTTGAAGTGTGTGTACAACGAAACGGTTTTTTTTTTTTTTGTGGTCACTCATCTTGACTAAAGGAGGGACACTTAAAACAGGGGGACCAGGTCGAATGCACCGTGCATTCATATCGTTTATGAAAGAAAAAAAAAAAAAAAGAGGTCCTTTTCTTGATTGCATGCACATATACATATACATTTTATTCATAAATGTGGAGCACTTTTTATTACTTCCATAACCTGTTACACCACTTGTTCCCCCTGCAGGAACAAAACATGAATAAATGAATTATTAGAGCGAGGTGACCAGCGCCACTTGCTCATTTACCTCGTTGTGTCACGGCTCTCTCCTATGCATGTCCCTATGACACGCTCTTCCCCACTTTTGATCTCTTTTTTACGACATTTTGCAGCGCATTACATTAGATGGGACGCATCAATAGCGACAGGAGAGTGCAAAAAAATAATAAAAAATAAAACGGAGATAAATATTCAACAAGGATATATACTAATGTATATATACAGGTAGACTAAACATGAGGGAATACTCTGTATGCAAAGATTGATTTGATTTGATGTAAAGTTTGCTTACCATTTCCTCGGGAACTGTCGCTGTTTGCTGGTTTTTGGTTGTTGGCGTATTTTCTCGCGTTGTACGCTCATATCACGTGACAAATGGTAGCACAAGGTGCATGCAGTTAGGCGGCATGCAAAGAAGTTTTTTTTTTTTGTTTGCAGAAAAAAAAATGTTTATTTAATACTCAATCAGAAATTGAGTTGATGGGCTTTATAAGGGGTATAGTAGGGACAGAGTCTGAGACAGAGAAAAAAAAAAAGATTGATGGGATGGGATGGGATAACGATGGAAAGATAAAAAGTAAAAGTAAAATGGGACTTTTGGAGGACAGCTGACTAGGATCGAATGGGCAATGAGCAATGACATGCAAGATGTTGATTGCAATTCAATCATTCCAACGAGCAAGCTTACTGAGCAATACTGCTTACCGTTAAGCGTTAAGAAGAGTGAAACTGAACTAGTTAGAGTTATTGCGTTTTTTTTTTTTTTTTTTTTTTGTTCCTGAGCATTTCTATTGCACACTAACGTCTAGATGCTATTCGATGTGTATTATAATAAACATGTATAGCATCATCTGCATTCCTCTTGCTCTTATCCTTACTCTCGCTCTAATCTCTTTGCTCTTGATATTTTCCCGAGAAAGAAAAAACATCTATCCTCCTTTCCTCCCCCATTGACACTCTTTTTTTATCGGATACTTTTGTAGCATCAAATCATCGTTAGTTTATCACTTTTAATATTTTGTATATTTTCTTTCTTCTTTACAACAACCTCAGCTTTCTTCTTTCTTTCTTTCTTGAAAGGACGATTGTCTCTCCTCTCCCCTTTTTGTTGCAAAAAAAAGTTTTTGTTCGTTGCACTGTTGCACTGTGTTGTTGCACATAATTCTAATACATCACTCATGTATCACACATAATAATCCTTTCAAATATTCAAATATTCAAGGACAAGGGCTCTTTATTGATCATCGCCTCTTTTTGCACTAAACCATCTTTTTTTTTTTTTTTTTTTTTTTCTTACATTCTCCTTCTCCACCCTCTTTCTCCACTTTACCCCTCCTCCTCTTTCTCTTTTCTCTTCCTCCTTTTCAATTCTTTTCTCTTATACTTCTTCTTCTTTTCTTCATCATATTCTCCTCTCCCCATCCTCTCCCACACTTCTCCCCCCCACACATAGAGGAACAAACAACCCAAAAGTGGAGTGGCTCACGGTTTTTACGCCTGTTTTTTTATCCCCCACCCTCCACTGCCTCCATTAGGGGAAGTGAAATCGCCACAGGTCCAATCAACCCAAAAAAGCAGAAAAATAAAATATAATGTCCACTACCACAGCTTCTTTTCCCAAACCTGGAACTTCTTCACAGCCACAATCTCAGGTACGATCAGCACTCAAGGCCCCACGCTCATCGGGCACGCACCCACTTTCTCAATCCAAATCCGAAGCAGATGATAAAGAAAAAGATAAAAATAAAATTACTAACAATCTCAATAACGTTCAAACCCAAAAGGCTGACGATCCATCCTCACGTCCTCAACAAACCCTTGGCCTCAAAGCATCCACAGAAACCCTTAGGGCCAAAAAATCAACTTCTTCTTCTTCTTCTTCGTCCACACCTCTCACCTCTGCAGCCAACACAGGCTCCCCTGCTTCCTCACTCTCAAATGACAAATCTGCCACAGCCGGAGCCCTGTCTATGACCCCTGTCAATGGAGCAGAAAAAAAGCAACAAGAGCAACAGCAACAACAACAACAGGAAGAAGAAGAAGAAGAAGAAGAAGAAAAGTCTTTACTTTCACGCAAGCTTACTTTAAGAGCTAATAAAAAGCGGAAAAAGGAACGCCAAGAGCAGGAACGGGAGGAACAAAGGCTGAAGGAAGAAGCCAACGAGGCTCTCCGTAAAAAACATGGTGAATACCTTCCACCAGGGCAATCTTCAGGGAAAATCCATACTCATCGGCCACATCCAAACCACGACCATTATCAAATGGAACGTTCAAGGTCTCCAGCCCATCTCAGACCACATCCCCCTAATCATCAAAGGAGTCAGAGCTCCGTCAGGATCGCTGCCCCGGTGCCCTTGTCTTCTACAGCCTCTGCCAAATCTCCTGTGTCACCCTCTCCTTCTCCTACACCCTCCACTTCCTCCTCAATTTATTCCTCTAATCAGAACAGCTATACCCGTGGGCGCAGCCGTCCAACAAGCCCAATACGCGACATGATTGCCATCCCAATGGATTATGGACATGCTCAAGCACACATCGATGATTTAAAAGACCTGGACGCAGAAGGCATGCTTTCGGAACACTGGGAAACCCAGGATGACAGTGAAGAGGAAGAGGCGCGCGAACGCGAGCGTGAGGCGGCAGTCAATGGCTATGGTCGGAGGAGAAACCATAGCAGGAAGGTCTCTATCGACACAGACACCAGTTTCCGATCCAAGAACTCCTCAGTCGTCCGATTCGACCTACCCGACTTGAGGCCTCTTTCGCCATCATCTATGGCTTCATCACGTCGATCTCGAGCAAGTACAAGTACACGCAGGAATAGGTCGACCATCTATGTCGATCGCCGCAACAATTACAGCGAAGGCGCAAATACCGACACTGATACTGATGCCGACGTACGACAGCGACAACGAGAGCAACAACAACAACAACAACAACAGCAGCAGCAGCAGCAGCAACAACAACAACAACAACAACCACAACATCAACAATCCGATTACGAAACGCAAACAGCAAGTAGCGCAGACGAACATGATATGGAGATGCAGGAAATCCACAAGAGAAACATGTCAACCATTGGTATTGTGACAGGCCTGGATCCTGAGCTTGATGGAACATCACGACCACACTCAAGCATGAGTCGACATTACCGCCCACCCTCTACAAAATCAGGCCGGTATCATTACCACGCAAGGTCCAACACTCCCAACTCAAACATGCCTTCTTCAACTTCTAATCGCTGTCGTTCAACCTCACGCCACCGTCACCATCCTCAGTACAATTACCACCAGTACCCAGATTATAATCAACACAATAGGTCGATGAGTGACCTTAGTCCGTCTGCGATGGACGGTATGCGTTCCAAGGCAGGATCAAGAGCAGGAGGTGCAACAATACGAGGTGGAGGTGAGACGGCCGCTGGTGGAGAGACTGGTAGTGTGTATGGAACTGAGCTGTCGACAGATGAGCATAACTATCTTGCTCCCTTACCGCCCTTTCAAGAAGGGCCAGCATACACCAAAGTCCCAAAACGCAGGTATTTTCGGTGGTGCTTTGGAGGCTGCAGGTGGTGGGTACTCTTGTTGATCCTTTTCACCGTTCTAGGCCTGTTTGGAGTTGCAGCGGTAAGCCCCTCCTTCTTCCTCCCTTTTCCTTAAAAAAAGAAATGCAACCTGTTCGGGAAAAAAGCTTTTTTTTTTTTTTTTTGTTTCTCTTACTCCTTCCTGGGCAGGCGTTGACTGATTGACCAATGTTCTCTTTGTTTCTTTTTGTCCCCCTCTTTCTCTCTCCTCAGGCTTTTTTGCTTCATCAATACCGACCATGTATAGCGATTGATCCCAAGACTGTTGAACCTATGATCTATATTATTGACCCCACAACCGTTCAGGCACTTTCTCTGGAATATCAAACCAGCACAGTAAGTTTGCGTACTTGCACGAAAAAAAAAAAAAAAAAAAAAAAATATCCATCCTCACAATTTTTTTTTTTCTTTTTTTCTGGAATGTTCATTCTTGTTTTTGTTGATAATCATCCAATCACTTAATAGAAAGGGGTCATTAACATTGTGGACTCGTTAAACCTGAATGAGACGCGTGTGTTGCTGAAGCTGCAAAGACAGTTTTACAAAATGAAGGACCGAAGAGATCTCACTGGTTTCCAAATCACTACTCTTGCCAACGGCACTGTGCAATACGTGTTGAATGTGAGTCAAAAAAAAAAAAAAAAAAAAAAAAAAAAAAAAAAAAAAGAGACTCTTTATCACAAAAAACATTCACACACATTCATGCAGCAGGCACATGCAGCCTGAAAAAAAAAAAAAAAAAAAAAAAAAAAAAAAAGAGAGAGAGAGAGAATACTAATAGCATTACTATCCTTTTTATTTTGTCTCTCTTTTTGGTATCCACAGGATATCGCCAATGATCATCGAGATTTTTTTATTTCATCTGTGCTTTGTTCACCATCAATCTTGACTATTGAGATGCCCAGAGCAGTCCCTGGTCAACCAGAACTCTCACTGGACGCCAAAGTGGATCAACAGGATGTATTCATCAATGTGAACGCGGACACTCCTAGGAACGCAACTTGGAGATTCAAGGGCATTAGCAATCATGATATGATGATCCAGGTAAGCACTATTAAAAAATGTCGTGCGGGGGGGGGGTTATTATTAATTTTGATTACAAGTTCGTTGTTACTGACTTCTCTCTCTTTTATGCCTTTATTTACATAATAGTCGTTAAACATAAATTCACTATCGATTTCATACACATCTGATTCTCCTGCAACAGTGTTGCTCAAGTCTGTCATTGTACGCGATCAACTTTCAGTGACGACCGTCAAAGGTGATATTCATGCAAGCATTGGCTTTTCTATTCCCTCCCCCGGCTCCCAGATTTATTCTTCCTCTTATCCCCCGTCCAACCCACCCACCCCCAGTACAGCCATAATACCCGCTGTCGTGAACTTGAACACACTTGATGGTCAGATTCAGATGAATATGATGGCATGGAACCAGACATGTGCTTTCCAAGTCCACTCACCCTCTGTCCAGGTCACAAAAGCAGGGCGACTCATCTTACCTTTTGAAGGCAATAACGGAGGAGGCTCAAATGGCAATACGACTGTCAACGTTGATGGATTAATGGCGCGCCTCAGTCCTAATGGCATCGCTGGAACTTTCACACCCGGACGATTCCAAGATATGCGCGCATCGTGGCCTCAACCCTCATTCACTAAAAGCAGCTGTAGTACTACTGCTACTACTACTGGTGCTACTTCTACTTCTACTCCTGCTACAGAGACGATGGCTTGCACATCCACCAGTACTGTTACTCAGAGTACATCTGCATCTGAAACTTTAACACAGACTTCATCCCCTTCAGTGACAAGCAGCAGCAGCAGCAGCAGCAGCAGCAGCAGTGATAGTGATGGTTGTAGTCATACAATAAGCACATCGACGGTTTCATCAGCACCATCGTCATCTCCAACGACAACACCTCTTATACCTCCTGGACCCAGAGTAGGGGCCGGAGGGTCGCCTGCTCCAGCTCAGTTCATGATTCAAGCCAATAGGGATGTTGTGTTGAATTTCCCTTAGACACCTTGTTATCTATTTTATCCATCTTCTACTTTATTAGCCCTTTTTTTTTTTTTTTTTTTTTTCCTTCTTTATTGTTTATAGCTCAACTCTTTTTTCCCTCTCCTTCCACTTCCCTTCCCTCTTTTCCTCTTCCCTCTACAGCATCTTGCATTTTATATATTTTATTATTGTATACATTGTACTTGTAGCTCTTTTAAAAATTAAAGAAGATTTTCTTTTTATTTCATAAATATCATATTTCATTGTCAATACAAGGCTATATCCAGTTGATTCAACGTCTTTTTTTTTTTTTTTTCTCTTTTTTCTTTTTTTTTTCTTTCTTTCTTTCCTGCGGAAGGGATGGGAAGGGGTAATGGGCTCATGTATGTCTTTGTTGTCATTGTTTTTCATCGTTATTCATCGTTAGATTTTTATCCTTTGTTCGTTCGTTCGTTACATATTTACTGCGTTCACAGTGGCTCTACGGACACCAGCACGACGTGGTCGACTGATCACGGCCTTGTTATCCAGCACTTGACCGCTCCTCTTGGTATCCAATGATTCCAGCTAAAATAAGCAAATTGAAAAAAAAAAAAAAAAAAAAAAAATCAGCAAAACAGCAAAACAGCAAAACAGCAAAATTATACACACTCCATTCGTGTTATCCCAAGTTATTAATATGATATACAAAAAGAACATACTGTAATAGATGGTTTGCTCGCAGGGGTAGAGATTTTCTCGCTTTCAATATCTTGACCTTCCACCAAAATGGCTGGTGTAACTGGTACTGTAACTGGTGCTGTTTCTGTTACTGCCACTGTTACTGTTACTGCTGTGTTTGATTCATTATTATTCAAATCCAGACTGGAGGAAGAGGATGAAGACGAACTTCTGTCACCTCCATTACATGAAGACATGTATGGAGATGCACCACCACTAGCGGTTTTAGCATGTCCACTCCTGTGACTTTGATCTTTTTTAGTAGTTGTAGAAGAAGAAGATTTGCTGCTCTTTGAATGACCAGAGGGAGCGATGACCGGTGGAGGTGGAGGCAACGATGGCAGAGGTTTCAACAATTCACTTCCCGAAAGAGGCACTTTTGAAAACTTTGGTAGTTCTGCATGGGCTGTACTCCGTTCCTCCAAGAATTGCCGAATCTGCTCTGCTTCCATTGTAATCTCTTTAGCTTCCTCTACTTTGTGATCCCAAGAGGAGACTAGATTTCGAATATGAGCTGAGGTCAAAGCCCGTTTACGAGGCTGGCCACGAACAATGGGAGGCAATGGCTCTGCAGCTTTGCGGGCTTCTTCTTCCTATTTAATAAATTAATAATAAAAAAAGATTATTAAATAATTATTTAATGTATTTAATTTATATACTTTTTTTTTTTTTTTTTTTTTTGGGTTAAGGATAAGGAGCAGGTTCTTACCTCGCGTTCTTTTTCGCGCTCATCCAGAACGTTTCCCTTGCCTGCAAGTTTGCGTCCCAGAATATTCTCGACCTGCTCAGCCAGCTTCTTAGGGATAGCTACAGTTCCAACATGGTTACGATCCCCTCGTTGCTTTCCACCAACGAGAGTTGACACCATCACAGTACTCGAAGTAGCTGTCTTTGAACGGGGTCGCGTAGTTATTAATCCGGAATTGACACCCAATGATGATGGCGCTGAAGTAGACGGAGATGAAGATGATGATGATGAAGGAGGTGTCCCTGATTCATTATTCTCGACAGCGCCAGAACCGGAAGCACCAGCAGCCAGTTCCTCTTCATCATCAATCAACACAGCCTGAATCTTCTTTACAGTTCTCAAATTAGCGGTAATAGGAATCTTTGCTAATTCTTCATCCCTTCGTCTCTGTTCCTCTTGTTGCATAATCCGGGCCTGGACCAGGTTGGCAGGGATTTTAGGGGTTTGGAACTGTCGTAATGCTGTGTTGATTGACGGAGTAGGCAATGGTGGTACAGAATTTTCAAACAATGATGCGATGGCCATCGAACTAGGGCTGCTAGTGGAGGTCGTATGACGACGTGGGGTATGTGATGGTCGTTGCTGTCGCTGTTGTTGTTGTTGTTGTTGTTTTTGTTGATCGAGCACAGACAAATTTGCTTTAGTCGCTGCTCCTCCTGATGATGACACTTTGGGCGTTGTGGGTGTTGTTGGCGTCATTGGTTCTGTAGCACTCTTGTTGTTACCGTTCTTTACTATTGGTCTTTCTACACTAACTGTGTCAGTTTGCATCGAAGGTGAAACAGCCGAAGGCTGATTTGTTTCTGCTGCTCGAGAATTACGACTACCGCGTGAGCGTGAGGTATCCTGTGTGGTAGCGACCATGCTTGAATGAACATGGGTATTGAAGGCATCGCCGTCATTGCTGTTGTTGCTACTACCACTGTTGACGGATGTGGGTATGAGTGTGGCAGCATCTGGATTTTGAAAGGCCCTCATGAACAACGGTGTAGATGAAGACGGTGAAGGCGCAAACTGGCTAGGTGCGAGCATATCTCCACGCGTAGTCCTTCTCCTTGTTGACCTCCTGCCTGCTGCATCTGAGCCAGTAGGACTTGTAGGACTTGTAGGACTAGTAGGACTAGTAGGATTAGTAAGGATCGAATGATTCCTGTCCTGCTGATCCTGATGTCTTTCGCATACCACGGAAATATGTTCACTGTTGTCATTCTTGATATCCCCTTTCTCCTCCCCCTTACTACTGCTATTATTATTATTATTATTATTATTATTATTATCGTTGTTGTTATTGTTACTATTATTACTACTATTATTGTTGTCATTGTCGTTGTTGTTGCTACTGCTGTTATTTCTGCTTTCGCTAATGGCTGTAGGAGTAAGGGGAGGAGAATGAATTTGCTGGTGTTGTTGCTCTGAAAGCTTGGGTGAGTATTGAACCTCGGTTATACCAACATCTGCATCTGCATCTGCAGCTGCAGTAGAGCTGATTGCCCTGGCAGAATCTCGTTTCTGAGCTGCTGGTGCAGGTTGTGTCCCTGAAGGAGCCATTTTATTACAACTCAGGGATGGATCTTCTCTCGCAACAATCATTGCTTTTATAGATTCCTTCTTTAGACCTTGAGGGGTTATAGCTCCTTCTTCTCCTCCACTACGATGACTTTGAGGAGAAGTAGGAGAAGGACAGGAAAAAGACCGAGAAGAGGAATTGAGACTCCATGGATGTGCGATCTTGTTGGGTTGTTTCTGAGGTTTGTTGCTGGTACCAGCGACCTTTTGTTTGAGCAGAAGGGCCGTGGCCTTGATCTTTGAAAGACCCGTCAAGGGGGAATCCTCTGCATGGTTTTTGGGCGAGGAAAGGACAGAGGAGGAAGGACAAGGGGAGGAAGGGGAGGAAGGAGTGGTAGCGGAAGGAGGGGTGGTGATGACCTGGGTGGGATCTCGATTGTTCATGTGATCTTAAATGGAATGAGAAGTAAAGAAAAAAAAAAAAAAAAAAAAAAAAAAAAGAAAAAATTACAAAGGAAGGAAAGTGAAAACCAGTTGCTGAAGGATGAACAGTTAGAAAAAGAAGAAGAAGAAGAAAAGAAAAAAGAAAAAAGAAAAAGAAAAAAAAAAAAAAAAAAAAGAAAAAACGATGGAAAGCAAGAAAGTCAGAGGAAAGGATAGGATGTACGAGCTTTCAATGTGGTCTGCTCTACTCAAGAGGTTTTTCATTATTCTGTTCCATAACGAAGTGAGCAATGGATGGGTCCCTTTCCTTCCCGTCTTCAACTTCAACGCTCACACTTTTTTTTAGCCCATGGCCCACATTGCTTCCATCCTTCCTTGACCAACAGTCTGGGCGTTTTGTTACAGTCAAAACAATTAAAAATAAAAAATCATTGTCAGTCAAATTAGAGATTCCCATCCTGCAAAGTTTGCATGCCATTATTCTTTCTCTTTTCTTTCTTTTTTTTTTCTTTTCATCATCATAGTCGTCATGATCATGATCATGATCACTGGTCTCCTTTTATTCCTTGTGGAACATATCTCAATCGCCACGCGAAACGCAATTAGGCAATTAAGGATTACGTGAACTGTTGGGCGTATGCCCGGATCCGATTCTCCACTGGTCAACGGTCAGCAGTCCATGATCAAAACGGTCCCATTTTTAACTACATTTGGACCCATCTCCTTCCAATTTTCAATCACCATACTAATGGTATGCATGCATGTTGGAACAGAAAAATTGATGAGCCATCCACTCCGCCCCCCTCTCTTACACATTCTTTCCCCTCTTTCCCTTTGTCTGGGACCATCGCTCTCATGAACAATTGAGGGTACATGTACATGTTATATATTTTATTATTTATTTTTCCGTCTTTCCCGCTAACAAGTGTGCTCTTCACTTTATTGCCTCCATACTCTCTCTTCAATTGTTACTTCCCCTTTTCTCCAGTCGACCTGACTGCTTCAATCTTGTGGCCATCATGGCATGTCTAAGGAGTATACAGTTATGTCAGTGAAAGCAATGACCCCCGATTTAGCAAACGTAATGGTAATGTGATATTCCGCATTTTTATTGACTTTAAACAATTCTTTTGTGCACATGAGCATGAATTTTTTTTTTTTTACGAACAACCGTGGAATGTGATCAAGTTTTTTTTACGTTGATATAGGGGTAATTGTACATGTACTTTTACAATTGGTTCAGTTGTTTAACTGATCATGCTGCTGCTACTGATGCTTGCTGTTGTTGTCCCCACATGTTACCAAACAATCGTCTATTCCAGCTGGACCGCTCCTGACGCTGACGCTGTTCTTGTTGCTGCTGCCCGTGATACCCCTGCAGTAACTGAAGCTGTTGTTGCTGTTGAGCACAGGCGAATCGCGTTCTTTCTCTATTGGCCCTCTCTTGATCAGCATGATGTCGTTGTCTGGAAGCCGAAGCTGGGGCTGGTGCGGACCTAGAGCCAGAACTGGAGGAAGAGAAAGAGAGGAGGGCAGGGCTAGAAGCGGCAGCTGACGTCCGATACCGCTGTGCTCGCCCTTCTGCTATGTTACGAGCGATTCCCTCATCATTACCGTCATTGCTCTCATTGCCAGAAGAATTCAAATTAGAGCTCGGACCACCTTGATTCCTGACATGGCCACTGCCACTACTATTAACAACAGCAATAGTAGCCCGACTATCGTTGCCTCCACTAAGAGCGTTGGGCGCGGATCTCATAATCAGATCTGTTTCTTGAGGCTCACGAACCATAGGAGCTGCCTTTGCAGCCGTCAGGCTGATGGCTCGCATACGACGTCCCTGAGTTGAGGGTTGGGATGGGGACTGAGATGATGATTGAGGGCAAGTTCGGCGACGACTTCTAAATGCGTTTCTTGGTGAGGACGATGTAGAGGCTGACGAAGATGGGGATGAAGACGATGAAGGTGATGATACTGGTAGAATCTCTCTTGATCCAGGTAGCACCGAGAGTGACTCGTTATTATCGCTTGATTGTACTTCAAATTGACGAGCCCGTTGTTCTCTCTGAACGCGGGCCTGAATCATCAAGATTTGCTCTTGCTGATTCTGAAGAACTTGTTGTAGTTGCTGGAATGGGTTCGGAGTAGCAGCTCCTGTAGATGAAGAAGATGGTGATGCTGATGGTACCTGGTCCATCGATGCATGCCGTTGGCGCTGCGATGGCCTTGGTGTGCGTTCGAATGACATCTGTCGCTCACGACAAGTCGATGGTCTCGGTCTCGAGGTAGTCTGTTCACTTGGGGCCGAGGTTGGTACCTGTCGCTGTCTCTGCTGCTGCCCTTCTTCTTCTCTTCCTCCTCGCTGCTGTATCTGTTGTTGTTGCTGTTGTTGTTGTTGTTGGTGTTGTGGCTGTGGCTGTGGCTGCGGCTGTTGTTGCTCCTGCTGCGCTTGTTGTTGATTTTGAGAACTATTGCCGTTGCTATCACCATTCGACGACTGGCGTTGACTCGACGATGACGTCGAAGGGTTCGTAGCGGGGTGTGAGCCTGTACCAAGGCGGAGATGGTGAGTTCTAGGTAAGGTGTAGAACCTGGGCATGGAGCGCTCCTCAAGGCTCGTAGCAATGTTGACAGCTGCCTGCAGGTGTTCGAGCCAGGTCAACGCATCGACTCGGTCTTTGCATTCGAGCAATATTGTACGGTCGCAAGCTTGAATTCGAACCACGTTCGGTCGTTGCTTATAGTCCATTGCCAACTCACACTTGGCGAGCTGCAGACTAATATTGCGAACATGCAACCGAGGCACATCTTCTGCATCTACAGCGTATAGCCGAAGTGCTGTTCCTCGTAAATGTGCAAATGTTCTCCTGTCAAACGGGATTTGGTTATAGATTTATAGATTAGATTACTGATGTATTTTTTTTTTAATAAAATAAAATAAAATAAAAAAAGAGAGACGTATACATACTTCCAAGGACGACGATATGGTCGCCAATTGCCAACAAGTTCGGTCTTGCGGTTAACACATCCCTCACGGAAAACCGAGCATGTATATCGAGGCAAGGGTTCCTGACCCTGTTCTGGGCGGGGTTCAATCGTGGGGAAGCCCTGGTATTTGATCGCTGCCTCCCAATATGAAGGAGGGGAAGTCAAAGCCAAACGGGATGCTGGGATATTTCCACCCTCTCCTACCAACGTTGGTGTGGTCCTCGAGATGAGTGAGCCTCCAGAACCTTCGCCTGTACTTGTGCTCGTGCCTGTCGCTTGAGGAGACATAGCCGTGGCACTAGTATCATGTGGTGAGTCAAGCATTAACTCGATTCTTTCACTCCTGTCCTCATATGCAAGCTCGTTTTGAAGGTTGACATCAGTAGTAAGGTGATGTTGATAACGACCATAATCTGGGAAAAACGATGGTGCATCCTCATGGTCGGTGCTCTCTTCGGATGAGGAACGTCTTCGACCAAAGTCCTCATCATTTGAGAAACTGTTGTCAGAGTCTGTTGTTCCGCCACTTGCAAGACCATCAAGAGCTTCATCCACGTAGAAATATAGTTGCTGCCGATATGTTGGGTGCTGATGAGCAGCAGAGCACCGCTGTTGATTTTGCTGTTGATGCTGAGCCCTAGTATGTGACGGCAAGAGACCCTGTTGTTGCAAGTAGAAATCCACAATGCTTCCCTCAGTGGCATTCTGCCCTGAGTTCTCTTGGCGGAAGTGCTGTCCACTCACATTGCCAGATCCAGAGGGCGGGAAAATCGACGTTAGCAAACGGCCCCACATGGATGAATTGCTAGGCTGCACGCCCAAGGAGGCATGTCGCCGAGGAATGGGGGGTCGAAGCGCTTCAAGGGATGGCTGCCGATTATTACTATCCGTAGCTGCCCTATTCACTACTGTAGAAGAGATGTTATCTCCTTCGGAAACGATCCAGCCAGTAGGGAATCGGTCCAGTTCCCCCCCATGAGACCTCCTCCGGAATATGCTCGATCGCCTGTCGTTTCGGTTCTGGAGGTGTTGGTAATGTGGTGGGATTGGATCAGGCGGTCCAACGGATCGTGGAATATCACAGGCTGTAGCTCGAGATATGCTGCCATGTATTCCTGATTCTGAGACGGGTCCGGAAGGTCCATGCCTTGAAATACATCCTGATACTTCAGGGGCCGTAGTATTGACTGTATTGTTCTGCTGTAATGAGCCTGGGTTACCTGAGGAGGAAAGAGAAGATGAGGATGAGAAATTAAAGGAACGCTGTTTTAGCAACCTGGAAATAACATGAAATCGTGAATGCGATTCTCGCAGCTTTGGTTGCCCATGTTGTACTGCATCCCGAGGCTGACGTTGACCGGATGATGAGGACATCCATTTTTCAATCTCTCGTTTGGGTGGAGACAGATTAGCTGATATGCTCACAGAGGTCGCGGGCTCAATATGTAAGGGAGGATGAGAGCATAATATTGACTGTGAATGTGATTGTGAATGTGATACAGGCCTTACAGAAGGCTCTTGCATTCCTAAATGAGATGTTGTCAAGGATGAAACTGGTTGATTTCTGTCTGATGCAATATCCACACTATTCCACTCATGCTCCATCAAAAAATTCCCATGAGAATAACAATTATGGTTGTTGTGTAATCTTGCATTTTGATTTTGTGCTCCACCAGCATCTGCATTCATACCTGGCTTGATTTGCAGCATGTGAACCTGAGGGGATCCGGATTTAATAGAGCTCTTCAAAATGCTTAAATCACGCTGTTTGCTGTCTAATGGTCGAGGCAATCCATTGGTTGAGATCATATCTTCGTAGCTTAGTTCGCTACTAATAGTCTTTTCAGTATCGTTATCTGACGTAAAGTTGGCAGTCTCTGTTGCAATGATTGCAGTAGGTACTGCTGAGTGGTCACACCGATAGATATCTTTCCGTTGGTACCGAAGATCAATTTCGGTTGTGTCGAATGCTTCTGTGGTGGCAATTGAGTCTAGATCAGAATCAAATGTGGATACAATGGCAAGAGGGTGTTGACCCCCGGTTGGTTTTTTGGATGAAGTCCTTGGTATGATAGTATACGCCGATGCACCAGTGGATGATGAGGAGGAGGAGGAATAAGATATATTTGAGCTGGAGGCTAATGAACTCATTGAGGGAGAAGTATAATTTGACATGGCTGAAGATGGACGAGTATGGGGGATGAGATGGTGTTGGCGGTGTTGATAACGATGGATAGTACTATTATTGTTAGAAGATGTTGTATAAGATGAAACGGTAGATGCAACTGATGTTGAGGAATGTAGATGAGAATGTATTCTGGAATAGGCTGCTATAGGGTTACTGAAGCGAGTGGAGGGAGTTGACTTGATGAAGAAAGGAAAGAGAGGAGATGAATGACTGTACACCGTACGAGGTCTATTGCTATTAACGTTGCTATTGGTGTTATTAATGCTGCTGGAATAAGCAATACCAGTTTCAGGGGTTGTATCTCTGCTGACGTTAGAAAGTGGAATGAAAGAAGAGGACGAAGTATGACTGTAGGAGGAATGATGAGAAGAAAGAGATGCAAAAGAGGAAGACGCAGGAGCTGCTGTGGAGATGCGAGCCCTTATATTGGATTCAGACGCGTGTTGATGTTCAGAAGGGCATGTGTTTCGATCGTCAACGCTCCTGCCCCCGCGAGTGCAACTGTTTTCTTGCCGAGAAATGGTTGTGCGTCCTTGAATGTCGCGGATGGTTTGAGCACGGATCTGCAAGTATTGTTTTATATGAGGTCAGAACAAAGAAAAACTAAACATGGTTAACAACATGAACGAAAAAGTCAGGCACGCAACTCTCAAAACAGAATATTAATAATTGAGCAAATGCTCTCTTTTGTGTATTGAAAGAGCCATGTTTATATTCGTGCTGGTGATGCACAGACCCAAAGTGAGACAATTCTCCGGATTGGGCTCTTCCATTCTTTGACAGTCTACAGCACGTCGTCGTCCTGGATGAAAGAGGGAAGCTACATTGCATTGCACCACTGTCTCACTTGCCCTGAAGCATGGATTCCTCTTTCTCTTTCTCTTTCTTCTCACATACACACCCATACCATCATGCACTCCAGCGGGACTGTTTTTTGTTTGCTTTTGATGTCATTATTGTCATTATATGACTTACCAAGGGAGGGCTCCTTAAGGAGATAGGACAAGGCACAGGTGGAGCAGATGAGCTTGAATGAGGAGAGAGGCCGAGCGGAGCTGATCGAATAATTGGAATTGACGGTGCAGATGCAGATGATAAAGTCGAAGAATCAATTAATGGTGCACTATGTCTATTACGATGGAGATCAATGTGTTGTTGCTGATCTCCTCGTAGCTGTTCGTTACTACCGCTGTTGCTATTTCTGCGATTGCTGCTCTCGATGCTATTGCTATTGTTATTGTTATTGTTATTCTTGTTCTTATCTCTGTTAGCTTTGGACAATCCTAGGAGTCGGTGGCTCACAAAATTCTTAATCGCAACCCAACTTTGTGGCCTCTTGCGTCTTTTGCAGAGAGCTTTAGCCTCCTGATCAGAGAGGAGGCAAGTCTCTAGGAACTCTAGGAAATCAAGTGAACTCAGCACTTGAGCTTGGAGTTCCGGTGTGGTAATGAGACTACCGTCGCTGCTATTGTTGTTGTTGTCGTCTTGAGAAAGGAACCGCAGGGGTTGAATTTCAGTCCCAAAAATAGATGAAGCCTCGTTTTGGTCTTGGACAAACTGTTGATGGCGGCGATAACTATATAAGTTGTTATTGTTATTATTGATGCCGTTGCTGTGGTAGCTATGCCTGTAATGGGATGGCTTGTCTGAAAGAGATTCACCTGAATTAATATCTGTCGTGGTAAAGGAAACTGCTGTTTCAACAGGTGCCCTGTGCGGTATAGGGGATGATTGTGAACGGTGATGATATGCTGCTGTCGGAGAAAAAGAACCTTGATCAACCGAACCGCAGTTCAACTGGTTTGTTGATGCTGGAATCAGGAAACGAAGGAGTTAAAGGTGGAGCATGAGACATGCAAAGGATTGAGGACGATAGTTAGTAGGAAAGTTATGTGTTGGGCATATGTAACATTATTGCGTCCGCATGGCAATTAGTCGAGCAACAAGGAAGGCACAGTGCAGGGTTCCAGTGGGACAAATGGCAGTGAAGGATCAAGAAGGAAATAGAACAGACAAAAGTAGATGAGAACGAGCGATTTAGTCACCAAGGAAGTGAAGGATGGACAACAATGCAACTCTTGTTTATAAATATCCACTTTTTATAATCTGCATGGAAACAAAAGTACAAAAGAGGGAAGAAAAAGGAAATAATGAAATCCCTTACTAATTGTCTGAGAAGCTGACTCGTAAATGCCCACTATCGGATTAGTTAAGCTGGAATGACGACGCGAATGCGATGGACAAAAAGACTCATTCGATTGACTTGGACATGGCCCGATTGAGAATGAAGACAAGGGGGCTGGTAGTAATGCTGGGATTATGGAATGTTCGGAAATGGAAGAGAGCGGTCGCTCGCGTGGTTGTGGTGATTGAATACCGGATACAGAGGGGCAGTAGTGAAGTGTGGTTGGTAATGGATGTGTGTCTAACTGTGATGCGATCGAGAAGGTGCAATGCGAGTCCGAATCTGTGCCTGGATCTGAACCTGATCCAAAGCCTAAACTAGGACTATTGACAGTGAAAGTGCTCGATCGGATATCGGGGCCTAAAAAGTTTGAAGATGGCTCTGCAGACACAGTCGCTCCAACAGATATCAAGTTACCTACGACGTGAAGGAAAAAAAGTGATTGAGGGCATAAGAAAGAGAACACGAACGTCCAAAGGACTAGGAATGGTATATGAAGCATGGCTGGGTGATCAATGAAAACAAACTCTTTCTATCTGCCTCCCTCGGGTGTCCACCACATTTGAGTTTTGAATAAAGGCCAAAGTTAGGGACAAAGGACTACATGAGACTAATTTCTGCCTCCGTTATTTCTTAAATCTTCCTTCTTTAGGTCAATTCCCAGAAAACAAAGAATCAACGGTCTAACGTAAAGACAATGGAATCAAAGAAACTACTACGTATCTCAAGTCCGAAGTCATATTAATAATAGAGAATATCGATGTATTCTCACTTAAAAAGGTTTTGGAAGAGAATGAAGTTGCTGTTGATGCTTTTTTTTTTTTTTTTTTTTTTTTTTTTTTTTTTTTTTTTTCACTTAAAGAACAGAAGAGATGGCCACCTCAAACGCTTTTCTTTGTTTACTGATATGGTGGACAACGTTTTCTACATTCGCAAAAAACGATACCGCCGAAACAAAATAATCACCAAAGAAACAAACTGGTTATGAATTAGACAACCTTCGTTGAAGGGCCTGTTATAGCCGTTCCTGTGATTTACCTGCCAGAGGGGCAGCATTGTAGTTTTTTCTCTTCTTTTTGTTTGCTGCCATTTTTTATAAGACCTATGACGGCTCTTGATTTGTTTACTCGTCTTACCTTGGGTGTTGATGCAAACGCCTACAAGTTTTGCGCTATCAGGAAGGTCGAGTGAACTCAGAGATGTGGGTTGTGGCAAGCACTGTGAAAAGGCGATAGGGTGAGCAGGAGTTGAAGGAAGAAGAGGTGAGGGGGCACAAGTAGAAGGAGAAGGATGAGGATGAGGAAAGAGAGGAGAAAGAGGATGTTTGGGAGAAAGGTGGATTGGAGAGCAAGGTACAGAACAAAAAAAAGGAGATGGTTCGACCAAACATTCTGCAGAACAAGGCAGTTGAGGGATCGGAACAGACCTAGATAATGAATGGGCAGATTGGAAGCCCGAGGGAAAAGGAGAGGAAGTTGGAGCGTGGAAGTCGAGAGGATTGTCTAGGTTTTGAATAGAGGACTGATCGAAGCAGTAAGGTAAAAGTTCTTGATCATGACAGGGATGCCGTGAAAGATCTAGGGCTGGAACCCATTTGCCATTATTAATGTTGTCAGTGAGCGGCGGCAAAAGGCAGGGTGGTGTCGTGGTACCGAAGGATGTTGGGGCCGATAAAGAGTTTGGCTGTAACGCATGTGAACCCGTAATGTCCATTAACTCTAATTCTTGATTAGACGGCTGTTGTTGTTGGCACTGCTGATATTCCACTTGATGTTGATGTTGCTTCCCTTGAGCAAGCCGTGCTTGAATGAGGCTAGAATTACCATTCTCTTCTGGTATCTGGGACCTCTTTCTCTCTTCAACGTTTTCTTCAAAGCCAGTCCGAGTTGGAACACATAGTTGGCTTTCCTGCAATGAACGATTAGACTCCTGGGCCCCCGACGAACCATGAATTGTGCCAGACTCTGAACATATTGATGCCATCATGTATTGTTGGATGTAAGTTGTACTTTCTGCCTTTTAGTTTTAGAATAATGGTGTGTAAATGTATTCAGCCCGTGGCCGTAATGTAGACCTTTACGTCGCCAAAAATGCGCTCCTATGAAACAGTCCAATTAATAAAAAAAAAAAAAAATAAGTTAGGGTATACTGTTAGTCCGGCCTAGGACAACGAGCCCTGACCAAATACACGTCAATTTCAGGGTTAACTTGTTTGAAATAAGGGATATTTGACAAATGACTATCGCCATTGTCTTTTCTGTGTCAGTGCACTATCTCGTTCAAGTTCCTCTTCCTCTCATCCTTGTCTCCCCTCCTTTTTTGTCTAAGAAAAGAAGAGGGGCATTGGCCAACAGGGACATGGGCGAGAAAAGCACCATCGCAATAACATCCTCATTATTACCACCAATACTCAATCCTTATCGCTTCATTGTAAGCAGAATGAAGGCACACTGTAAATATAAAGATACGTGTTCGAGCTTTTGAGAGAATGGTGTTCTCTCGCATAGCATGAGGTCGTCCTATTTGCCATCATGTTATGATTTGTCATGCCATTTCAACCGCGTGTTTTGTATATCTTTGAAAACGCGAAAAATACTATGTCTATACTCAATTGAAAGTAAACAGATCACATATTACCGCTAGGCACAGGGTCATTGGGTGCTTTTGGGAGGTAAAGGGATGAATGGATGTACCGCTGCACGCATGGTGTGGTCACTTTCAAAAAGCAAAAGGAGTAATGCCATTTGATCAGAATGTAAACAAACACGAAGAAAAAAAAAAAAAAAAATAAAAAAAAAAAAATCAACAGGTTTGTTGACAAAAGCTCTGCCCACGATCCGAATAGGGACCCAGGTATGATCGGTATAGCCCTGCTGTCATGTCGCTGCTGCCACCGAAGCGAATGAAATACAATAGTAATATAATAATAAGAATGCAATTTTGATTGATTCGGGTACAAGAATGCTGCCTTTATCAACTGATTGTATATTGCTGATAAATATAACCAGTCAATTTGTGGGCTTCTCATTCGGTCTGTGGATCTTTATCATAAGAAGCTGAAAATGGATAGATGAAATTCCGAGAAAGCGTCATATTGTGTGCTTGTATGATGTGCTGTGTGCTCCCATGTTGATCAAAGTTTGAAGAAAAACGACTTTCAAGGCATTATAAAGAGGGAGAAGCGAATAGAGGTGCATAATTGCATGCTGCAATAGGAGCTGCCTATAGCCTTGTCAGGGTAGCAAGTGGTTATCGAGGATCGATATGCTCATGTGTGCTTTGCTGTACCTGAATCTATTACTTGTGCTTGTAGCTGTAATTTATTGCCTCTGTGCCTGTGCCTGTGCCTGAGATTTAAAGACGACCTTAGGGGGAAGAGAAGAGGGTGAAAGATAGAGGGTATGATAATTATGATTGAGGGCAGAATGCAAAGAAGGAGGGTAAGAGTAAAGAATGTTTGCTTGTGCCTGCAAGGACAATTTGTGCGGATGGATATTTGTATGTTTGTCTGAAGGGAAAAAAAAAAAAAAAAAAAAAAAAAAAAAGAAAGGGAGAGAGAGGGAAGAGAGAGAGAGAGATGGAAGGAAAGAAAGGGGAGGGAAAGTGACAAGTCAATAGTTCAGGGACCCTAACCGTTGAAAACAAAGATATAAATAATGCCAATGCTCCCCAAATACTATTCAATACTGGGCATGAATGTGTGAATGAGAATTGTACCATGCCATGACGCATTACGCCTTCCAATGTGAAAAATGTTTATAGGAAGCATGGACCACTTTAGACTGCTACTGCACTTTTTTAGTTGTCCATGACATCAACCCTCACTTCACTTCACCACTTCACTTCTCATTAACATACACATTCCCAAGCATGTGAATATCGTATGCTGCCGCTCTACACTCCACATGTATACGGCATATTTATATTCTTTCCTCCACACTCCCTTTCCGCTTTTTTTTTTTTTATTTTTTTCCTTTTGTACCCGTGGACTCGCTCTGATTTATCTGATATTCAGGGTCTGCTCACCTTTTTTTTTAAAGGCACATTCAGAAAACATGAGGAACCACACGTTGTCCAAATTAGAAATACAAACAAAATTAACAAGGGGAGATTTACTACGAGACTACAAGTACAAATAGTTTTAGTGTATCGGGAAAACAACGCTACATTATCGTCTGTTGGTTACGCTCTGGATCATGCAACCGATGAACCCGCACATCGGGCCCTGGCGATACGCTGCTAGCATCTTGTGGTGTAATCAAGATGTACTGCACCCCATCCGATTCGCGAGCTGTATCAATCAGCATCTTCATACTGATACGACGGTTCACTGCATCCATAAATACGTCAAACTCATCCAAGCTAATATCCATCCCATTCGAAAAAAAGATACAAAAAATAAGAAACAAGTCAGCTCACTAGAAATCCGTAATTATGCTCTTTTTTTTTTTTTTTTTTTTTTTTAGTGATTTCAAATGCATGCTTCTTACCATCGAATCGAGCTTGACATTGAGTCCCAGAGGGCCAAAAGTAAGCAAATGGTCGAAAAGGATTTCTCTCCACCCGAAAGTGACTTTGGATCCTTATCTCTTGCAATACCTGCCTTGCCTGATCGTTGATCCTCCGTTTCAACCTTTTTTTTTTTTTTTTTTTTTTTTTTTTTTTTTAAAAAAAGTGATCGTACGCATACCATTAGTCAATTCATTCTATTTTGCTAAATATCAGAAACAAGGATATCAGGGTCTTCCTAGACTTACACGAATAGTAAGTGACTTTTCCTGGTGGTGGAACTCAAGGTCACCAGAATACCCTCGCTGCGAAAGCTGCAGAGAAAAGTTGATCTTGGATCGTAGTGACATCTGTGACCGAAACTCACGCCAACGTGACAGACGTTGATGAAGTGTCGATTTCAAGTGCTACAAAAATAAAAAACAAAATCAAAGTAAAAATATATGCTTAGAATGCTTAGATGGCATTTTCAGGTTGATAGACACCTTTTTTAGGGCAATGTGGCCCTTACCGAAACAAGTTGTGCCAACTGGTGAATAGCAAGTTTGGCGGATTTATATTCATCCTGCTTGCGCTTCATATCGATCGCAATCTCCTCCAGTGTACAGCCGCGCTGGGCTTCTTGCTCCTTAAGACGCTCCTGAAGACTCTTAATCTCACGTTCCAATTGGGGTATCGTATTAGTCACTTTCACTCGTTCACAGTACCGTCTTGCTTTCTCAGTCGACACCTAAACAATATATCAGCAATGAATAGTTTCCCTGTCAACATCCACAAGACATTAAACAGAGAAAAGAAAAAAATAAAAAACGTTTAGGCCAGTCATTACCTCCAAGTTTTTGCTCTTATTCTGAAGCTCTATTTCGGCGATACGAACCGCCTCGCTTCCTTCACGAAGTTTTTTATCCCAGTGTTCGATTCGACGTAGGTACTCTTCTTTTTCCATAGCTAGTTTATCCAGCTCATTCTAGTTTATTAAAAAATAAAATAAAATAAAATAAAATAAAATAAAGGTTCAATTGTTAATAGGATATTTATATAATGCAGGAAAAAAAAAAAAAAAAAGAAAAAAGAAAAAAAAAAAAAAACATCAATATTAACTTACTCGTATCTTTGATGCCTTAGATTCATGATTTCTGATCAGCTCATTCAACTCCATCACCTGCTGTCTGATGGGCTCCATAGACTCAGTGATAGCTTGCTTATGTAGCGCGATGGGCTCATATTGCGTCTTCATAGCCTCGATTCGCTCCAAAGCTTGCTGCTTCGACTCTTCATACGCTTGAATATTAGCTGGTTCATCCTCTTGTAAACTGTCGCGTAAATCTTCAATTGCTCTTGTTTTCAGCCGGATTTCCTTTTCCAAGGTGGATAATTGTCTTTTAGCCTGAATTCTTTCGCGATCCTTGTTTTCCACATCACTCAAAAGTTCTTGACTCTCTCGAATGCGATATCGAAGGGAATCTTCCAGTCGACGAATGGTGCCCTCGTGTTCCTGAAGCTCCTGATCCACATTTTGACTCAACCGAGGTGGTCCACGGTATTTGGCCATCATAATACTGGCAGCACCACCCTGGCGATCTCCGACACGCATCAAATTCATGGTAAAACATTGAGTGACTTTGTCTGGGAAACCTCCATGTGGTCCTGAACTCGTTACACGGTCAGCATCCTCACGTTTCTCGATCAGAATGGTTGATTCAATCCCATTTTTATCGATCAACAATCGGCGCACCCATTCATTATCAAACTCCAGTACTCGATTAATAGTCAAAAACCTGCTCGATGGTTCTTTATCACTGTAATCAAAAATGATTTTCCTTGTGAGCAGGATATCCGAATTACTAAAGAAAAAAAAGCAAAAAAAAAAAAAACGGGTTTAGTAAGAAAGCCAAATCCACAACATATCCGATTATATAAAAAAAAAAACTCAAATATCTACTCACCATCTGTGTCTTTTGAGAATGCCAAACAATGTATTTCTATCAGCATCAGTAGTGACAGCGAACGCATTCAGCACATTTCCGAGTGCGGACTCTATAGTGGGTGCCCATTGTTGATCACGAAGTTTGACGTGATGACCTAATGGTCCTACAGGCGGCTCTCCCCTCCACCCTCCCCTTCTTGTGACCTCCTGGATCGACTCTAGCACTTCAGGAACCGTTGAACCAAAGGCCTTCAAAGAATTTTGCTTTTGATCATTGATTTGTCTGATACGATCCTTTGCCTCGTTGAGATCCATCTTAATTTTTTTTGCAGCGCCGTTGCTCTGTTCCAAACGCTCGTTGCTCTGTTGAACCTGCTGATCCAAAACTGAATAGTTTTCTCTCGTCTCCGCCAACTGCCTTTTGCTAGCTTCAATCTGCTCAGTTAACAGTTGGATCTTGCCCTCAACCTCAGCACGACGCGACTGTTTCTGAATCTTTTTCATTTCTTGCTCAATCTTTTGGTCAAAATTCCGGATTTGCTCCTTCAATGACTTAATCTCCTCGTTTACTGTCCTCTCTTCATCTTGATATCCCTTTAGCTCGTCGCGTTTCGCCCGCAATTCCTGTTCCAGCTGTTTCTTCCGCTCATGTGTTGGCGCATTCGAACTAGCATGTTCATCTGCATTGCTTTCTAGCTCTTGGATTTTCCTGTCAATTTCCGTAATTATCGCCTGCTCTTGTGCATGCTTTTTTTCGATGGCTGGAATTTTGGCCATCAGCGTATTGAGCTCTTTCTCCATCTGTTTCACTCCCTTCTCTAGTTCCTCAATCTGAGCCCAAGCAACCTGGTTCTTAAGATCCTCGACCTTGAGCTCAAGTGTAGCAGCCTGTTGACTGTCCTTGAAGCGAGCCTGTGCTGCTTTAGCCATCTCATATAATTCTGGTAAGATTTCGGTCTTAGTCTTGAGAGTACTTTGCATAGTATCAATGCACTCACGAATAATCTCATAGTCAATACTGAGTTGAGTGAGCTGAGTTCCTCGAGAAAAGAACTTGTACTTTTCCTCGCCTGTCGAAGACTGCAAAAACTGACGGGCAGTATCCTGAGAAAGGACGTTCATGGGATTGTCAACCTGAATGTTCATGTGATCGCACATAGCCGCAAGTTCATCTCGTTTCGTTGAAATCGTCTTTCCTTTGGATGATTTGATCTTATACCCAGAGGCACCATCCTTAGATATGCGACGCTCAATGATGATACTCTCTCCATAGATCTCTGGTTTGAATGCATCAGGTCCTCTATTACGCAATTGCAGCCTAACCTCCGTCTGACTAGCCCCCTCTCGAATAAGAGCTTTGAGACTCTGGGCACGGTTTGTGGCGTTTGCCTTCCCACCCAAGCAGACCATGATCGCGGTTAAAATAGCGCTCTTTCCACCTAGCATCAATAGACGTACAAATTACTTTTTTAAATTTCCTTATACCCTATATCCCATGCTTTATCCAATGTGACATTTCATCTTAATCTCCTTGTTCTGATGATGATAGAGTCGACCTCTGTCTTTTTTTTTTTTTTTTTTTTTTTTTTTCAACTTACTTCCGTTGTGTCCGATGATGAAATTGATCTTCGGTCCAAAGGGAACTTTGAGGTGTCGGTGACACATGAAGTCAAACATTTCAATTATTTCAATGACACCCATTTCTGCGACCGTCTAGATATTTTTGTTAAAGAAAAAGAAAAAAAGAAAAAAAAAGCAAATGTTGGTTAGTATACTTGCTTTAACTTTTTTTTTTTTTTTTTTTTTGCAATAATTGCTCGGATTATCAATTTTGATCTTACCCCTTGGCGGCCACGCTGTGATTTCGATTTCTCGAACTCAAGGTCCGCGCGCTGTCTCCAGGTCACATCATCCACTACAGCAGGTAGACCTCTTTCCTGTTCATCATCATTGACCCAACCTTCACCTTCAGGTTCTTCACGAAACGAGGTTTCCTCTTCATCCTCGTCTATGGTTTGTTCTCGTTCTTCCTCAGATTCTTCATGCTTCGATCTCTTGACATCCAAAAAAAAAATACGAATTAATCCAAATTCATCAATGATTCAATTAGTTAATGTTTCAATCCTTCATGGTTGCTGTCAGGAAGCAACAATAAATTTTTTTTTTTTTTGGTGGCAAACAAACAAATAAAAAATAAAAATGTTGTTAATAAGCAATACCTTGTTCTTTGCTAATTTTAGAGCCTTGGCTCCTCCATTTCGTGCCTGATGTCCTGCATGAATTTCTTCTTCTTCTTCCTCTTCAATGATTCGTCGTTTCTTTGATTCTGTCATGCTATTGAAGAACAGGTTCAGGTTACTGCAGGCCCCTGTTTCTTCTTCAGAAAAGTCAACGCGCTTGCTCTAACCGCCACCGAATATCCACGTGAGAATGAATTTTAGATTTAAAACAATAACAAATCGATGTACATGTTATTCGAATCTTTAATCTTGAATATTTGATAGAGGTATTTTACAGTGCTTTACAAAAATCATATTTAGTATAACATAAATAATGAAGTGCCTCCGCTTCAGTTTGCTCCACTCGCATGCCAGATGCAGAGATCTACATGGTCGTTGATCGTTGCTTCTTCCACCTTCTGTGTACAGATTGGACAAGAGACCAACAGTGCATCGACAACTTCCGCTTTCATGCTAGATGGACCTGAAGGACTGGACTTGATACCTGTATTAACGCGCACTTCTTTGTTATCTAGAGCCCCTCGTTGGACACCAGTATCTGAGCCCTCGTATGGATCTTCGATTCTGGTAGACGATGACGTCGACCTTTTGATTAAGACCACTGACTCTTTCCCCTGTCCACTATCGGTAGTGTTCCTCTTCATATATACTATTCCCTCTTCCTTCATCCGTTTCGAACGTAGGGCATCTTTGTCATTCAAATCCGCTGCAGCTACAGTCTTACGTTTTGATGAAGATGACAACGGGGACAATGACTTCATATTAATAGATGTCTGATTAAGATGACGCTCGAATCGTCGTAATGCTGCCGCGGCAGCAGCCTCTCTCGGTGACAGTGGATTAATGCCGACTTCTTTGTCTTTGCCAAAAATGTTCTCGGTCGTTGAAGAGTCATTTTGCTGTACATCATCTGTTAATTCGGAGGATCCTGGTATAAAATTCTTGGCGTTATCGATATGGTCAGCGTCATGAATGAGAATGGAATTATCTTTATTGGAGCCATCCTTGTTGTTCAGAGATGTCAACGATAGTGAAGATGATTTGGATGAATTCGTTTCAGAGGCCGTTTTTGATGGCGAAAAAAAGTCATCGATCAATGTCCGTCCTTTTGACTCTGGATCCGGTTTTGCGTTTTTTTGTGATTTTGACGATGGTTTCTTCTTTTTCATTGATTCTGGTTCTGAGATCTTAGTGTAGGTCCCGCCACATGTCATCTGATGCTCTGCAAACCAACGATCTGCCGGCTGCGGAGGTCTATTATTAATAACGAGAGATTAAGGAATCAAAATTCTCCTTTCCTATACAAATTGATCATTAAATTGATTATGTCGCTGTGATTGATGCCTCTTACCTATTCATGGATCGTTTCACAATGCCGTAGTATGGTGGGCGATGTTGGCAAGGCCCATTACATTTCCAAATATGGGTTTGATAATGGCGTACTTCATCATGAAATGTATGATAAATGGTGATGGATGTTCCTGCCGCTTTATTGATCCTGTTCATATGATATTGGAACTATTAAAAAAGCAGATACATTGAATGTGAGAGCCAATGATTGATGAAAACCATATGCACTCAGTTATTTACATATATTCAATATTTACGTCGGCTCCATGTCCATCGTGATCCTGGATCGCTTTCGTGACAAAAAGGTATGCACTTTTTTAATCGATACAAGGTTCAGGACGTTAATTTTCCATTTATCATAAATGTTCGTAAAGAAAAGCGGTTTATGAAAACATGGTATAAAGTGGTGCCGTACTGTATCATTTCATGTAGGAGAGTGTCAATATAATCAGACTCGGGCCTGAACTTGAGTAGTGGTTCAGAAAGCCTAATGGAGCAATATTGTGCTTTCGATTGATAGTAACAAAGTCCAGCACTGTTTTTTTTTTTTTTTTTTTTTTTTTTGATGGATAACGATAATAGGCAATTTTTAGACCGCAGCTTCATCAATTGCATTGGATAAACTACTGTGTATATCAGCATTACCATCGAGTCATCCTAGGACTCCATCGTACTTCACAAGCGCTCAACTTTGATTCGAAATATTGATCATTGAATGCAAGGAAGAGTCCGTGCAAGTCCTTAAAAGGGGCTTCTGTGTCAAGGTCAGGTGGTGTTACGCCATTATCATAGTCGTCGTCTTCTGGGATTATGAACGGCGAGTCAATATCTCCTTTTTTTAGTAGCGAACTGCTTCCTACAGCCCCATACTCTTGCTCCTGAAGTAACCGAGCAAGCTCTTCATCTGATTGCACCATGTGTAATGGAGAAGTTGGGAAGAAAATATGATAGATGTGAGGGACAGATGTGAGAAGCAATGCTGTCTACAGTTGGAGGAATAAGCTTACGCCACTAATTTTATCTTAGGAGGCAGTAATTTGAAACGGATAAAAAATTAAAGGCCCTGAGACGACATGGAGCCTTCTTTCCTCTATCTCTTATTCCAAAGGTAGAGAACTCAGTGCATGGCAGTCACGGATCAGCTGGAGCAATGAAACAGCGTGGATGTACATCCATCCACACCAATATAACGCCAATACATCTATCCATCGATATCAACGATAGCGGCATTATTATCAGCGTTGTCATCCAGAAGTCAATATCAATATCTATCTTTATCAGAAGCATTATCTTTGACTGAAGATTACATGCATCAATTTAAACTAAGCCTGTCCATGAATGTTACAAATGAATGAGAATCAGAAGTCAGTCTCTCCAGGGGATTTTTTAGTTTGTTTGGATCAAAATCATTCATCATCGTTATAATTTCTGGCTGTCGACAAAGATGGGAAAACCATGAAGCAGGATGTGACGATCGAGTAAAAAATAGATCAGTCTAACAAATTTCTCAGGCTGAAAAGAGGCATCTACGATCAGGATTTTTTTTTTTTTTTTTTTTTTTTTCAGCAGACAAGCTAATCTGGTTCACCTTCCTTGTCGCCTGTTTTTTTTATTTTTTTTATTTCGTCTTCTAGGACAACATGGTGAGATACGCTGCCACTCCAGCCAACAGCTCCAAGAGTAAGTCGAAAGGGAAAAAAACTATAGCAGGAGCGTAGTTCAACAATATTTTATCTTGTGATGAAATGAAAGAATAAAAGACTAGTTGATTAATACGCGGGAAAACAGTAGACGCAGAGGAAATAGAAGTCTAATCAATAATCTATCCAACTGAACAACACTTCCGTCCGAAAATCAACTTTCTGAAACATATAAATAGCTGCTATGTCTCGCGGCTCCTACCTCCGTGTTCATTTCAAGAACACACGTGAGGTTGCTGCTGCCATCTCTGGCATGAAGTTGAAGAAGGCCCTCACCTACCTCGAGGCCGTCAAGGATCACAAGCAGGTCATTCCTTTCCGCCGCTTCAACGGTGGTATTGGTCGTACTGCTCAGGCCAAGCATTTCGGTATGACCATGGGTCGCTGGCCCGTCAAGTCCGTTGAGTTTGTCACTGACTTGCTCAAGAACGCTGAGTCCAACGCTGAGGTAAACCATCAAATTGGACCCTATAGAAAACACTGGAAAACTGGAGTAATGTAACAGATTAGTAATCGGGATGAAGCGCAAATACAGTAGACAGTTAGCAACAGGAGCCACACAGGACTAAAACAAAATTTGCTAGTCCTTCGAGCAATGAAGTACTGATGTCGCATAAGGCAATGGCATTTTTGACCTAAAAAAAAAAAAAAAAACAAAAAAAGTTAACATTACCTTATATCCGGAATTTAATGCTCAGCATATGTGAAGGGCTTCATACAATCAGGAAAAAGAATCAGGAGAAGACGAGCCATTCATAACTACTTGTGAACAAAAGCGGAGGAAATGAACAGAGATATACGACAGCGCATATATCAACCATGGATCAATGTCGAAAACTATAATCACACTGGTTTCTGTATGATTTGTTGACCTGGAATGCCTTTTCTTTCTCCAACGGAACGATATACTTTGTAATATTGTTTTCTAGGTCAAGGGTTTGGATCAGGATGCTCTTGTCGTTAAGCACATTCAGGTCAACCAGGCTCCTCGCCAACGTCGCCGTACCTACCGTGCTCACGGTCGCATCAACCCTTACATGTCTTCCCCCTGCCATATTGAGATCATTGTTGCTGAGGAGAACGAGGCTGTTAAACGTGAAGTTGAGCCTAAGAAGTCCAAGCTTAACGCTCGTCAGCTCGCTGCCCGTGCTCGTCGTGCTTAAGTACATGTAATAAAACCAAAAACCATCATCGTCCCTCTGATCTCTTGGTTTTTTTTCTCCCTCGCCTTCATTCCATCAATAGCCATATAAAATCAAGGAATACAGAGATCTTTCTTGTAAACAAACAAAAAAAATCATATACCTTTGTCACCTGTTCGAGTTACTTTGTATCATTTTTAAATTGGTCTGTGTAAATTATATGGTATTGTACATTTATTTGAAAAGTGCTTACATGTCCACCATCATATCAGAATTTTGCGTTTCATCATCAAGATGCGGAAATCGTGATCGGGTCTGGAAATTCTGCGACTGTAAATGTTCTTGGGCTTGCTTTTCCACTAGATTTAGCGTAATACGACTCAAGAAAGCAGGGATACTGCCCAATTGATTGACCCAATATTCAAACGTCTCTTTATGTTCTTCCATGAACTTTTCACTCCCTGAGCCTGCAAACTGCATGGTTCCCTCGTCATTAATACCCGAAGTGAAGACGAACGACTGCTGGTTCCCAATGCTATAAACAGAGATCAGCTCGACACGACCGTTGTCCAGAAAATTGACCTTGTAACCTAGTAGAGATCTCATAGCCTCCAAGAACTCATCCGCCTTCAATGTCCAGGACTAAGGGAATGGAGCAACAACAGCAATAATAATAATAATAATAATAATAAAACCTTTTTAGCAAATGCAACGTGATGAACCAAAATACTTGAACATGGCAGGTGCATAAACTCACCTCCTTCAGACGTTTTGAACGCTTGTCCTTTTCTGCCATTTCTTCCAATAAGCGCTCGTGGTCATCCTTGAGGCGGTTGTAACTTGCAGCGGGGATTAATCCTTCATCAGGGATGGTCACGTCTTGGTTTTGCTCTACATGGAATCCAGCCTGCTGTTGCTGTTGCTGTTGCTGTTGCTGTTGCTGGAACTCTGCCACGACCTTTAAAAGTGCTGCATTCTCTTCCCGCAAGGAATCCAGCATATGCTGCCGGACAGCTTGGTATCTTGACGCAGGACTATCTTTAATTTCCAGGATACGGGATGTTACAGGATTGAAAGCTCCAGCTCCAATGGCCATCTCAAGCTCTAACACCTTCGAATCCAAGGAAGAGTTCTCCTTGCGTAACATCTCCATTTCTTGCTCCAGTCGTAATTTGGCTAGTAGACCCCAGAAAAGAAATCTCATTTTTGTTAAGTTGTTGAATGATGCTGAATATTTTGATTCAGATTGCCCCAGATCCATTCAACATTTACCTTCAAACAAGGTTTGTTTCTCCTTGCTCAATTGACTAAATGCTATAGAGTCGCTGTTCTGAATCGCTCGCAATAACTGAAGGCTAGCTGATGGTTGTTCAGGCTCATCATTGCTGTTCGAAGACATGATAGCCCTATCCAATTTTTCGTGATATTCCTGAACAAGTTTCTCAAGTTCTTGAATCCTTGCATTCTTTTGGTTATCGTATGATCCACCCATAAGCTGAGCTTCTTCTGTATCATATGATTTCTACAAATATTATCATCACAATTAGTTAATGTTTAGTAGTAGAATCATTGATTCTGTATACTAAGTAAAAAGCCACGCTCCACAATATGCACAGCGTAGAAATGCTTACCAACTGCTCTCTTAGACTTTCCACTTGGCGGAGAGCCAGATTCTTGCTTCTCTCATGTTGTCTTGCCAATGAGCTCTGTTTCCTGCAAGCCTCCTCTTGATCGACTAGGGCCTTCTTTAAATTTTCGACTTGTGATTCCAACTCTTTAATATAAGTGTCACGATATTTAACAGTAGCCTCAAGTTCGCCTTTTATCTCGATTAACGCCGCCTTCTCGCCACGGAGGCTGGCAACAGTCTTTGTAAGATCGTATGGTGAGTTGAAATCCGTGGCGTCCGGCTTTTCCAGGAATGCAGTCCTATATACACATCATCGTGAGAATGACATTCAATATTAGGGTAAAATAGAAGTACAAATGATTGTCATTTTCTCTCGTCCATAGCTGTGCTTCTCCATGACATATACCATTGCTGTTTCTCCTTGATAAGGACCTCGTTCTTAACCTCTAGCATACCACATTTGACGCGAAGATCATCAAGCATCTTGAGTTTTTGCTCGAGCCCTGTCTTTTCTTCTTTTAATACCTCCACGTTCCTGTACATCTCTTTGAAGTGTTTGCAATCTGCTGTCAACTGCCTATTAGTGCTTTCAAGCTGCTTGATATAAGCCACTTGGTTTTTAAGCTCCCTTTCTATACGAGCCATATCCTCTAGTCCTTGCTCATTGAGTTTCAGCTGTCTATTTTGATCCTCCAGCTCCATGATCTTATCCAAGGCTTCTGCTAATTGCTTGTGCTTCTCTGCCAACAGAGCACTATGAGAGTTGCTGTTGTCCTGGGTCTCTGCTAGAGTCTGTTGTTGATGTGCTAATGATGAGGTCAGTGACCGCACCTTGTGTGAGAGCTCACTTTCTGTCGCACGACTTTGCTCTCGAAGTTGTGCAAACCGTTCTTTAAGATCCATGTTTTCCTCCCGAAGACTCCTTATAATTTCATTCGATGAGTTCTTTAAAGAGTGAACAATTGGGATTTATTAGCTTAGCTTATCTCACACGACGTTGAAAACCTGGAATTGACAAGTGGAATTCGCGATGGCTTTTTACCTTGGACTCTATGTCTGCCTCCTTCGAGGCTTGTAGCTGCTGAGTCAGACTCTTCTCTTGTTCGTACAGGAATCGACGTTGGCTTTCTAATGAGTCTATTCTAGCCATCAGCTTCTTGTTCAAGATTTCTGACTCTCGTAATGATTTCTGCAAGTTAATGATCGTTCGCTCTGAGTCCGTTCTCGTAACTGATAGTTCATACTGTGTATCTTTTAGTTTCTTCCTAGTCTGCTCATAATCTAATTTCCGCGAGAGAAGTTGTTTTCACTTAGTCACTGCGATAAAAAATATAAAATCCTTCGCTCCTATTTGATCTATAAGAGTGCTTATTTATGTACCGTCAGGCTCATTCCCGCGTACTCGCGTCCTATATTGCGATATGTCATTTTCCTGATCTAATGCTGATATTGAAGGTCTTCCTGAAGGCGACGACACGCGTCCTATGAGGCTCTAAGCGACGATTATAAAATTTAAGGAAGAGCAAAACTCGTTTAGAGTCTCATATGCCCCTCATTCCTATAATAGTCACTGAACGGGGGTGACAATTGAGTATGGAGTATCATACCATAACTGGTGAAGTGGCTCCGGGGCCTAGCCCAGACTGCTGGGTCAATGCAGGTGTAAAGGTTCGCTGAGGTGATCCCGGGTTGACGAAAGTACCCACTGCGACCCCTGTCTTTTTTTGAGCAAAAGGTACCCTGACTTCCTGTCTATTATTAGAGTCTGCCTGACTTTCTGAAGATCCATTCATGAAGCGTCGAATTGAGTCCTGATCTTCATTGGACTGACTCATGCTTGCTTATATTGATACCGATGGACCGATGGTAATGGTTGAGGTTGAAAATGAAAAGGAATAAGCTTTTTACTCAATGTCGTGACTGTGGCCAAAAAGGCAGAGTGAGTGCCCTTAAGTAAATCGAGTAAACAAAAAGCTCGGGGAGACTTGCCTTGGTCCAACCAGAAGCTTGAACAACAGCAACCCTTTATTGTGCTAATCCTCTAAGTCATTACAAGCTCTGTTACTCCACCACTCGCTGCTTCACCATGTCCTCTATTGCAAAGGAAATCCTTACAAAGTCAAGCAATGCCTTGCCTCTCATCTCAAGGGCTACACAACCTAAGAACCTATACAGAGCACTGAAGGTCATGGATGGCAACGGAATTGGAGAGACTGTTGTAAGTGTTGCCTCCCACCACTTTTCACAGCAAACGATATCAACACGACAAGCAACATGAAAGGCAAATGGGGTATGATAGTACGGGGGCTGATTGAGAAAGGATATAGTTGGAAACCTATTGACCCAGGAAGTTCTCAGTAATTGTACAGGGCCTACCATCATAACTTGATCTATCGAATGGATTGTCATCAATTACTTCTTCAGGAACGCATATGTTGATCTTGTTATCACGGGAAACATAAGGCTTGCCCTGTATCCTATTACACTATGGATGGAAGATATCTGTAATGCTAAGAAAAAAAGATCTAAATATTTGTACACGGCAGAATGTTCACTCTCTTTTTTTTTTTTTTTTTTTTTTTTTTTATTACACTCATAAACTACATAGACAACAACAAAACTGCTCAAAAAAGGATTCACAGATTGCTACTACAAGGTCACCTCACTTGAGCTCCGTGGGCCTGAATTGAACCACGGAAAAGCTTATGGCGTTGAAGTCTGGAAGGGCAAGGTCTTGAACGACGGTAAACCTGTTGAGATTCGTGGAGGTTTGAAGTGGAACTGGGTTAAATACACACCAACAAGTGAGCATGTGTCAACAAAAGCTGTGGCATGAAGCTGGGCGTCATTAGGTGGACATAGACTGGATAAAGATTGTCTTCTTTTCTCAATATAATCATTGTATTAAAACCCACGTATTACAAGAACTATGGGATATATTTATTACGGTAATATTTGGTTATGATTGTAAAATAAGAATTAACGAAGGAAGAACCTCTATTCGTGGGGCTGCCTCTAATAATAATAAACAAAGATGGCATGTCTAGATAAATTTGAAGATGATTTTTAGCGGTGGTAGCGACTTCAGAACTTTTCCATTTCTTAATAGTTGTAATGAGATGTCATATCATTGAGGACGGTGTTGAGAAGATCAGCGCCCTTCATTACTGCATTTCCAAGCGCAGCAAAGTCTGCGCTGAGCTGGTCAACTTCTTCCTCCTGCGGTTCAGACTCGTCACGACCAAAGTATTGGTTACTACTGATAGAAGTGGCTCCTGAGAATGCTTGAAGTCGGCTTGCTGCTTCTGCCTGCGCCTTTGAGTCATAGTTGTTACGGCCAAAGAATTGATCGGACGAAATGGCCTTCTGATTACCGAACTTCTCGCGGGCAGTTGTAGCCTCGACTATAAAGAAGAAGAAAAAACCAAGTTAGGTCAAAAATGTTTAAACCGAAAACTATACTATACCTATATAAAAATATGGTCATGACAGTCTTACCATGCGATGACGAATAGCTGGTCGATGGTCGATTTGAGGGTACAGCGCCAAAACCCATACGGCCCATACCCATTCCGAGACGGGCCAATCCTTCTTGATCTCCCTTTGCTGCCTCACCAGCGGTGTTGGCTTGATAATAGTTGACAAGAGTAGATTGGGGCTGCTTCTTTGCATTCGCTGCATCAGCAGCTCGCTGGGCAGCTCTCTCAGCTGCTGCCAGCTTTTCTAGTCTCTCCTGCTCAGCAGCCTCTGCTCCCAAAGCAGCAATCCTTTCAGCTTCAGCTTTAGCTCTATTCTCAGCCTCCTCAAAACTTCCACCATTGACTTTCTTGACGCCCAACTTCATAGGCTTGGAAGCACCAACGGTTGTCTTCTTGGGAGTCAAGGTCGAACGTTGGGGACGTACCAAACTTGTGCGAGGGGTTGATACGGTGGAAGAAGTACCTAAGCCGACGACAGGTGGAGGAGTAGAGGAGGATGTAGGAGTTGATGTTCCTGACGAAGACTTTGTTGGCTGATTCCATGTGTTAAAGAAGTCGTCATCGTCGGCGGCAGCAGAAGCAGAAACTACTGCAGTCTTGACTGTCTCTTTAGCCTCTGGAATCAGGCGGCCTGGATTACTGTGAACGAAATCAAACAATTAAAGTTGAGAGTCATGGTCATGCAGGACAACCGTTAGAGGCTTAAACAAAATCTCTGAGAGTAAACAGCCCAATTATAGGCTAGAATTTTTGGAAGTAAAAATAGCACATACCTGATCGCATCCTCAGTCTTGCGCTGTTCAAGCTTTTCCTTGTATGCAATGGCGATCTTGGAAGTATACTTTGTTTTTGCATCCTTGCTGCTGCCAAGAAGCGATTTGTTGAAAAACTCATGCAGAGCAGCATTACCGCCAACTTTCATTGTACGAAGCTGATCCCATGTCCAGGAATCAAGCAATGATGATCTACAAAATGGATAAAATCATAGAAAAGTAAATATATATGCCCATTATACACAGATTTAAAACGCATAGACTAAGAGATCATAGAATAAGGATTTAGGGATCTATTACCTGACAAAGGAGATATGAACACCAAGGTTGCGATGGACAGAGCTGCAATCAAAGCAAAGAAAAATACCAAAAGGGATGCTGCACCAGTCAGGATTCTTTGCGTTACAGTCAGCGCACATCTATTGAGAATAGAATGGTGGTAATAATACAAAATCCAATCTAACAATTAATTGATGCTCCGAAAAACAGAGGTATTTTGCCATTCATGGAAACGGAGTGCTGTGTTTCTTTGGCTTTTGCAGTGATTTCGGCCTGTCTCCACTGTAAAATTGATAGCTATAGTCCAAGAAGTCTCTAGCGTTTAGATCCCTCAAGAGAAGTCTTTCTGATTCCTGTAATGTCGGACGACATCTGGTCCTGAATATGCAAGGTATAAATGAGTCATCGGATGGCATGACATTGACTTGCCTTATTGGCGTGCTGTGACTTGAGGCGCTTGAAGAAATCCTGTGTTTCCTGCTTTGTAGGTTCAGGGGCTGTCATGGTTGGTATATGTGAAAGACTGATTGAAGATGTGTTGTTCGATAATGAATGGAGAGAAGATGAGAAGGAGATGAACGAGATGAAAGCAGAAGGATGAATGCGAGATAGAACTCAGTATGCATCACGTGAAGTAATAATAATGCTGGTGGTATGGGTGTATTGGATCGAATCTGGGTTGCTTTTCTGTCTTTGGAAGCTGAGAGCCATTTCGGATTACTGGAAGAACTGAAAGCAGGGGAGAATGACACGATAGGAACCTTCTCTGTACAAATTTGTTTACAGTGAATTAGTCGAATGTGAAATTTTTCGCTTATGCAATTGAGAATAGGATCTGTTCAATCTAAAAAAAAAAAAAAAGATCGGTAATCTTGTATCCCACAGAACCTCACTGGGAAAAAAGATAGAAATGCATGTATCCTCACTTTTTGTCATGTGTACCTGTGTACCCGTGTGCCATGGTTGTTGCAAGTATAAAAGGGCCAGCAAACTGCGGTGCTGTTTTGCTCCTCCTCTGCTCTTGAAGACAATTTTTTTTCTGTATCGTTTTTTTTCCCTCATTTCTCGCTGCTGCTGATTTTCTGTTCTCCTCAACTCTAGCAGATACACTTATAAAAAGTACAACAGGAGTCTACTCTAGTAGACAATCGTTCATTTTTGTTATTTGTTGGAGTTGAGCGAACATCCATAAGGAAACAGTCAGTAGCTTGAGAAATACCCTGAAGAGAAAAAAAGCGGCACTTAAGGAATTCCTGAAAGAGTCAGGGCAACAACTATCATCTTCATTCACGTATACCTTAACGATCCCTCTCCCTTTTTTCCTCCTTCCCATCTTTCCCTATCCAATCTCCACTGTCACCCGCCTCTTGGAACCAATCAGTCGTGCCCTGAATTTGTTTACAATTTTTCAAGAGAGACAAGGGCACGCTCCTATTTGCATCAATATGGCACAGCAGTTTCAGGATGTTCAATTGGACGACGTAGTCAAAAAGGTTCGTATCCGAGAAGGTGGCGATGGTCGCTCCTATGTCCTTGTGGAAGATATTCGTGATGCATTCCTCTACTTTGGTGACAAGTTTGAGCTCCATGGAAAGCCTGTTCCTTTCCTTGAGAATGGGTTTCATGAGAGGTAGGTTAACGATGCATAATACACCCATGTTTTCTGGTGGGTTGATCATATGTTTAATTGCCAACAAACCGCCTAACTCTACATAATATCCAAATCCTAATTTAAACACAACATCTTAGACTCTATCCAGAGAGGATCGCGTCGTATCCGACTGAAGTCCTGACGGTCGTGCCAGTTCTCCCTGCGCCCTCAGAGCCATCATCCGCAGCTCTGTCTTCGTCTCTACAGATTACTGCTGTTCATCCACCATTATCGTCTTGCAGCATCCCCCCGTTCTTGAGCTCTGATGTAGCAAGACAAGAGTCTCTCCATACGCTTTTGGACTCACAGACTAAAAAGTTGATGAACGTGCTTGATACCATGCAGGCTCAAGTCGACAGGCTTGAACGCAATGCCCAAATATCGGAAGGCAAATTGGCTGAAATCTTGGCTGCTCAAAAGAACATTGCTGAAACCCAGGACAAGCTGATGGTCAAGATGGATACCATGATCGCAAATACAGAGGCGCTCTTGACGCAAACCTATGAGCTGCATGAGTACACGCTCCCTCGGTTATTCATTGTTCTTCCTGAGGTTGCTTACCATGGGATCAATCCGGCTCAGATCCTTAGTAAATATGCGGCTGTCAAGTTTCGACTCTATTTCCTTTGTGAATGTGGAACTCATACGAATCCCACAGGGCCCCATCATATGAACCATATTCATACTGCACGACACGAAGGATATGAGATTAAGCATCCCACAGCGTTCTTTCAGAAGTACGGGCCCCATGCCCTGCGCCTACTGCATGCGCTTAAGCTTGGCCTCAATCTCGCCAACGGGGTTATTCCGGCATTATCCACTATCAATTTGATAGACCTGCCCGCACAGCTAGGGAAAGATCTAGAATCCAGAGTGTCGGCCAGTATCCAATATTTAACAGCTTACCAGCGCACGATGGACCCTAGCTTGTCCGGTATGACTCGCACTGATCGTTCTACCACTTGTCAATCTCGTGCTGCACCTGCATCCTCAAGCATGATGGGGGAGTTGGAATGCCCTCCGAGCCCTTTAGATGCTATTGTTGAAGTCGAGGGTGCGGACCTTCGCCGATTGAATGCGTATTTGGAAAAAAAGGATCAGGATCGTGCTCTTGGCAATTTATTCAGGACAGTGGATGCGAGAGGCCATGTGAAGTGGATATGTCTGGATCACTTTCGCTCGACCTACCACCAAAGACGGGATCGTGAGTTTGAGAACGAGATTTTAATGCACCGTGGCCAGTATGATAGACGTCTCGGCATTGTCACAGTGGTCTTGCCTTCTTCTGAAGCCATCACCAGATTTATGGATGCTATGACTCAAGCTGGGTCCTTTAATGAACTCGATGTTCAACTGCGCAGTTATGGCTGCCAAGACCTCAAAATCCTTGGTGATTCACTTAGTAAGACAAATGTCTCGAAACTGATCCTTACTGCTCATCAATACAAAGGAATTTCGTCCCTATGCAAGAAGAAACTGCCGCCAGTTCTTGAAATAATGGCAGCCGGAAAGGTTCGCTATTTTGAGTTTAAGGATATCAAGGATCTTATCCCTCCTCGCGGAGTCCAAATCCCTAAGACTATGTCAGGTGTTCGCTCCCTGGAACTAACTGGCATCTCCGTCAAGGAAGGCCATGAGGTGCTTGGTGAGATGCTTCAAGCCTTCAAACATCTGGCTGTTTTCCACTTGGAGGAGACAAAGCTGAAGGAGACCCGACTAAAATCTGTGCTTAATGGCCTCTCATCGTGCCAGGATCTACAAGTACTGTCCTTCCGCAACTGCGAGATCCAGAGCGAAAGCGCTGAAACCATTGCAGAGTTCCTCAAGACCTGCTTGACACTTAAGGAGCTAGACCTAAGTCAGAATGAGTTCGATGATGTTGGCTGTTGTGAAATCATTCAGGCAGTTGGTAGCCAACTTACAAAGCTCTTGCTCAATGACACGGGTTTTGGTGACGAAGCAGCTATGGCATTGGAGCGTGTCGTTAGCGGAAAATTACTGAAGATCCTTGATATTTCTGACTCTTCAAATAAGCTGGGGCCAGATGCGACAGAGTGCATCATTCGGCTAGGGGGTCGTCTCCATTGCGTCGAATTAGCGTTTCCAAGGATCCAGTCATCTGCTGACGAAGTCTGTGCAAGGATCGTGCAAGCTCTGGATGCAAGTAAACTGGAGCGGCTTGTGATAGAAGGAAACGATTGTGGTGACCATACTGCAGCGGCTCTAGCGCAGATGCTCTCTGATCCTGCTCGCCCTTGTGCTGCTCTCACCACCTTCAAAATTAACCTCCCAAAAGTCACTCATGCTGGAGCTATAGTGTTGGCAACTGCTCTTCCTCAAGGCTGCCAGACGGTCAAGATCTCATTGCGTAGTCCACACCTGTTCCTGGAAGATATGCCTAAGACGACGGCTGTCAAGTCCCTATTTACGGCCGTCTGCGCTCGGGTGACTTATCTGACCCTCAGCCAAGTTGAGATGAGCGATGATGAAGCACTGCTGCTCTGTGATGCTATTCAATCCACGGACATCCTCTGTCGACTGGAATACCTAGATATCTCGAGGAACAGGATGACGCCGGCTGGTGCGGCCATGGTACTTGGAACTCCATCATAATTGTACTCTGAAAACATTGCGTATCGAGAGTTCATCTTTTGAAGTTCTTGGGTCCATGGGCTCTGCCGTTCAACGATTTTTAATGACAAACCGGACTCTGTGTCGCCTTTCAATTTCACATACGAACCTCCGTGAGCTAACCGAGGGGTTGATCTGTAACGGTAATACGCTTTTGGGAATTGAAGCTCAACATGTTGATGGCAAAATCGATGATGTTTTTGCATTTGTTGGCTTCCTCAAATCGGATCGTAATAAGTTGTTGCGGCTTGTAATCACATAAGCACGTATCTGCGATGATGATCGCTCACTCGAGCATCTCAGCCAAGCTTTAAAGCAGAACCGGTCGCTCTTGGACCTAGAGTGGGATTACGATAAAGATATTAAAGGCGATAGCCATATTCTGCAGCGCTATCTAGATCGGAACCGCGATCTCTGGCGCAACAGCTTCGATGCAAAGGAAGGAGATCTTGTCCTGGCAGGAATTGATTCCTGGACTGCGCGTGCTATCAGTCGAGGTATCGAATGACTTTGATCAAGGCAAAAAAAAAAAAAAAAAAAAAAAAAAAAAAAAAAAAAAAAAGAAAAAGAAAGAGATGAGCTATTGTTATGAAAATAAAACAAAACAAAATGAAATGAAATAAAGTAAAGTATTATACCGTAGAATAATAGAAAAAATTGCGGTTTGTAATAATATGTACATGTCTAGGTATGAGTGTTTATTATTCTACTTTTCTACTCAAGGTCGCCTAGAACCTCTTTGCTCTCCAGTCCATCATAGCCTCAATATCTTCGTCATCGTCACTTTCATCGTCATCACTTGTCATTCTGCGGTCACCTTCAGCTGCTGCACTCATCTTGGCAAACTCTTGTGCTGCCAGCCGCTCCTTCTCTTTCCTTGCCTTTTCTTGCTCCCTTACAAGATCCAAAATCGACTTCTTCTTTTTCTTTACTGGCTTCTTTGTTCCAGTAGAAGTAGCTATTGACGACGCTTTTGATTCTGATGGTGAGGGTGCTGACTGCATTGCCAATAAACGGTTTTTCTTTTCGCGCAATGCATCCAATCTTTCTTGCATCTCCACAAAAAGCTGATATTCCTCTTCTGATCGGGCTAGAATACTTTCTTCTAGCTCTTGTTCCTCTAGCTCAACCTTCTCTTCGTATGGAATATGTTCACTTGAGGTCTGTGGGCCCTGCGTTGCTGTTGATGCCACTGATACCACTGCCTGTCCTGAACGTAATGCTGCCTCCTGCTCTTCCAGTTCTTCCATATCTTGAGCCAGCGCTGCCTGCAGTGCTTTAAATTCCTCATCAGCTTGACGCTGTTGCTGATTAGCTGTCGCCCCTCCAATGTCTACTCGAGCTCTAGCATCCTCCTCAGGATCATCGAAAAACCCAGCTGGTAATACTCCATCCATAGGTTCAGCTTCTTGGACACCGTTCTCTTCATCATTCTTTCCTTCTACAGCTGTATTTGCACTTGATGAATCAAAAAATCCAGCTGGTAAACCTGCCATAGCATCTTCCTCTTCCTCAATGTCAGTAGCTGCCTGTCTATGAGCTTCTTCTACAGTATTATGGTCAATCTTAACGCGCTTTGATTCTGACGCAGCAGGAACAGAAGACTTGGTCACCGATGCCTCATTCTTTTCATCCTCGCTTTCACTTTCGCTATCGTCGTCTACATACGCGACAAGGCCTCCGGGTGCTTTCCGCTTGACGCCTTGTTGTGCCTGCCCTTGTGCTTTTTGCTGTTCTTGTTGTAACCGAAGTCTTTCTGCCGCCTCAGCTTCTTTCTTTTGCACCTGCTCCTTGACAGCCCTTAGTTTTGCAACCGCCTCCTGATGAGATTTAGAGACCAAATGAGCATTCCAGAGACTGTCTGATTTAATGGACACAGCTGGGCCACAAATGGCACATGTGAGACGAAAAGTCTTTGGATCATATTTTGCAAGAGGATGGGTGACTCGTTTGGCGGATGATGAGGACGATGCGAGAGATGGTGAGGTAGAGCCTGCTCCTGCTGTTGTAATCTTGGCGGCCTTTTGGGCTGCAAATAGGCGACGAACGTCTTTTGACATGGCTGTGACCAAAGGTAAAAAATAAATAGTGTCAAGTCAAAGAACAGATTGATCAGATTTTTACATGCGATTAGCACGCAGGGTGGTTGCATCAATTAATCGATTATAGTCACGTGGCTATAACTCGATCAGTGAACAAAAAAGGGGTGCATTGTTGTTTTATTGTTGGGACCCTCGTTTTCTTTTCATTTTTAAAAAAAGGAGGAAGAGATATTTAGATCCTTTGACTAGATTCCATTGGTTCAGGAAGAAAAAACTAGAATCATACTACTATAACCCTGTTATAAAGAGAAACAGAAGGTGGCCTCCTTTCTACTTTCCATAACAGAAGGTTTAATAAATATCGCCGCTAAAATAGAAGATTTGAATGATTGTCTATGCCTCTTTGTTTCGCCTCCTTTGAAAACTGATTTATCGTTTCAGAAAACTGCTGTGTTGCTTGTGGGCATGGTCCGGACTAAGAGCAATGTCACACAAGTCCAATTGCCCACAAAGTGTTTATAGCACCGAGTGTCGCTGTTTTGGGCACAACATTTGCTTCTCTTCTCTCTTTAACTGTGCCTCTTCACTTTCTTTCTCTTCTTTTTTTCTCTTCCATTCTTTTTCAGGCACCTCGCTCCTATTTGTTCCCTATCCCAATTTTGAACCCATCACTGTACCTTTTTTTTGTAAATTTTTTTTCTTTTGTTGATACCCAATATCGAGCCATGACTTCCACCAATCGACCTATCCAATCGTTTCAGGCATACTATGAACATCCTAATTTGACGCCTGTGAATGACACTATTATACCCCTACAACCTCGTCATGACAAAAAAAATAATCAGCTTATCATCCTTTGGAGGGATATCCAAAATGTTTTTGAGAATGCCAAGTATATCAGAGATGATGATGCTGTGATTTCCTTCGAAATCGACGACAATTTTGAAGAGTAAGATCTCAACAGCAACAGCAACAATAAAAAGAAAAAAATCTTTTAACAAAACGGTTTATTATCAACCCTTAAGCGAAAAAAAAAAAAAAAAAAAAATACATTACACTTAAACTGACCAACAGCGCTTCTGGAAACCGATGTTTGTTTATGACCTTAGGATTAAACCAGAGAGGATTCTCTATCAACCAGGTATAATTCTCAAGGTCATTGTGAGTGGTCAGCCTGCCTATCAGGATAGCAATGCAGCCACAATTGCTTTAGAGAGCGAGGCCAGTATATCCGAAGCGACTATCAATGCTCTCGACATCACAGAGTTGAGCCTTGTCCCTCATTCAAGTGGCCCCAGTCCACAAGGACAAGTAACTGGGATTACCATGCATAAAGTGTACCAATCCTTTGTCACCCAACAAGAGTTTATCAAGGGTACCATGCAGGAAGTTTGTGCTCAGCAGAGAGAAATAATTCAGTTGCAAACGCAAATTGGTCAAAAAGTGGATGATACCAACCAGATAACGCGAATGACATTTGACCTTGTGGCCGATATTCGAAACAGTGTTCAGGCTGTTTTTACTCAGACATATGAATTACATGAGTATCCGATCCCTCGTCTGTTCATTGTACTACCCACTGCGTCTCGCTTCCGTGACAAGTTTGGCAAACCTTTTTCCCATCAATTTCGTCTTTACTTTTTATGCGAGTGTGGTCAACACACCATGCGAGAAGGGAGCATGCTCCAGCATAATATCCACCTAGCCAAACACGAAGGATATGAACTAGATCAACCAACCGAGTTCTTTGAAAAGTATGGCCCCTATCTCCTCACGATGATGAGGATGGTCAAGTTCGGGTTCACGGCTGCTGGGATTTTTGTGCCACCATTAGCACAGCTAAAGATAGGGGAGGGGATCGAGTACATTCACGCCGGTGTTGACATCGCTAAGAACACGATTGGCTCTCTTGTTGATGAGACTATTATCTATATTGAGAACAAGAATACGATGGCAGAAAACGGGGTTGACATGGCAGAAGATCAGACGGAATTAGATAGCTTGGAAGTGCTCGAAGGAGCGGATTTGCGACAACTCGAATCTTATCTTAAAATGCAAGACCAAAGCCGCACGCTTGGCAACCTCTATCGAACAGTTACTGAGCAGGGACATGTAAAATGGGTATGCATTGATCACTACCGCGAGAACTATCGTGAAGCCGTAATGGAGCGTGTTAAAGAACTTGTTGAAGTGCTTGGTGGCGAATTCTTTCCAGAAGAGAGCAGAATCAAGATCAATATTCCCACCAAAACTCAGGCGAAGCTATTTTACGACGCTATAGTAAAAGCCCGTGGCATACAAGAATTGGAGGTTTCTCTCGGATGGGATGCAACAATGGCAGATCTTCGCAAATTTACGGAGACATTATCCAAGGCCAATATTGTTTCGCTGATTATGGATGGAAGTAGATTTTATGGACCACCGCTGGATCTGGCAAACTACGGTCGCCGCTATAATCCTATTTTGGAACTGATGTCTAATGGAAGGATACGCTCGATGACCATCAAGAATTTCGAGGACTTTTTTCAACATATCAGCAACTCTGCGTTAACTATGGTGACTCAAATTAAGTACCTTTCAATAAGTGTCGGATCAATTTTCATTGGCGATGGCTGGCCTATTCTGAAAAGGCTACTAGGGCAGTGTCCAGCGCTCGTTGAATTGGTGCTTGACGGATTTTACGTTAACGTAGGCATAACCCTCGATGGCCTGCTGGGCGATGGTAAAAACGTCAAACTCAAAAATCTTAAGATGCTGAGGCTAGAGCAGGATTCTTGCCAGATTACGGCTGAGTATTCACATGGTCAGATCAAGAGCATGGCAATGAGGGTCGATGACCTCCGTGTAGTCATCAGAGATTACCCCAGTTATCTAAAAGATCAACTTACAATGATAGAGTTCTGGAACCCAGTTAAAACAACGGACTATGAACACCTAGCTAACATTCTGGAGGCCAATCCGAAGCTATTTCAGATCCAGATCGGCTATGGCTCTGAAGCTGGCCCTATGATCATGATGATTGCGTCAAAAAGGCAGGAACTTCTAGAAGCAGGAAGACCATGTGCATTACGCGAGGTTTTATTCCCACATTTCGATGAAAACGTCAAGGATAACCTCTATGACAAAATGATATCAGTAGAATTCCCTGATGCTAAGGACCCATTCAACATGTCCGTCAGTATCGACATGCGGAATTTTACGACGAAGGGCTTTTCAACCCATCTGTCTGGGCTTTTTGATCTGCTTGGCCCATATATTACGTCATTAAAAGCAGACTCGACCCTTGACGACACACTTGCCGCTATTTTGGACTCCAAGAGCGAGCAAGAAGGCTCAAGCCTGACGTGGTTGAGTTGCGATCTCGAGTCGTTAACATCCGCCGGTATAGAGGCCATGATTCGTTTCATTAATCGTTCAGCAGATCTCACCTATTTCGGCGTTAATTCGAGGAACTTGGATGATGAAAATGAACGGAGCTTAGTACAGGAATTGATTAGCCAGCATGGATCACGGATTAATGCCGCCATTCTAGCGGGAAACCCGATGGAGATGTGGATATCAGATATCGCAAGAGCATGCCCAACGAGACACTACCTATCACAAATGGAGACTTTTGGTTTAACCTATAAGGATGATTTCCCATCTGACTATGTCCAGTGGCTATGTACCATGTTTTCCGCGCCCAAACAAGCACAGCTGACGTTGGCATCTTCACCCGCCGAACATGAGCTTAAATCGTCAAGCGGGGTAACACCTTCGATGACATGGCGGCCTCTTATAAGGATATCACTCCTTGAGATGAAATTCCAAAGCGAAGAATGGCAAACCATAATGAAGGCAATTGATTTTGCATGTATGGAATTTCTGAACTTCGGGATGACCAACTTTTCTCTGGAGGAATTCTCGATACTAGTCGACTGCATTCTCGCGTGTGATATTTTGACGATCCCTCTACGCCTTCTTGACCTTCGCGAAACTCAATTGACTCTATGTACAGATATTTTGAGGATCCAAGAACAGTTCTCGAGACTAAAGGCAAAAGCGATGCATCTCAGGGTAGAAGGGCTTCCAAAGCTGGACTGAGTACATGTTAGACTTCTATATATTTCAGCCCAATAACATAAACTATCATCAAATTCTTAATATGTCAGCACAGCATCATGCTTTCAAAGTTTTTGACTAGATATAAATACTGTTTAATCGCTTATAGGTATTTTATTAGTATGATTGTTTTATTATGATGAGATGAGTAATAGATAATATATATAGTATGAAAAATTGTACAAAGTGGAGATCAATCATCACAATCATTCACCTAGACAGCCGCGACTGTACCCATTGGAATAGTGGTGTGCTGAGGTTTCTGACTGCGACCAAAGCCAAAACCTTTAGATGTTGTGGTTGTATTACTTTGACTTGCAACTGCTGGGACTGCAAGATTGGCCACTGCAGCTGCAGCTGCTGCTTGTTGGGCAGCTTGCTTTGCAGCACGCTCATAAATAAATTCCTCGAATAGCTTTGCATTTTTGTCATTTGCTTTAAACAAAAAGTCTCCGATGTCGCCAAGGACAGGAACCAAACCAAGCTTTGGAATAATATCGATAATAAGAAAAAGACAGTTAGACGGTGAACCCACACATTGTGCTATTCCGGTCTATCTATCATTAAAAATTAATATTAGATTGCTTACCCCAAAATCAATAGCCACATTGAGAAGCATCCTTTGCGTGAGAGATTTGGGAATATCAGCTTCTTGTGCGGTGTGAATCAAGCGGAGGGCCAGGAACATGGTGATTGCATCGCCTGCAACTGGGACTAGACCTACAATGATGCGCCAAAAAGCAATGGAATAGGTGAGGATATTGGACTATAACACGTTTATAGCGCTAAGAACGATACATTTGCAGAGAAGTATATGAAATTTACCAAGGATAGGATCAATTCCAATTTTCGCAACACCAAGATCCAATCCAGTGTCTAGTACTTTGGCTCTTCTCTTGACCTTGGCGAGAACATCAGAATCCCTTTGCGACAGCATGATATTTTTCTTATCATCGGCCTTGAAAAATTTTTTGATCCTTGAACCAATAGATACTTGGTTGGTATCTTGATTGGGCGGTACTGTTACAACAAATTCCTGTGGCCGTTGCTGTTGCTGTTGCTGTTGCTGTTGCTGTTGCTGTTGTTTAGGCATTATGATGAAAGTCGAAGAAGCCTGTTGGGATTGGTGAAAATTCGTAAGAAATAGAGAGAGAAGAAAGAAGAGATGAAGGAAGACCAACTGCTTAAAGAAAATCGGGAAGGGTGGGAGGAAAGGAAGAAAAGAGAGCGAGAGCGAAAACGAAAAGAAAAAGAAAAAAAAAAAAAAGGTGATTCAACCAGCAACAAGGGGGAGAGTTTGAGAGAGAGAGAGCCTGAGAGAGAGGCGGGAAAAATGAAAACGTTTGGGTTGTCTTCTAATAATTTACATAATATATATATCCGACTGCATTAAATAAAGTAACGGCCAGTGCAGACTCAAAACAACATTGAGGAATCGTCTAAGGGTCATTAGCTCATTACGTCAAGGTGACCATCGGACAGAAAAGAGAAGCTAGTAAGCGCAATGAATTTTTTTTTTACTGCTAATCTATTGGTGTTTGTTATGAGGAAGATGATTTTGTTTCCATGGAGCATCACACGTTCATCTGTCATCTCATTCTTCTTTAGACCTTTCCATAAAATAAGAATTTGGACTTTTGGGGGACTCTTTAAAATAGCTTCTTATTTTGGTATATTATGCCTATATGCCTTCGATCATTCGTTCTTTCTCAGGGGTGACAAGCTGGTTCCAGATTCATTATCGAATCAATTTCTTTCAAAGACATGTGCTGGATTTAGGCCTGTCTTGGCATTTTCTATCTACATATCCTACTGCGAAAGTTGAAAAACGTTACCATGTCTATTTCATTCTTCTCTAGAAATTCACTAAATTATATAATTCTATTTTAACAACCTGCAAGTGTCCGAAGCAGCGCGGCATTGGCTACACCTGTCTCATCCACCATCTTGGAAAATGCCGAGTCTGGGTCACTCAACAACTTGAGTGGAGTGTCGTACTCGGCTACGTGTCCATGATCCATCACCAAAATGCTAGTTTGCAAAAGACAAATGATTGGATTACTTTAATATTATCTTGTTTCTTTACCGGACATTTATCATGCCGTGTATGCGCGTTGCATGCATGTCATGCATGCAATACTGCAGCCAAATGTCCTCTCATCACATAAATCATCACTTATGAAACACATACCGGTGATAATCTACGACCGTATTTAGTCTGTGTGCTATCGTAATAACGGTTGAATCCGCAAAGCCCACACGGAGGGCTTTTTGAATCAGACTATCTGTCGCCAGATCAACGCTTGCCGTTGCTGTAAACAAAAAAAAAAAATTGTAATTAGCCCCCCTGTGTGTTACAAATCCTCAAACAAAATGTTTGAAACTTAACATTTGGGTTTGGTGGCGAGGGCTGTAAGGACAAAAAATGCAATAAATTTTTTTTTTATTTCTTTACCTTCATCAAGGACAACAATCTTGGACTTCGCAAGTAACGCCCTCGACAGGCAGATGAGCTGTCGCTGCCCTACGCTCAAGTTCTCTCCATTCACTGCAATCATACTATCCAATCCCGCCTCCTGCTGTTGCACATATGCTTTCATATCACTGGTCTCAAGCACTCGCCACAGCTCTTGCTCTGTGTGCCTTGAGAGTGGGTCTAGATTATAACGGATCGTCCCCTGGAAGAGGACTGGGTCCTGAGGAATGATAGAAATCCTAGAGCGAAGATCCGCGGTTCCAATAGTTTGAGTTTCGATCCCATCAATGATGACACTACCAGACTCCCATTCAACCAACCTAAACAAGACTTGGATCAAGGTTGATTTGCCAGCGCCAGTCCTGCCAACGACCCCAACCATATGTCCCGGTTGAATATCAAACGAGACTTTTTCAAGTGCAAATGGAAGACCTTCACGATATCTCATCGACACATCTCTGAATGAGATATGTCCTTGACTAGGCCATGAAGATGCTGGTTTGCGATCAGGGATTTCAGCTGGCGGCTCTTGTTCCAGTGTCTCTGAATAATATAATAGCCTTTCAACCGAGTTCATATTGCCTTCCACATTTGCAAAGCAATGAATCGCCCAATTCATCTCAGATGACAATCTTGCTAAATAGCTCAGAATCATGCCCGCAATCGCTGGCGCAATACTGGCGCGAGTCCAAACAATCAAGGCCACAGCCAGAAAGTTTAACATGTGGCCAGCAGTGAAGGTGCGAAAACCAATCCAACGTCCACCTAACGCCCAATGGTAACTGGCCTTGTTATATCTGTCTACGTTATGCTGATTGCGGGTAATTGCCTTTTCGATTCCATGATGATGATATGCCTTGAGTGTTCCCATGCCAGAGAGTGTCTCTGAAAAGTATGCAAACATATGAGAACGAAGAATAGATTCGACGCGCTTGAGTTCTCGACTAGTTTTTTGGTAGTAGACAGCTGCCATGTAATAAATGATCAACAGCACGATCATCCCTGGTAACATCCATGGCAGGAAAACCGCTGACAATATTAATACGCTTATGATGCCTGTCAAGGCAATTAGGTACGAGTTGATAACTCCCATCAAGCTCGAGTCAATCGTACTGATATCTTTACTAAACCTGTTTGATAATAAGGCAATCGAAATTTAAGTCATCGCTGAAGTTGCTGCCAATCTATTCCACATTCGTCAAGTTATAGTCACTTGTAGATGATTTACCTGTTGAGAATACGGCCCAAAGGCGTTGTATCAAAAAATGAAAGGGGCACATGCAACACCCTGATAAAGGCCTTATCATGAAGTATCTTTGAGGCTTTAATGACTGCGGCGACCAAAATGATCGAGCCCACCATTACAATCAACAGTTGGACAACCCCAGCACCCAGATATATATTGATGTATGTCCACATGGACAAGTGAAGTGTATCTTCACTCCAATAGCTCAGCCACACACTCATGCTATAATCAAAGTCAAAAACCATAAGAGTCCGACCAACATCAGTGCATCGATCTACAGTAAGTTAACTCTCCTGCAATGCTGTCTGGCAAAAGAGATTCGTTAACGGGATAACACTTACCCAACGCCAGCTGCTTGTTGAAGTGACATTAAAAGTAATACCATGGTCCAGCTGCTGATGCCCCCGAGACGGAAGTAACTGAGATAGACCTGATTAGAGACAGCTCCTAGCTCTCTTTCTTCCTCTGTCATCAGGCTCTGAGTAACGATAGGCTCCTCTGTTTCTGATCCAGGCTCTGAAAGAACGGTTATTTCGTCGTCACTGTCTGCAGCTGCTGTCTGCGTTTCACCAGCGGAGGATCTACGCTTTCTATCAAGCCGAGGCTGCCTAGTCAAACCCTCCATATCCTTTTCCTCGCTTTGGTCGTGGTTATGGTGCCCTCCATGATGCTTCATCAGTGTATATAGTTCACCTTGCTTATTTGCCATAAGATCTTGATATAAACCCTGTTCTGCAATACGGCCCTGTTTCATACAGATCACATAGTCCACGTCAGGAAGGATATGCAGCTGATGTGTAGCAATAATTCTTGTCTTTGTGTGTAACTCCTGTAAGACGCAATCTTCCCAAAGCCTCTTGCCCACGTGTGCATCAACGGCAGAGAGCGGATCGTCCATGATGACTACATCTGCATTGTAATACACACTTCGGGCTAATGAAAGGCGAGCCTTTTGGCCACCAGAGAGATTGACACCGCGCTCGCCAATCTCAGTCTGGTCTCCAAAGGGCATGTTCGACAGATCTTTCTCCAACAAGCAGGCTTCGATAACTCTCCAGTAACGTTCGTTCTCGAACGGCGTGTCAAACAGAATGTTGTTACGAATAGTCGCGTTCTGGATCCAGGGTGCCTGAGAGGCATAGCTGACAGTGGCTCCACGAATGACCTGGCCTTGGCCTTGGCACTTGTTCATGTTTCCAACAATAGCTTGCAGCAATGAGGATTTACCGCTACCTACACGGCCTACAATAGCAACAAGAGAGCCACGGGGTATTTTAAGGTTGATATCCTGCAGAAGTGGCTTCGCTTCTCCTTGGCTTGTTCGACCTTGCTCCTGGTCTTGTCCATGCTCCTGGCTTTCATTCTGGACTGACAGCAATGGCTGCCGATCTTCCGTGATGCCTTCACTGGGGGAACCATTGCTGCTTTCAGATGTGGATATCCCTGTAGTGAAGATTTGATCCCAATAAAAACTGGCATTCAGGATGCTAACCGCGTATTCGTGTGTAGGGTCAACAGGAGGTAGAGGCTGCATATCGGAAGTAAGAAGAAATTTCTCGATACGCTTTATACTAATCCATGCATCAGTTGCAAGGCCGTAGCTGTATGGAAGGACTAGCAACGGGACTCGTAGACCAGTGAACAGCGTCAATGCGGGGAACACAATCTTGGCCTCAAGCTTGTTACCAAGAGCTGCATATAGCACGAATGACAGTGCAGATGCAAACACTGGTAATGACTAAAACAAGCAGATAAATCATTAGTAGATATACCAGGCTTCTCGAAATGAATAAAGTCTTTGACACTGACATTCACTCAAAGGACTTACAGACGAAGTGCTATAGATAAACCCACGAACTTGCATCAGCCAAGAAAGACATTCAAGTTCTTTTACTCGGATATCAGACAGCTCCTTCAGGAAACTTTGGAATAAATGTGACCAAAAAAAAAACAGTTAATAGTTGATGATCAATATAATTAATATAACCCAAGCGGACTAAATAACAATGACATAGTCCGACTTTATACCTTGGCTCGAACGTGAAGTATTTGATGACTTTGATGCCCTGTAAAATCTCCGTGACGACACGGATTCTAATGTCCGTTAATTTGATCGCCTTCTCGCGAAGTGGATTCAGAGCCGCCATAACCCACGCCTGCAATGGATTCGATATTATCAACAGAATTGTACCCAATAATGCTGAGAGTCCCATCAAATATGTTAACATGATCACAGTGATCAGAACACCCAACGGAACAAACAGCAATAATGGCAGGCTTTCAAAACAGTTCTCAACCCTTGAAGCATCTGTAGACATCAAGTTAAAAATGGTCCCATCAGGGTACTCCACCCGGGCCTTTGAAGACATTGTCGTCGATTTACGAAAGATCATATCAACAAGGGCTGTGCGGAGTAAAATCCCCGATCTATCCGCATCTCGAACCCAGATTTGGCTAAGGATCGTTTGCAGCATACATGTGGCTAGTAGAGCGATACCAAGGCCATAACCATACCATGCAGGTGGAGGAGATTTTTGGTTGCCTTGTGTATCTTCCAAAAATACGATGATCTGTATCATTCATACACAGAAATGAGCATTACTTTTTTTTTTTTTTTTTTTTTTTTTTCCCGCCTACTAAAGTAGAAATGTGACAGCTCCCAAAGACAAAAAAAAAAAAAAAAAAAAAAAAAAAAATTGATTTTGACTTACCCATAAAACAATGAAAGGAACGAGTCTTGAAATGTTATCTTTTTAACAAATGACATTTGATTCACTGTTAGTGATCTAACAAACTATGATTCGTCTGCTTGAGGCGGTATATAATCGTAGAGCCTTTTTATATTAACATTTGTCATACCAGCAACGAACAGCGCCAATTGAGCCAGTCCATATTCTGGCAAAATGTAGACAGCCGAAGCTCTCAACAACGATGGTTCCCGTCCTGTACTCCTGGCCTTTCGAAGTTCTTCCTCCCAACATGTACGGAGACCAGAGCCCAAGATCTCAGTCGTGTAGTGTGGCAGCATCTCAAACACATCTTCCTCCTGAAGTGGACGCTGAGCACCAATTTTGAAGAGTGAGGTCATCCATGACATAGTAATCTTGGAATACATGGAAGCTGAACCTTCAGGACTAGGAGGACTGATCTTTTTCACATGCTGTGCTGGTGCTAATGCTGTGGATCCCGTGCTGCCATAGTCAGCATTATTTGTCTCATTACTGCTCATACCATTGGTATTACCTCTGCTAGAACCGCTAAATGACCCTTCTGTGGAGGCCAGTAGCGGCTGGGTGGATGACGAAGATTGAACCATTGGTCAATCAATATTTGATCTGTTCTTTCCACAGAGTGCTCCTGATTTTTCTTCTGTTCTACTTTTGTTGGTGATCACTGAGCAATGAAGTGAGGAGAATGAAATGAACAAAGAATTCAAAAAAGCAATGAATGTGTTTGCCTATTTTATCCTTTTTTTTTTCCCAGGAAGTGTGTTACACATGTTGATTGCAGCATTCAATTATTATCGTGACAGGAAACAAGAGCATCACAAATGATTCATCTTTTGTTTATTTATTATGACTGGCAATGACTACATACAATGATAAAGAATAAAGGATATATCGAACTTCTCGTAGACGACAACAGTACATGAACAGGTACCGAGCGTGAGTAAAGGTCCATTTTGCTCTCTGCCGTGAAAAAAAAATAACCAATGATGGGAAACACTGGCCATTAGAGTATCGGCATGGTAATTTTTTTTTTTAAAAAAAAAAAAAAAAAAAAAAAACTTTCTTTGGTTGTCTTGTCATTCTCCCATCGTAGGAGCAACAGTTAGACTTTCTTTTTGAGAAAATAGGGATTTTGTTTGGAACAAACAACGATTTTATTTCTATATTTTTTTTACCTTACCGAACTTTGTCTCTTGGTCTACCGAGACTTACCTAGATACAATATATCAAAAAAGAATATAATGTTAGTAAAAACTATAAAGTCCTTCCATTTTTCGTCATGAACAAATCCTCCTCGAAGAACGGAAAAGTTTAGGTATTCATAAACAGTCTGAAGACCTCCTAGTGAGATTCAATCCGTTTGAAGGTGCGGAAATACATACCTTTATAAACCACATATATCGCTTTAGAAATTAATAAATCTTGAATTAAGCCTATAAAACATCAACAAAATCCTTGTGGTTAGTCATAAGGTATCACAGATCGTGAAAGACAAGTGTATGCAGAAATGTGAGGCATCAGAGATCAAAAAAGTTGTCTTCAATAATTATGCAGATGAAACACGGATGATCAATAAGACATCATTTAGCCTTCAATTATATATAGACTGATGTATATGAGGACATACCAAAGACTAGATGGGATAGGTCCAGTAATAGCGATCCGACTGGTGACAGCTAGAAACTAAAAAGCATATAAAGACAGTAAGGACTATGTTAATCGATGCATCAACAGTGTAATGATTTATAAAATTGTCCGATGTATAAAGGCAACGTCAATGGTTCAGAATATTATTTTGGTAAAGGGTTATCCACCATGGTCTCATGTCGGAAGCAGAACTGAAAAAAGTTGTGTCATCATTTTGTAGTGACTATTGCCCACGATTGAAGGTCATCTTTAGGAACTGTCAAGACTCGAATACTTACATTTCAATCTATCAAGGGGCATGGGAGCAAGCCAGTAAAGGTGTCTTGATCATTGCTGGCAACACTGTTAAGGATAAAGGAAGATTTAAAAAAGTGTTAGGACTGTATCTTCATTTCTTCATTCCAGAAAAGATCGATCGATCTGTTTATGGACGTATCATTAAAATCAGAATAATATTTTGGTAAAGGGTTATCCACCATGGTCTCAGGTCGGAAGCAGAACTGAAAAAAGTGTGTCATCACTTTAAGATAACGTATACAAGACAATCGATGAACATGGCATTCTCAACTTACAGACTTCCTGCAGGTTGCTCGAATGTGATGATGGTTCGATGTAAACCAATTCATATCAATAATCTAGGATCAGCAATAATGATAATGAAAGAAAAAGTTAAAATCTAATTTCTCAATGGGTCAATTGATCCGCACACTTGACAGAGTGGCTTAAGGATTGATGAATCGTCAGATGGTAGTGCATGTTTCATTTGCTCAGGTGCTCGCTAGGAAACGGTATGGAGATATCCTCATTCGATTCAAAAAAAAGTGTCCACAGAATTAAATTTTGTATTAAAAGATTCTTACCTGGCAAAAAAAAAAAAAAAAAAAAAAAATCCTGTCCATTTAAAATGATCTGATCCTAAATCAATTTAGGATTCTTCACGCGATCTATAAACGATTCAAGTCAACAGTAAAAAAGAAATCTATTCGTTAGATTATCAACCTTTTCAATTCCTTTTTTAATTATTTTACGAGTTGAGATCCGATCTGATCACACTCTGATGAAATGAGATCAGAAACGAGGAATTCCATTTGGTTTACGAAAAATCCACATGATATATTCGGGGTATCATTTTACGTACAACTTTTTCATCAGGAAAGATATTTATCAGAGTGAGCAGATGGATAGAGTATAGAGTAGCTCCATAACAAAAACTTACCACATCGGAAATAAAGCAATGAATGCATAGGGAAAAAGAGAAAAGAATCAAAAATAAAAAATAAAAAAATTTATCAACGGCAGTGGACTGTGTTATGATTTTTTTTTGTTTCGACACATTTGCGATCCAGCTCGTACCAATGCGTCGTGCTCTCCACAACCTGCATTTGTAATAAACAAATTGGTATTTCATACAAGTAAGCACTCCACAAAGTCAGGCCAATGGACTGATGTGTATTACCGTTCAACATCTGACTTTTTCTTTCTATTATTACCGTAAGGCGCGCGCCTTGCTCGTTCTTTTGCTATTGGATAAAGACAACTTCATTAATAGGATTACAAATGGACGTGACCAAAGGAAGCCATGATAAAGATGACACCGCTGACAACGGAAAAATAAAATGCTTTTGATTAGTGCATTGTTTTTGGTTCGAACTACCCCTGGTTTTGTAACAGCAAACAATAACATCAACACACAGACAGATGATGTGCCTTGTGACTCGGAGGAGCATTCTTCATTATTGTAATGTGGAGATCCATCAGAAAAGAGCTGGATGCACTGACTTTGTTGCATTGCATTGCATTATATTGGGAGATACTTTGTTTTAACTATAAGAAAATAAACCACTGTGTGGTGCGGTCAGTACCTTCCAGAGAAAAAAAAAAAAAAAAAAAAAAGAAGGGGCCTTTTGCCTGAGCATGCTCTCCTGACCCTATTTCCAGGAGTCAAGCACCATCAACTGGTTGTTGTTGTTGTTCTTGTTTTTATTATCATGATGATGGATTGCTGTTGGACTTGATGAATGACCTTGCTGATTGAAATATAGGGGTATCAAGGAGAAAAGAAAAATAAATAAATAATATGCGTTCGGCATGCAGATGCAAGTGTGCATGTGTGCAGTTTAGAGTCTATGAGTCTATTTCAACCTCTTGAAGACGTAAGGCTCAATTTGGTTTATTATCATGCTATTTCACGGAATGATTGGAAACAGGCTAATGGCGGGATTTATGTTGAATGGCTGTGTACGACTCTAGCAGTATAAGACGCATAACATGAACATACAGACAGGCACACACGCCCAGGGACAAAGTTGGTCATGTCCCTGATGATTGACCCCCTTTCTACAAAGTTTTTTTTTTTCTTTTTCCCCTAGTATAAAGAGGACAGCGGTATCGCCAATCCAGTTGGAGATCAGCAATCCAAGTTCACTTCTCTTTGTACCTCTTTCTTCTCTTCGCTCTAATAATCACACAGTCTTTCTTCAAAAGCCATTTTCCCGCGTAAAAATCATAAACACTTCCTTCGAAATCAACCTTATTGAAACGACTCTGCTTTGTATCTCTAAAAAAGAAACGAACTCGTCCACCTCCACACAACCCTTACACTTTTTTTTGTCTTCCAGTAAATTAATAAAAAAAGACAGTCATGACTAAAGAGGAAACTGCAACAACTCAGGTCGAAGCGACCGAGGCTGCCGAGGCTACCGCCGTTGCCAAGTCTAATGCTTCTGCCACAAAGTCTGAAGAAGAGGAGGATATTGATATCGAGGGTGGATACCTTCAAAAGCGTGGCACGAACCCTCTGCATCCTTGGAACAAGCGTTTCTTTGCTTTTGGAACTGAGCCTGTCAGTCTCGATAACCTCAAGACTGTTCATAAGCGCAACGAACGTCGCGTCAAGAAGGTGCCTGCACCCGCACCAGCAGCCGAGGCTCCTTCAGAGGTCGCAGCAGGGAAGGCTCCTGTAAAGGAAGGCAAGGATGCTGAGGAGACGTCTAAAGATGTTGTCGCTGCCACCTCCACTCCCCCTCCAAAGACTGTCGAGGAAGTGTACGAAGAAGCAAACAGGGATCTTCTTGTCAATGTGGCCCAAGCCAACACAAAGGGAACAGGGCTGCTGTACTACCACAAATCAGATGATGAACTTCATCGTCAGAACATCCTCGGTATTATCAACTTGAGGGATGTCAACTCTGTCGAACGTGTTGAAAAGTCGAGCAAGAACCGATCATTTGTAGTCAGCACCAAGAACCGCGACTATCACTTCTCCGCAGAATCACCTCAAAAGGCAAAGGGGTGGGTCAAGGCCATCAAAGAAAAGGCGGACGAGGCCAAGTCAGAGCCAGATCCTTACGCCAGCCCTCAGTTCCAGGAGGTTTACAAGAAGTTGGGTAAGAGACACACATTTATCAAAGCTCGCATCAGACTGGTAAGAATACATGAAATATCTAAACTTTCTTTCTTTCTTTTTTTTTTTTATCACATCTAGTCACCAGAGAGGCATTTGAGCATGCCAAGAACTCTGCTGCCATTCTTTCAGATAATGAGATCAATTCGGACGGTGAGCCAGATGACATTGAGATTGAGAATGGCACTCCAATTGTCAAGAAGCGCAAGTCTTTCTTTGGTTTCTCTGCTGTTGCTACCAGCCACGAAAAGAAGAAGGCGGATGGCGTCACGAGTGAGTTGAAGACCGAGAAGAAGCAGGAGCTTACACATGTCCAGGAAGGCGAGGTTGACGCACTCAAGACTCACGAGTCCGAAAATGCAGTCTCCCATACCACAGATGCTGTTGCTGCTCCAGCTGAGCCTCCCAAGTCTCCCAAGGCCAAGAGCGGAGGATTCAAGCTTTTTGGAAAGAAGTCCCCTAAGACTGAAGAGCCACCAGCCGCCCCTGCTCCAGTTGAAAATCCCTTGGACGTAGACGAAGCTAAGGCCCAGGCGCTGAAGGCTGTGGATGATGCTGTGGAGGCCAGTAAGGCTAAGGCTGCTGAGGCAAAGGCCGACAAGCCCGCAACCCCACCAGCGCCCGAGAAGAAGCCAAGCTTCTTTGCTGGCCTCTTCCAAAAGAAGCCTGCTCCCCCACCTCCCGCACCTGTGGTCCCCACTGAAGAGACTGTTGTAGTGTCATCTGAGAAGAACTTGTCGGAAGTCGTCACTGCTGAGGGCGCAGTGACCTCGCAGTCTTCTGGAGGCTTTTTCTCGCGCGTGACCAAGAGTAAGGACAAGAACGAGGTCGAGGTCAAGTCTGGAGAAGTTTCAACCGAGGATGTCATCAACGCAGAAGGATCCACACATGTGGAACATGTCGAGGGCACTGACGCTAGCGTTGCCAAGAACGCCGACGGTGAACAGAAGGTGGATCTTTCTACAACTGACGAGACCATTACTACGGCTGATAAAACCGAGAAGATCGAGCGCAAGCCATCGCTTCTCAAGAGGTAAATATTATTTCAAGCGCTATTCAATGTCTTTTTCATCTGCCTGATCAAGACCCGCTTCTAACGCCTTTTATTATAATTATTTTTTAATTAAAAAATTGTAATAGGCTCAGTGGAGCAGTGCGAGCTACCATTACCACAGCTGCAGGTGCGGAGGAATCTGTTGCCGCCCCAACTGAGAAGACCGTTGAGGAAGAGACTGAAGCTGAGGCTGAGGCTGCACAGGAAGAAGCTGTTGAGGAAACTAAGGTGGCCGAGGCCGCCAAGCCCATCGAGGTCGCAGCTTAAGTTGTATGCCCTTCTATCATTCGCTTTGTATATTCTGAACATATCCCTATTTACTACCAACAGAAAAAGAGAAAGGAAAAGAAAAGAAAAGAAAGGAAAGACGAAGAAGAACAAAAAAAAAAAAAGAAAAGGAAAGATAGCTTCCTTGAGAGCCATTGGTTCTTCCTGGCAACAATGTAATGATGAAAAGAAAGAAAAAAAATGGTTGCGAAGGAAGACTAGATACCAAATTTACAATCAATGAATAAAATGTATATAATTTTTTTTTGTCCAATTGTGAATCGTGGTTCAGAGATTTTCTAGGCGTTTCGCGATCAAAAAGGAAAAATTGGATCAGAATGACTTGTATCGTTTTAAGACCTGTAAGTGACACAAACAGCCATATAAATGATAATGCGTTCCGCAGATGCAGGCTCGATTTTTCGATTCTTTTTTTTCTTTTGTATTTGCCAACAGAAAAGAAACATTCGCATTCCTCATTGCGGAACAGCAACATTTACATTCTGTTTGTCTGCTTTCTCTCTCCTCATACGCACACATACCTTTTAGAGAGTCCAAAAAGTTCTTTAATCGCAGTAGCTACCAATAGTTGGAATAAAAATTAAAAAGAATATAATCAAGGCGTCATGTTCACTATTACCGCACGCGCGAGGCCACAAGCGATTGCTCAAACCGCCGCCCGCGTAGGTGGATCACACCTACGCATCTCACAAAGAATGTTGTCCTCTTCTGCCACAGAAACAACCAGCAGACCTCTTTGCCTAAGATCACCTACAACAGGATTTCATATAAAGAATCCATCGTCATTACAACCTACAACCCGTCATGGCTTCTTGGCCACCTTGAATGCTGTTCGGTCGGCACGCCCTACTACGTCTATCCGTGGATCAGCCATTCGTTTTTATCAAACTGGTATGTCTTTATCTACTCTTGTAGAAATGTATATGGATATACTTATTGCAAATTGTGTGTTTGTTATATGTATATGGTGAATATGTTTGTGAGAATGAAAATGTATGGGGGTGTGATATTGTGATTCATTTGATTCGTGTATTGTCTGAGTACAGTTGAGCTGATCTAGAATATTCTCACGGGGATCTTCAATGAAAATCTGTAGGGCGAGGTGGTCCACAAGGGTTCAGGATTCAACCGACAGCAGAACAGACTGAGAAAGGAAAAGCTCTGGAATTATATGTAAGTACAAAGCTCCATTTAATTATGTGGCTTCAAAAAAAAAGTATCGTTACTGATTATTGATCTGATCACAACTTAAAAAAAAAATCTCTGTAATATAGGGAAATGACTTGACCAAACTAGCTGCAAGTGGAAAACTTGATCCAGTCATTGGACGTGAAGAAGAGATTCGTCGTACTATTCAAGGTATGTTGCTTTTGTATAATAACCGCGATCAGCGTCAACGATCCATTTTCATAATGTGTATTGAGTAATAACTCCATATGTTGTATAAAACTAACTTGACTCAATATATATCCTGGTCTATATTGATAATACCTAGTCTTGTCTCGTAGAACAAAGAATAACCCTGTCCTCATCGGAGAAGCTGGTGTGGGAAAGACTAGTATTGCAGAAGGTCTTGCTCAGCGTATTGTCAATGGAGAGGTCCCAGAATCAATCAAAGATAAAAAAGTCATCTCATTGGATCTAGGTGCTCTTGTTGCAGGAGCAAAATATAGGTAAGATTGACAGTTAGTATAAAACATAGTTGGTCACCTTTTTTTTTTTTTTTTTTTTTTTTTTTGAATGTACCGTTACTGAGTAAACCGTCGTTTCTATCTTATTAGGGGTGAATTTGAAGAGCGTTTGAAAGCTGTTCTAGCTGATGTGATGGATCAGGAAGGCAAGATCATCTTGTTCATCGATGAATTACATATGCTCCTAGGGCTTGGCAAGTCTGAAGGCGCCATGGACGCCGGAAATATGCTGAAGCCTGCTTTGGCCCGAGGCCAGCTGCACTGTTGTGGTGCAACGACAATTGATGAATACCGCAAGTACATCGAGAAAGATCCAGCATTGGCTCGTCGTTTCCAGTCTGTAATGGTAGAAGAACCTACTGTTGAGGACACGATTTCGATCCTGCGTGGACTCAAGGAACGTTATGAGGTTCACCACGGAGTCCGGATCGCTGACTCTGCACTCGTAGCAGCAGCAGTCCAGAGTCACCGATATATTACTAACCGGTTCTTACCGGACAAGGCCATTGACTTGGTAGACGAGGCTTGCTCCAAGCTTCGACTACAACAAGAAAGCAAACCAGATGTGATCGAGAGCCTGGATCGCAGTATTGTCACCATGGAAATTGAGTTGGAGAGTTTGAAGAAGGAAACTGATCCGCTCTCAGTTTCGAGACGCACCAAACTTGAAGAAGATCTAGAACTCAAGAAGAAAGAATCAGAACGGTTGACCAGTATCTGGCAAGAAGAGAGGTTAGTTTTGCTTTCCTTTGTCCATTGGCATACGATTTTTTTTTTCTTCTTCAATTGTAATAACCAATTGATTGTCCTAAACTATCCTATGATGACTAATAGAGAAAAGTTGAACAAGATCAAGAGCACCAAGGCTGAGTTGGAGCAAGCTCGCATTGATTTAGAGGCAGCTCAACGCAGGGGTGACTTCACAAGGGCTTCTGAACTTCGTTATGGAGTCATTCCGAAATTGGAGGCACAGCTTCCCAAAGAGGAAAGGGTCCCTGTCAACGGCTCAGAAAGCAGCATTGTTGCCATGGAGCAGGCTGAGAATGCAGATGAGAGACCGATGGGACCTTTGGGAACTCAGGAAGAAGTTGAGAGTTTGATTCATGAACGTGTTACAGCAGATGATATCTCACGCGTCGTTGCAAGAATGACAGGCATTCCTGTTCAGGTATGTAAAAAAAAAAAAAAAAAAAAAAAGCTTCGGTTCGCAGATTCACCCTTATTACACCGCCTTTACCTTTTCTTACATGTTCCTTCATCATTGACCGCTTCTCATATAGAACCTACTAAGAGGCGAAAAAGAACGTCTACTGGGAATGGAAAAGGCCCTTCACGAGCGGGTGGTGGGCCAGGATGAAGCTATTTCTGCCGTCTCCGAGGCCGTGCGTCTAAGCCGTGCTGGCCTCTCAAGCCCCACTCGTCCCATTGCATCATTCATGTTCCTTGGACCTACAGGTGTCGGAAAGGTAAGGAACCTTGTTAGCATGAATAGCTTTATTTTACGTCCTCGAACACTTGGATGTATATTGAAAAGCAATGTAAACGCCGACATTAACCCTTTCACTTCCATCTCTTTAACTATTGGGTTTCTTATATAGACCGAATTATGCAAGGCCATCGCCAAGTTCTTGTTTGATACAGAAAATGCAATTGTGCGCATTGACATGTCTGAGTACATGGAGAAATTCTCGACCTCTCGTTTGATTGGCGCTCCACCTGGTTATGTTGGTCACGAAGAGGGCGGAGAGCTGACAGAGGCGATCCGTCGTAAGCCATATTCTGTGATTCTACTGGATGAGATTGAGAAGGCTCACAAGGATGTCTTCAACTTGATGCTTCAGGTCTTGGACGATGGTCGTTTGACGGATTCACAGGGCCGTACCATTGATTTTAGGAACACGATCATCATCATGACTTCGAATCTGGGAGCAGAGATGTTAGCCATTGCTGAAGATGATGCCTCGGCTAGAACCCCTTCATCCGTCAGTAAACTAGCCAAACGCAAGGAGAAGAAGGATGAGAGCAAAGTCACGGATGCAGAGAAGGAAGGAGTTATGCAGGTGGTGAGACATCATTTCGCGCCCGAGTTCATTAATCGTGTCGATGATATGGTGGTCTTCAACCGTTTATCGCACAGTGCCATTCGTGACATTGTGGATGTTCGTCTACGCGAGGTTCAGGCTCGTTTGGAGGACCGACGTATCAAGATCAATGCAGATGCACAGGCTAAGGAATGGCTCGCTGACCGCGGATACAGTTCTGCGTATGGCGCTCGTCCATTGAACCGTGTTATCCAGAAACAACTACTCCAGCCTCTGGCCAAATTAATTATCGAGGGCAAGGTCAAAGTTGGAGAAGAGATTGGCATCACAGTCGAGAACGATAACTTGACAATTGTCACTCCTTCAGGCAAGAATTGGTAGTGTAAAAATTAATGGACATTAGCATAAACAGCATAGGCGGTAGATTTAGTAGCATTACACACATGTGTAGCATTAAATATTGTGTATAAAAAGTATTTCTTTCATTATCGGAAAAAGCTTTATTGAATGAACTTGTTCCTGTACGATACCGACGTTAGATTTACATCAGTATAATAAACCGTATGGTTACACTGTCATGTTGTACCGTTCTGGCTCATTGTGCTGGCGATCAGTTGGGATGCCACAGTCATTTTTTAAAGCGCGCATTTATAAACATTTTTTTTTTCTTTAATTCACTTTAATGAGTAAAAACAAATGGAAAGGCTATATAACAGGGTTTTGCATTTAATGCACACTATTTAAGAGGAGTACTGCTTCTCAAGGGCCTTGGCAATGGTCTGGAGCTGGATATTGCTGGTTCTATTATTATTGATAAAAAAAAGCGAGAGTCCATGTTAGTGTCCAAGATGAAATATATTCAAATATTAACTCCAAAGCAAAGGTTTACGAAAAAAATAAAAATAAAAATAAAAATAAAAAATAAAAAAGAAACGTACCCCTCATAGATGGCACCGATCTTGCAATCACGGTAGAATTTCTCAATAGGAAGTTCGCGAGTGAAACCGACTCCACCAGCCCATTCGACGCAGCGTGAAGCAGTGCGCTCAGCAACCTGAGAAGCATAGAGCTTAGCCATGGCAGCCTCCTTCACAAAGGACTTGCCCTGCTCCTTAAGACGAGCAGCATTATATGTCAAGAGACGAGCTGCCTCAATGTCCACAGCAATCTGAGCATACTGGTGCTGCATTCCTTGGAAGGAGCCGATGTAGCTGCCAAACTGCTTGCGTTGGAACAAATAGGGGAGAGTGGCATCGAAGGCACCTTGAGCAAGACCCAGCATCTGAGCAGCAATACCGATACGACCCTCGTTCAAGATCTCAATAGCGTATTTATAACCCTGGCCGATCTCTCCCAAGACGTTGCTAGCAGGAACACGGACGTCATCAAAGTTCAAGGTGCAAGTTGACGAAGCACGGATACCCAACTTGGACTCCTTCTTGGCGACCTTGACACCCATGCTCTTCTCGAGAACGAAGCAGGTGATGCCCTTGTAACCCTTCTCGGGAGCAACGTTGGCGAAAACCAAGAAGATCTCGGCTTCACCAGAGTTGGTGATCCACATCTTGGAGCCATTGATGATGTAGTCATTACCATCCTTGACAGCGCGGGTCTGGAGGGCGAATGCATCAGAACCAGAACCAGCCTCGGACAGGCAGAAGCATCCAACAGTATCGGTGGCAAGCTTGGGCAAGTAGCGCTGCTTGATATCCTCATTAGCGTATTTACGGAACAGGGTATTGACGAGAGTGTTCTAAGGATGCGGCGGTAAAAATTCTAGCCGTGTTAAAACTTTTTTTTTTTTTTTTTTTTTTTTTGCTTTCCAGTTCCAAGTCACGCCCACTAACTGAGTATCAAATGGAGATCCTCGAAAAGCATACCTGGACATCACAGATAACAGAGACGGAGGGATCAACCTTGGCAAGCTCCTCAATGGTCAAGATAGCAGACATGAACGAGGACTCGGAACCATCGTACTTGGCCTCAGTCTCAATACCCATCAACTATAAAATCAAAAATAGGAGAAAATCCGAATTATGTGTCAATAAAGCCGTGAGAATCTTTTTCTTTCCAATGAATAAAAAGGTCCACATACCCCCTGCTCAAACAAGCCCTTGAGGACATCCTTGTCTAACTTCTCAGCTTCGTCCATCTGAGCGACCTTAGGAAGGACCTGCTCCTGAGCAAAGCGAGCAACTGTAGGAATTGAACCAGACAACATTAGTGAGGGATTCCGCAGATATTAATATCCACGTCAAGTTATTAAAAAAAAAAAAAAAAAAAAAAAAAAACCGTTATATATGAACAGATTACACACATACCGGTATCACGCAAGAGCTGTTCATCCTCAGTGAAAGTGTGGAGAGAGGCAATGTTGGAGCGAGCAACAGCTGCCTGAGAGAAGAATCTAAAAAAGTATCCATGCCAAACGAAGAGTCAGTTCCTGAATTGCGTATTACTACAAATCCAATGACGGCAGGATCCAGTGTTCTCCTTTCGAAGTCAAGCGCGATAGGAATAAGTTTGGTAATATATATGAGCTGGACTAATCCTGACGACAATAAGATCCTGGCTCGAGGGTACTTCGAGCTGGGGTGTTAGCGTAAGGGTGAGAAAGCAGCTGTGTGTTTTACCTTGGGCGGACAGCGTTCAAGACTGCAGGCTTGGCGACAGCGGAAGCAAGACGAGGACGAATGGCAGAGAACATGGTTGATCAGATGAATGAGAAGAGTGGGGAGTGATGAGGAAATGGAGAAAGAGATGAAAGAAAAGAAATAAAAGAGTATAAAAGCAGGAAGAAAAATATCCCCGGTTCTTTCCTTTTGACTGTCTCATGCATATGTACATTTAGACTCGAATCATTAAACCCGGTGTGAGGAATCGCGTAAACCCAAATTGACTCGCTCAATGATGCAGAGGGAAATCCTCAGCCAGTCAGAAGAGAGCGCGATGAACCTGAACTTCTGACAAAAAAGTTTCCCCCGTGGACAAAACATCTAAAAACATCTTTGTGGAGGCAAGAGTGACAAGCTATTTTCCTTTCACGTGCTTTTAAATCTTCCATCTTCAGGTTCTTACAAGCACAACAATGACCATTGTACCCATGTACTGTGCATGTTGTACACGTAGATCATGTACATGTAGTCTAATTCACAGTAGCCCATGAATAAAGCTCTAAATATACAAATATCTATATTAATTACAGTTCATGGATAACAGGACTCTCTGTCCATATTCCTCAGCTTACGTGTGACAGAGGCCACAAAATGGCCACGCGGCTTCGGTTCTACTGCACAATGAGATCGCAGACTTCATTTGAAGGAATATGGATTGACGTTTTTCCTTTCTATCCCTTAGGCAGTAATGCGATATCTGTCTGCCTTATCTGTCTCTGCTGTGAATGTTGAATTGATGTCATTATTCCTTTTTGTCAATCTCCCTTTGAAGAGCATTCCCCACATTACAACAGCCAATCCCTTCTCCTCTTCTCATTTGCACAACCACAAGAATATGTAAACAAAAAAACAGTTCGGATCGAATCGTGTCCGTGGGTTACTTTATTTTTAAATGTTGGATGGACATGACAATAGCAAGCTGTTTTGACAAAATAAAAAACGAATTCTTTGTACAAAGTTTTTTACTGCTCATTGCTCTTAAGACGTAGTAGATGATCTGTTGGTGAATCAAAGAGGACAGTCCAGATTTATGAATGATTGTGTTGAACAAGCGATCCTCATCAAAGAGATCAAGCAAATAAACAGTTTTGATGAGCAGTGTATATAAGAAAATATCTACTATCGACTGCAGTAACATGAAAATCATTAAAGGTTGAAAGTTGGTTATAACGTCTTCCATGTCTTCCTGTTGGAGAAGCAAACGAATGACAAATGATCGGGAAGTAAAGGTGACTCAAGCGAGCAAATAAATAAAGAGACCTGTCTTGTCCCTGAAAAGATGGTCGGGCTACCTTCCTATTCTGTCCATTAGTCTTTTTTCTTTTTTTTTTTTTCCTTCTTTTCTCTTTCACTTTACTCATTCTTCTTTACATCCTTTGTTTCTCTTTTCATTCAACTCCCTTTTTCTCATTCAACAGGGAACACCATTGCGTCCTATTTTAGTATCGTCACAATATTCTATCACACTATATCGGCTGCATCTCTTGATGAAATTGACACTCAACTGCACTCTTCCTCACTCTTCAACCACATCACCATCTTCCTCAAGTAGGAACTAGGCTTCAAAACTATAATATATACATCCCTTTCATTTCCCCAATTTACTCTAAAGTCCTTAATCTACAATGAACACATTCACTACAAAAAGCACCCCGCTATTGGGCGGTTCCAATGATAATGACTCGTCCGCAGGCTCAAGGCCACCCTCATCCTTGTCGAAACATGGTGAGCGGATTGGTGCCAAGAGAGAACTGACTCAGCTCGAGAACTTTGCGATCTCTGCTTTGGCACCCTCCATAGCAGTCCTGTTCACCAATCCATTCGATACTGTCAAGGTCCGCCTTCAACTCCAGGGCGAATTTGTCAGGACAAGGGAACCTGGCAGGAACGGGAAAGAGATTATTCGAGTCTCAGAGAAGGTATATATATAAAAGGCCATTCAATACACCTTTATTTCTCTCTCTCTCCCTCTTCGTTTCATTTGTAAGTGCGAATGTCTCTGGAATGAACATGAGAGTGAATGAGTTCATCGGTAATAGAAGCATCTTGGAAAAGTTAGCCCAGTCCTAAAAAAAAAAACAATGCGCTGTTTTTTTACCCCGCACCCGAATCGGGCTACTTTTGGTTGTTTATTTTTGTTTTTACTTTTTTTTTTTTTTTTTTTTTTTTGCACCCGAGTGAGAAGACTATGAGCCGCATGCACATCACCACGCTACCCCTTCACCTTACTGACAAACCTGTGCATGCACCCATCTCCTAAACTATTACAGCCTTTTTCTTTTTATAACCAGCAAAGTGACACAACAACAAACTTGCAACACTGCCTTCTTCACCTTCGTCCTTGACTTGAACATCCTCTCTTTCACCTATTCTTTTCTCTTGCTGTTTCTGTGCGGGAGGTTTTTTTTCTATTTCACCCGCAGCGTGAAAGAACGATGGAGTACAAAAATAACTGCATCAAGGACAGTTGAAAGAATGAACCAACGAATGCAGCGGAGTCAGTTATTGTATACATTGGATATACACTATTTTGTTGGGGGATCGGAAGGACAAAAAAAAAATGGAGAGTTGTAGCCATCTTAATATTGTTACATACTATGGATTTGTGCACAGATTCGCGCGACCATTTAACCTAGACTGGTTATTATTTTTTTTTTTTCAGGAACAAAACCAAAGGACAAACTGAGAGATTTCACTTGTCTAATTTTGGCATATTCCGTCATTTCTTTCCTTTCATTTCTCTCACATTCGTATTTTGTGTATATTTGCAATATTGTAGGTCTACAAATCCTCATTGGATTGCCTTGTCAAGACATTCAGACATGAAGGCATCCGTGGTCTGCAAAAGGGTCTTTTCCCTGCCATCCTCAAAGAATCCTCCAAGAACATCTTCCGCCTTGGTCTTTATGACCCTATTTTGAACACGATGCATCCCCTCAGTTATCCTGGTGAGGCCAGCACCGCCCCTGCATGGAAACGTATGATTGCAGGAGCAACCTGTGGAGCTATGGGTGCCATTAGTGCCAATCCTTTTGAACTGATCAAAACTCGACTTCAATCGCATTCATCCAGTGGACTGGCTGTTGGAAACCAGTATGCCTACAAAGGCACGTTTTCGGCCCTTCGGACCATCATAGGCACAGATGGTGTGATGACACTTTATCGTGGTTCTATGATCTCAATTGCAAGATCTATGCTTGGCAGTGCAGCCAATTTGACAACATACTCATTGATCAAAGACCATGCCAGGAATAACTGGGATGCACAAGATGGTGTCATACTTGACATGATGAGCTCGCTTGCCAGTGCATTTGTCAGTGTTGTCGTCATGAACCCCATGGATGTCGTGTAAGTTTATGAAGAAAAGAAAAGAAAAAAAAAAAAAAAAAAAAGACAGGACGTCCCGTCTCGGCTTTTCTCAGTCACCGGGTCCAACCCAACTTATCAAATATCTTTTTCTTTATATTTCCTTTCATAGCCGCATCCGTCTTTATAACAGATCATCGCAATCAACATCGCAGAGCACGCTACAGTCCTGCCGCCATATTTTGACCACTGAAGGTCCTTTAGCTTTCTACAAGGGATTCTCAACGCATTTCATGCGTATTGGCCCACACTTCACGCTCACCTTTGTCTTTCTAGGCATGCTTAAGCGACAATTGATTGAAGGATCCACTGTCTCTTCCAAGACACCAATGAAATCATCCAACATTCTCCACCCGAAGGATGAGAGCCCTGCGGTCTCTTCGTCCTCACCGTCGTCCTCGACGCCATCCCTCACCGCTGGTGTAATCGCAAGACAAGAGCAAATTTAGAGACTCTTTTTGACTTTTTTTTTTTTTTTTTTTTTTTCCTTTCCTTGTACGACTTCAACAATTTCTTTTTTCTTTTTTTTTTTCCTTGTTTGTTTACTTACATTCTGCAATTTCTTCATATCTTTTTTTTATTATTATTATTTCTGCATCCACCACATCGCAATCGCAATGGTTGCCACCAGCTACCAGTCACCAGTCACCTTCCATCTTGCATTAATTCCTAAAGCCCATGTACTGTACTTTTCTTTGTCATTTCCTTCATAGAAAATGCACTATTACTTGCTCATCTACTTTTAAACACCCTCCCCTCTCCCCCTTCAATATGTCCTTTCCCTTTTTCTGCTTCAATTTGTCGCTTCTTTTTCCATCTTTTGGAGGAAAAAAAACCCCCCCGCCAACTCCTTCGACTCCTAAATACCTGTTGCTGTACTGATTTTCTGCTCTTCTAATTTAACTTATCGCCATAAATGATATCAAGAAAGAGAGAAAGAAACCTTTAAACACAAATACAAACAAATAAATGTATAATAAAATTATTAGAATATGACGCTCAGGCCAACAAAAAATGAGCATTGTAAAAAAATTGTGCTACCAGTCGCCCGCGCAATCAGTTAATCATACAGTGTCCTTTTCATCTTGAACAAGTTTATTAGAGTCTATTATGCATTGTTTTTATACAGTAGTTTAGATTATGCGTGCTTGAAATTTGATCCGCTATTAAACAAGTCCTTGCCCATCCAATATGGATAAGTAATCAGATTTACTCATGACCTTAGACTCCGCATAGCTCAATATGGAGAGAGGTATCTTCCTTCTTTTCCTTTTGTAGAATGGATGAGTTTCTCCTTCTGTTGTAAAATGCAACTCGCTCGCAACAGAGAAAACACAGAAAGTGACGACAAGATCGCGGACATCTTCGTGTGTGTGTGTGTGTGCGGGACCTGAGGATCATGCCTGTTTACATGATTTACTATGATGAAATAGTGTAAATTGTGAACAACTACTTCAGTGTTTATGGTTCTGGCAGCTATGTCCGGGTGATCCATGATGAAGTTTTTCGGATCCTGTCGATCCTACAGGTTTTTGTTGTTGCGGTTGTTGTTGGTGTTGTTGGTGTTGTTGTTGTGTGAGCCTGTCTCTATCCTTAGCCTCCTGTGCAGCTTTGCGTTCCCAACTCAGAGGTGGACCTTTCATGAATCGAGAAATCCTTGGCTTAGCGTTCTTATAAATGTCTACTGGGATAATTAGATTGGGATTCTTGGACAACTCTGTAAGGTGCTCTCTTTGGATCTAAAAAAGCATGACATAAAATGAGAAGACACGTTCCACTAGGATGACAAAAATAAAAAAAATAAAAAAAAAAAGACTAACCTCGAGGTTATCAACCTGGATTTCTGCAAGTTGGATCATATTCTCAATCTCCTGTGGATCCTTCTCTGCTTTATTGGATCTGAAATCTGCCTTGACTCGGGACATTACCAGTGCAGAGCGTGTTTCGGTTGGCATAGCCTTACCGATTTTCAAAAGCTTCCTGTACAATTGTAATACCCTCTTTGCTTGGGGCAAAACTCCTCCGTTATTGGTAACAGTAGCTCCAGACATTTTTTTTTTTTTTTTTTTTTTTTTTGAAAGGAGAATGGGAAATTTGTTCAAGTAATTCAGGGACGGAGATCAACTTTTTCTTTTTTTGGGCGGAAGCGAAGAGAAAAGAAAAAGCCACATCTTGTATTACACACCTTTGTTTGAGGATCACAACAACCTTTTTTTTGTTACTTGTTATCTCGCTACGCTACATCACCTTTTGCTAAACATTCCTAATCGCATCCATGGCCAAAGCAGCAGTAGAAAAGCCTGCAAAGCCTGATGTTGAGTCTGATTCGGACTCTAGTGACGATGAGGATTATGTTCCCGATGGCAAGTGCATGAACCAAATGAACAACAAAAGATGGAAGGGCTGTTTTTTTAACAATTGTTAAACCTTTGTCTTAAAAAACATACAGATAAAGCCGATATTCAGAGTGAAGGAGAAGATGACAGTGATGATACGGATGCGGAACAAAATGATGGCGCAGGATATGGCAAAGATATTGAAGATGCTTCAACTACCCGTTCAGGAAAGCGGCGTGCAAAGTCTTCTTCTTCTTTGAATGACGCAAATAAAAACAAGAGACCTCAACCAGAGGACACAATTAGTCAAGCAGAAGCACAGATTAAAAAGAGTCGACTAGACGCTCTCTGGGAAGAGATGAATGCTCCTGTATCAAAACCAGCCTCGCGCCCCGAACTTTTAATGGCAGCTACATCTGGATTTGGAGCAAAGACAGAAAATAAGCCACCATCGTCATCAGGCAAGATGGTTACCATCACAACGACATATGATTTTGCGGGAGAGACCGTAACAGTGACCAAAGATGTCCCTGAGGATTCTAAGGAAGCAAAGGAGTTTATGCAAAAGAACAAGACAGGGATGGAAACCACTCCGCAAGCCACATCTATAGACACAGAAGACACGACCACTGAATTATCATCGACCTCGACTTCAGTTATTGCGGATACAAATGAACCAACAGATTCGATACTCACAACAACTGTCAATCCTACAGCAGATATATCAGACTTATCAAACTCAACAACGACTGTAACAACGCCTTCATCATCATTATCACCAGCATCGCCGTCATCATCATTAACAACAACAACAACAACAGCAGTATCAGGTCCACGCGTAGTGACCCGTCCTTCAATTCTCGATACTCTGGCCAAGAAGGGACCTGTTCGGTATGTTCGCAAGAAATCCACATTGGATGAATTAGCTGCGACCTATGGTGTAAAGAAACCTCCAAAGATGAACACGTTAGAAAAATCCAAGCTGGACTGGAAGAATTTCGTGGGCAAGGAAGGCATTGAAGACGAACTAAAGCATCATAACAAGGATGGATATATGGAAAAAGTTGCCTTCTTGCAACGAACGGATGAGCGGCGAGATCAAGAATACCAAATGTTGAAGAAGAAGAAGTAGTTTGATAGAGTGATAGAATGCTGTCAACATGTACCAATATATATTTCTGTCTTTTTTTTTTTTTTTTTTTTTTTTACTCTCTGTTTTTGTTTCTTATTTCGCGGAATATCATTAGGAAAGGTCGATATGAAAAAAAAAAAAAAAAAAAAAAAAAAAAAAAAAAAAACTAATTGCTATAACTAAGTTTAGGGAGGCTCAGCACACATTCCTTGATCAGTTACATCAACCGTTGCGGAAAAATCAACGCTTCTGTGGCCGTGCTGTTCTCATTTTCCAACACTGTACCCTAATAGTTACAATACATCAGTAGCCGCCATTTGTTTTGCACACCTCGTTCTCGATTCTTCGCTGCGACATCCATCCATGCTCAGCACATATTTGCAGGGTTATTTTTGGAGTTTCGGAAAAATGGAATATCGGAACTTTCGATGCGGTCTGTTTATTTACTAGGACCTCTCTCTCTAATTCTGCAATGCGCAAGGAAGATGTTCGATTTTCGCTTCTGACAACAAAACATTGAGTGTTTCCTTTAATAGAACTCTTCAAACTTCACCTGGCGTTCTTAAGCTCCTCCCGACTTTTCTTTTTTTTTTTTTTTAGTTAATAAACATGGAAGGATTGAGAGATTGGAGTTTTGGATTTTGTGGAGAGAGGGTCACTGTCCTCTTCCTCTTCCTCATGTTCACACGATGACTATTTTGTTTGTCTTGTTTGCCTTGTTTGTACATCTAAGTTTTTTTTGTTTATTTTGTCCGGAAATGAAGAAGGCGTGCATTTGATATAGTAACTTCATATGAAGTCCTGTGGAAGGCGTTTACCCATGTTGATGTGTGCTCCTGTAAAGTTGTGCATTGATAGCTGGTTTTTTTTTTTTTTGTTACATACCATTACTGATTTTATTTATCAAACACCACTCCGACTGAGATGAATGCTCATAAATAATAGAATAGGTATAGAAAGCGTCATGACATGTGGACAAAAACTATGCAGAGCAATTGACTGGATTCCTTTTAAGATAAAGCTTTTTCTTTTTTATGATCACAGAGAGAGGTTTCTGTGTGGAAGTTGCTTGTTAAGACTAACAGAGACGAACGGACTGTTGATGTATGAATGCATATTTGTATACACACAAGAAAAGATTTTCTTTTTTTGTTGACCAGTCAGAGCCATTCAAGAGTCGAATGTCGTGGCAATAACAAAAAAGGGAGAGCACGCTCGGGGCGACGGAGGATAAACAAAGACAGAGACATGACTGGGCCTGGAACGGATTATTAAAACAATAAACAAAAACAATTAAATGCATACGCTCTTCTCATCCCTTTTCCTCCCTAAAACACCTTCATTCGATCATCTTTGACCAATCTGTATTGTCTGTCCTTTTTTTTTTTTTTTTTTTTTTTTTTTTTTCTTTAAAGCCCGAGAAATAAGAAAATATGCGAGAGGTAGAGTGGGATTGTGCTCAGAACAATGTGCATGTAATAATGGTTTAAGAAAACAGTGGCAAAATGATTGAAACCAACCCAAGAGCCGTAATTCGAACTGCGGTCAAAGAAAAAAACTCTAAAAGAAAGATTAAGCTCATTAGGTGTTTGAGCCGAGCATATTCACAATAAATTTTCTAGTGTTATTTAATCAATGAGCTAAATTAGAGTGGCAAATAAACAAAGATGTCGCCGAAAGAGAGAGAGATTGACCAGTGGCAGTGCAAAATACAAAAAAAAAAAAAATATAAAAAAGTAAAGTGCTGTATCGAGTCATAAAAACCGTTAATTGTGTATCTTTGATCTGTATCTGTATGGCGTAGTATATTAAGCAAGAGCGTAGTACCCTTCTACTCTTTAGTCTAAAAGTTGACTCTTTTTCTTTCCTTAACCTGGCTTAACTTTATAAAAGAAAGACGGCATTCATAACCAGATATCATGAGGAATAAATAAATGAATTGAAACGGAAATGTGGCCAAACGTACCACCCGAGTGTAGAGCAACCTTATTAGTCAGGTCGAAGTTTGCTGCAGAATTTGCCCTTGAACACAAAAATGCTTGCACAAGCTCAAGAAAGAGACAATGCGACGATGCCTAATGCACAAGAGTCGATACGATCATGAGAGTTTGGAGTGAGTGAATGGATGCGGGTGTACAAACTTTTTTATGCTTCATCATGTTTGCAAACGTGCCATTGTTAAATTTTTTTTTTTTTTGCTCTCTTTTTTTTCTTTTTTTGAACAATCGCACCATCTGTTCATCCTGCATGGTTGGATGGAACAGCACCAACAGCGGATGCGCATGGTTGTTGATATTTTTGTGATTGAATATTCTATTGAGAGCAATTTTTGTCATAACCTTCTGCAGAAACCACAGAGGACCGCCCAAGCTCGTTTGACACATTCTGCGCCGGCGCATATCTCGCCCCCACCTGGTCATTCATTTTAGATTTGTCTAGTCCCTTCGCATCCACTTTTGGTATTTAAGGTCCACGAATCGTGCTTATTTTTTTTCTTTTTTTCTTGTTCCGTCCTCTCTCTGTTTCTCTTACTCTACGCCGCTTCCTCCTTCTTGCATATATAACATTTTACTACAACCATGTCTGCCCCTCCACCAGAGCAACCCATCTACTACAGCCCTGCTCCAGCTGGCGGCGTAGTAAACCCTGATGGCACACAAGCACAATATCAGTATGTCACACCACAGCAACCTAGCACACCTTATCAACAGCCTGATACACCTTACCAACAGCCTGGCACACCTTACCAACAGCCTGGTACACCTTATCAGCAATACAGCCCACAGCCCGGTACAGCTGACGGCACAACATTGACACAACCTTTCTATGCAGCCCAGTCGCCTGTCCCTGCTCAGGCTTCCCAACCTGTCTATACCACAGCATCGCCTGTGCCTGGTACCGTATACGCTCAACCTGGTTATGAACAAAAGCCATTAGATGGGCAACAGCAGCAGGGAGTCTACTATGCACAACAGGCCCCTATCCAGCAGCAGCCACAGACATTTGTTGTCACAACTGAGACCACCACGGATTCGCCTGTCATCACTGGCGACGGAACCGGTTTGACTGGCAAGATGCCCCAACTGAAAGAGTGCTGTCTGTGCTTCCCCTTGCACACCGGAGCCTTGATTATTGCCGCAGTCATGACCATCTACTACGGATACTTGGGTATTAACCTGTTCTCCTGGGGAATTTTCGGTAAGGACTTTGTAACATTGTATTTTCAGTCATCTCTAAACTATATTGATTGCTACCTAAAGCTCAATATCTAAATCGTCTCTCTTTTAATCTCTTCTCTCTAGTCGGCGTCTACATTAGTTATATCATCTTTGGAGTCATTTATATCATGATTGCTGTCGTTTCGGGATACGGTTTCGTTGGTATTTACAAGGAGAACCCAGTTTTTGTCGATCGTTTCATCAAGATGTTCATCGTCTGCTCAATCATCTGGTTCGCACTGAATCTTCTTCAAATGATCATCCTTGTGGCTAATGGCTTTTACCTTAACTGGGCTTGGTGGATCGTCAACCTCCTCATCGCAGGATTGCTCCAATACTACTTCTGCGTCTGCCTTGTCTCATACCAGCGCGTGCTTCATGCCCGTGTGGGAGGTGGCCAGAAAATCTAAAATATGTTTTTTTTTTTTTATTATGAGGACTTTGCTCCCCTCAACCATTTGATTAAAATGGTGTTGTATTTTTCCTCCATCTCACTCTTATTTTTTTTTATCAGTGTAGTCCAACATTTTTTTTTCTTTCTTTTTGTATTCATTCAAAACCCATTCATGTTCATCTATAGCAAACTCAAAATGAAGCACTAATAGTAATAATAATCTTGAAAGAAAAAAGACAAAAAAGAATCCAACTCATTCAAGTGAGCCCTTGTGGATCTTGCATATGCGATACATAAATCCTTGCTTACATGATAGAGATCTGCATGATAGTTTTCATTGATCTCAAATGTTTTTTTTGTTACACTGCCAGGAGGCCAGACCTCTAGAGCATTCTCTATTAGATGGTATAATTGATGGCTTCAAGAGGCCTCCCACGCTCTAACACATTTCAAAACTGTGAAGAAAAAAAATGGAGCTTAATCAAGTACATTCCCTCCATTATCTCGGCGCGGTTTTTAAGGAAGCTCGCGCATACACCAGAAATATGGCCTTACTTGAGCCTCCCCCCAAATTGAAAGGGCTGTTCAACTTGATGCATGGCCCCATTCGGGCTCGGCAAGAGTGTAACGCACCTTGTCAATGAACCGCAGGTTATGTCACGTGATAAGCGCCTTCCACGTTGAACGTTTCGGAAGAAGTCGGGACGAGGGCAGAACAGACCTCACGGGGACAAGTCTTGTTGTTTTTATTTCTTTTTTTTTTTTAATATTGTAAAAACACAAAAAAAGGGGAGAGGAAGAAGCTGAACCTTGGGGTCTCAAGGAAGGCAAGAAGGAACGGTCAATGCGCGTGTATATTTTGCTTGCCAGTTTTGAGTCTCCGTGGGCAAAATACCTCTAATGCCTTTAAAGAAGATTCAATAGAAATAAGAGAGGGCCCAAGTTGACATGCCAATATTTGAGTGCGCATGTGGAAGAGGGAAAAGGAGCTGGGTATAGCCTTTTCACCACCACTGAAAGAAAGAAAGAAAAGACCAAAAAAGGCAAAATGAAAGAAAATTAGTAGATAATGTGGGGTAAAAAAAAGGGACAGAGAAGGGGATAAACAAAAAACAAGCGAAGTATGAGGATAGTTCATATTAGTACCTATTTAAAGACTGTCGTCCTGTGTATAACTGTGTCATCGGCAGAGGTCCTGCCGGCGTTTCAATGTGTCGTGAGAAAAAAGGAAAAAGAAAAAAAGCGAATGAGAGTGTTCGTCCTATTGCTATTACAATTATTACAAGCATCAGATGAGTATCGACGATATTAGAAGGCGGACAGAAATGAGCAATGCTCATAAAGAAAAAACCTCTTCTGGAAACATGTCAAGGAACATGTTCTCCAGCCATGAATGCTCGGTACAAAAACAATGAATACGAATGGCATTACCTCTTCAATGATGTAGACCCCCTTTACTCCTGCTTTTTGGTTTTTACATATCCTTTCCATTTGACCCAGTTCCTGGCATTACCTTTTTTTTTTTGCAAGTGCAGGTCAGACCACATTTGATGATGAGTTTTTTTTACCACGCTTGCGCCTCGTCTCCTTTGCACTTCCAATTTTGCATCCCAATACGTCGAGGATATAGCTGCTTCCACCCTCATTGACGCCTTTTCTCTTTTCTTCTTCCTTCTTCATCTTTTCCTATCTTTTTATTTTCTTTCATACTTCTCAACCCATCCAAATCCAACTTTTCCCCTTATTTTGCTTCGTTTTTGGCTCCTCCCCTCTTTGTAAAAAACTACTTTTTTTCATTTACCCTAGGCAATATAGAGCCAACTAAACCATAATATTTCTCTCAAGCATTACTTTAATTTATGATTTTCCTAAGGTAAGCATTTCTTCTTTCATTCATTGTTGAACGAATGAACAATGAGTGCCAGTCTGCTACCCCACACTGCAGTCACAGGCAGCGGAAGCTTGTTTTTTTTTGGCACTCCGCTGTCTGCAGTTCTGGGATATCCCATCCCTGCGCTCAATAAAAAAAAAAAAAAGTGGACTTTGCACTACGTTGAATGTGGTCTGTGTTATTTGAAGGCCTTCAAAAAAAAAAAAAAAAAAAAAGGACAGAGATTTTTTACTGAGAACACCTTAACTGGATTCGGATACTTTATTGAACTAGACCTTCCATTTCTGCGCGGCTGGTCAAGGCTGGCGTCGCAGTTCCACGGCCAAGCCTTGGATTTCCAGATGCAGCGATTACCACACGGCCGTTGCACACGACCTCGCTCCTAACCTCCGGCAAGAGAGGCGCTACTTCCAGAATACCATCCAGTAGGAGCTCCTGTGCCTCGATTCAAGTCCGTCTATTAGGCGCCATTTCTAAACCTGTGTCTCGACAAACTCTCTTCGCTAGCCATACATCTCCAGTTTCTGCATCGGCTACACTTCAGCAGCAACATTCGCAACCTGACCCAGAGTTAGCGTCATCGTTGCCCACAGACCACCCGAAGCTCATTGGTTGGATCCGAGCGCAACAGTCCCTACTCGAGCCTGACAATGTCCATTGGTGTGATGGATCTCAAGAAGAATATGAAAGCCTCGTCAATGATCTAGTCGACAGAGGAGTCATGATTCCGCTGAACAGCAAGCTACGTCCGGGATCTTACTTGACAAGGACAGATATATCTGATGTTGCTCGGTCTGAAAGTTCAACATTTATTTGTAGTCAGCGTCAAATTGATGCAGGGTAATATATTATGTTATCATATAAGATGGATGTCTAACATCTTCTGCACTGCAAGATGAGTTTATTTCGTCAATCATCAACATGGTGTTACAGATCATCAAATTTATCACTGTATCCTCAACGCTTTTGTAATCGCTTTTCCTCCTCCATTTTTAGTCCAACAAATAACTGGGTTGACCCTAATGTGATGCGTGTTGAACTTGAGAGATCCTTCCGTGGCTCCATGAGAGGTAATTATCCAGTTTCATTGTACAACCATAATCGGTACACACACACGAAAGTTTACCATGTTTGATCCTTATTTACTCATGGTAACGCTAGGCCGAACTATGTATGTCATTCCGTTCAGTATGGGGCCAATTGGATCACCTCTTGCTCGAATCGGTGTGCAGGTAAATATGGATACATCCTTGTACACTTAACGCAATTGCCTATCGCATCACTCCTGCTCTACTGCTCTAATATGCATCTTTAATTCTTTCTTATACGGTGAAGGTCACTGATTCGCCGTTTGTAGTGGTCAATATGCGCATCATGACACGAATTGGCCAGCCAGTCTTGGATGCGCTTGGTACTGATAATGAATTCGTACCATGTGTACATTCAGTGGGAAAGCCATTGGAGCCTGGGGAAAAAGACGTTTTATGGCCCTGTAATATACCCCAGCGAAAAGTGGTTCACTTTCCTGAATCGCGTGAGATTTGGAGCTTTGGTAGTGGGTATGGAATATTTAATTCTTAAGCCTGCGGACCAAATCCTTTTGAACTAGCCATTTTTCGAATCCTAAGAATGGGGTGCTCATGATTACGTCCTTTATTATTAGATATGGAGGAAATTCGCTATTGGGCAAAAAATGCTTAGCATTAAGAATCGCTTCAGTAATGGCCCGTGATGAGGGTTCTTTGGCAGAGCATATGCTTATTTTGGGACTCACAAGTCCAGAAGGCAAAAAATACTATGTTGCAGCAGCTTTTCCAAGGTAGGGCTTTTTTTTTTTTTTTTTTTTTTTTTTTTTTTTTTCCTTGCACTTCACCTTGTATGAACCCTCTATTCGGTAATTTTAGAGCTAAAGATTATCCCAAATGTCTAAAATAGTGCATGTGGCAAGACAAATCTAGCCATGCTTCAGCCAACACTACCTGGATGGAAGGTTCAAGTTGTCGGCGATGATATTAATTGGTATGCTTATTTACTGGGAGCATGTGTTACTAAGCGATTGAAATCTTCCTATTAGACAATGATCTTACCTCACATTACAATTCCTGTTAGGATGAAGTTTAATCCTAAAGATTCACGTTTATATGCCATCAACCCTGAAGCGGGTTTCTTTGGCGTTGCTCCTGGCACTTCAGCCAAAACTAATCCTAATGCGATGGAGACTATTTACAAAAACACTCTTTTCACTAATGTTGCTCTCACAGAAAAGGGGGATGTTTGGTGGGAAGGGATGACAAAGGCCCGACCAGAAGGCAAAGTTATCAATTGGAGAGGCGAGGTATGGGAGCCATCCATGGGTGAACGAGGTACCCCATTAGCTCATCCAAATTCAAGATTCACTGTATCTTTGGATCAATGCCCAGTTAAGGATCCAGCTTGGGATGATCCAAACGGTGTACCTATTTCTGCAATCATTTTTGGGGGCCGACGGGAGAAGACAGTACCACTTGTGTTCCAGACCAAGGACTGGAACCACGGTGTTCTTGTAGGCGCCACTGTCGCTAGTGAAAAAACCGCTGCTGCGGAAGGAAGCGATTTGGGACAGTTGAGGTAAGCGAAGGGGATATGGTCACAAGGCTTAAATGATCCTAATAAAAGTGGAAGGCCTGACTTTCGATATTATTCATTCGTGTATAGGTTTGACCCATTTGCCATGCTTCCGTTTGCTGGATACAACATGGGTGACTATTTTAGCCATTGGCTTTCGATGCCAAATCGCGTCAAGGACCCATCCAAGTTGCCCAAAATCTTTCACGTCAACTGGTTCCGCAAGGACGCCAAAGGCTCCTTTATGTGGCCCGGATTTGGTGACAATTCGAGGTATTTGGTTTTTGTTTATTTACTGTCTGAAATGTCCACTGACGCTCCAATGACTGTCAGTACAATTCTGACGAAATAATCTACGGCGTTTGTTTTGTATTTTTCATGCATCCTATCCTGATAGGGTACTAAAATGGATTGTGGACCGTTTGGAGCGGCCTGATGACAAGAGCCTGTTTACATCTACACCAATTGGTTACGTCCCTAAACCTGAGTCGCTTGATCTTCAAGGGATTGAGAAGCAAGTGCAGGGTGATGTGATGATGAATCTGTTAAAGGTGGACGGAGAGGCATACCTTTCTGAAGTGAATAAGGCACGCGAATACTTTAAGCGCTTTGGCGATCGTTTCCCTGCCAAGCTGACAAAGGAGCTGGATGATCTCGAGGATCGTCTCAAAAAGAACCAAGGTGTATGAGCAATGAATATCAAGGGTGTCGATAGTTTCTTTAGTTGCTGTACTTTGCAAAAAAAAAAAAAGGAGGGGATTAAATCAAATGAAAAAATTATTCATCATCACCACGTCAACGAGAAGTTTTGAAAGAGTACAAGAAATAATGCGTTAATGCAGGGTCGTTTGAAAATATCATTGCGTATTCATTTTGGAGTCCTCCAGAGACTGAACAATCCTAGAGATCAGTCCACTTCTGAGTGGAACTCGACCCGCAAGGGTAATTATTGGCGTTAAGATGCGGTCCTTGAATTCCCGAGGTGTCCGGAGTGGCTTGGCCTCTTGAGATTTCAAGATTGAGATATGCGTGCGTGTTAATTCGATGTCAGTTCAAAGAGCATGAGGACCGATTTTTTCGGCCCGTGCTATTTGGACTGATCTTCGAACTTTGCAATCTCTTTGTCTTCTCCCGCCCATTCCTCTCCTCTTTTCTGTGGTTGATCTTTCATTGCCCATCACTAATTGGTCAATTCCCTTGTCAACTTGCAAATCTTGTCATTACTTCCTCTACTCTTCTCATCAGTAGTAGGAAAAGAAAGAAAGAAAGAAAAAAAAACAAAAAAAAAGGAATCTCATAGGAAAGACCCTTTCTATACACATTCAAATTGAAAAGCGAGACCTCGGTTTTCTCATTTGCATGTTATAATATTTGAATCTAGACGAACCTGAATAGGAATCAGACAGGTAATTTGAACAACTACAACAATCATCCGCACTTGATCTTTTCAACAGCAACAGCAACACAAGATCTTGGTCGGGATGGCTTGAAAAACTCGTTTGCACCTGGTTATTGTATATCCTTCTTGTTTGTGCCCTTCCCACGCCCACGGCGTTTTTTTTTTTTGCATTCACCCTTATTTTATTTTATCCTCAAGCTTACACCACAAATCTCACCCTTATTCATACACTTTTTGCTCTTCATCACTCCTTTTTTATTTTTAAAGATATTCATATTCCAAGAGATTACATATTTCATTCGCACTCTTCATCACACTATTGCTACGTTGACTTGGTCTATTACTTGTGTGGTTACCGGTTTCTTTTTTCTGCAGAACATTCATGTGCTACAAATAATATTTACATGACTTGATCCGATGAATGAAGAATGTTGGATCAAGTAGACGATGGTCATCTCTACGCCCGAATATGGTGTTCATTGCTACCAATAGCTGATTTGACCATGCATCTATCGGAGTAGCATACCTTCTTTGGACAGGAGATGGTCAAAATAATCAAATTATTTTAACGTTTTTTGTCCTCTCAGGTAGAGCGAAACTTTTTATTTATTTATTTTTTTGACTGCATGTGAGGGGGGGTTGGTGAGACTTTCAAGTCCGCATTCTTTTTCTTTATCCGTGTTGTGTCTGTTCTTTTTCTTCTTCAAAAAACATTACATTCTTTCAATCGTCTCTTTCTCTCCACTCTTTTACGCACATACACTTTTTTTTTTTTTTTTTTTTTTTTTTCATTATTATTCTCTCAGACTTGATCATTGTTAGTCGATCATTGATTTGGACCTTCTTCATCCGCATTTCTTTTTTCACTCTATCCGGAGACACAAGTGCTCACTAATATTCTCATTCACTTTCTCAACTCCTGTACTAATCCCGTTTACATTGCATCCGATCTTTTCCTTGTCTCACTTCCTCTCTTTGCGCCATTTGTAAATACATCCATCTATCCAATTTCTTTTCATTCCTACAACAGACATGACTTCATACTTCTCAACTCAACATTCCTCAGCACAGGCTGCTCAAAGGAGGAACTCCCTTCCCAGACTCAGCATGGACAGCTCAGAGAGACCACATTCTATTGCACATCATGTCCTTCCTTCCCTTTCCTACGCTGCTGCTACCTCTTTCCCTCAAGAGAACCCTTACAATCACAACCTGTTTCTGCAGCAGCAGGTCTTTGCCGACAAGTCTAATCGTCTCCTCAACCTGATTCAAAGCACCAAAGGCCTACTCGAGGAGATTCGTGAGACCAACGTAACAAAGCCCTGGCAGACTTACTACCCTTGCTTCCAGAACTCCTCCATTGCCGCTGTTGCCAACACGGCCTCTCCCAACCTTCTTCGTCGCTCGACCACCTTTCATTCTGATGAGGATATCGACCGTCCCTCATCCCTTCCTCTCCAGCAGCGTGTTCAGCGCTCATTCACCACTAGTTCTGGCTCGCCCCGCGATTCGCATACTCCTTTGGAGTCTTTGGCTGGTCGTCTCTCGGATTTAAACGTTCTCAAGCTGGACTTGAAGGTTGGTAACTATGCGACTGGCAATGACACTCTGCTACGTGGCCTGGAACGCAACGCCATTGCCCATCTTTTGGATGCACGTATTCAACAGAGTGTTAAGCACCTTGACAACCTTTATCAGCGTGTCTCTGATAAGAGTTCAAAGGTTTTGATCACTGGAGATCTTAATGCTGGTAAATCGACCTTGGTCAATGCTTTGATGCAGCGTACCATCCTTCCTGTCGATCAACAGCCTTGCACCTCGCTCTTCTGCGAGGTTCTTGATGCTCAGGAAAACGAAGGCCAGGAAGCTGTTCATGCCATCAAGGATCCTTTGACCTACAACCGCGAGGATCCCAATACGTTCACTGTTGTTGATATCCGTCACTTGGAGAAGTTTATGAACGATGTGATTGATGGCTACGAGGACTATGCACAGCTCAAGGTTTACTGCACGGATCGCCGCCTCGTTAATGACTCACTCCTCCACAATGGAGTTGTCGACATTGCCTTGATTGATTCGCCTGGTCTAAACCGCGATTCTGTCAAGACCACCGCTCTTTTTGCGCGTCAACAGGAGATCGATGTCGTTGTTTTTGTTGTCTCTGCTGAGAATCACTTTACGCTCTCTGTAAGTTTGACTTTATGACTGCATTGTTTTTTAATTACTGTCGGCTATTTTTCTATTTTATTTCATTTTATTTTATTCTCTGTCTTTTACATGAAATGTGTACATTGATATGTGTATATGGAGTGTGCGCGGGAGAACAAGGGTTCCTGACAAATCTCGCGTGGACAGGGGAAGGAGACAATTAAGTGTTGCAAGCATCAGTCAGTCTTAGTCATACTTTTGTTTTTCTCCTACCACGAGTTGCCATGTGTTGTGGGGTCATGTGTTTAATGAGATGGACTGATGTCACAATTTTTTGTTGAATACAAATTATTATTTTTTTTTTTTTTCATGGGAACCAGACGTTGTTTGATGAATTTCCATCTCAGCAACCTTTTTTTTTCCGTTCCTACAAAATGGTGGTACAAGATTAAAGCGACAAACCTCACTAAATTGTTTCTCATCCTCATATCTTGTTTTTAACACATAGGGTAAAGAGTTCCTCTGGAATGCTGCCAACGAGAAGACCCACATCTTTATTGTTGTCAATCGATTCGACTCTATTCGTGACAAGGAGCGCTGCAAGCGTGTGATTCTAGACCAGATTAAACAGCTTTCCGCCAAAACTTATGAGGATGCTGATGAACTTGTTCACTTTGTTTCTGCAGGATCATGCTTGCCAGAGATCATTCAGGGTGGAGAGCTTCCTGCTGATTTCCTGCGACTTGAGGAGTGCTTGCGATCCTTTGTGCTCGAGAAGCGCTGCAAGTCCAAGCTTGCTCCCGCCAAGGTCTATCTTGAGAATATTTTGAGTGACGTTAGTGTTCTTTCCGAATCCAACCGTCAGATGGCTGCTGAGGAGTTGGCCAAGGTGCGTTTGGAATTGGAGCGTGGTGAGCCTGAGTACCAGGAGACGTTGATCAGGCGTGAGATGGTTTTGGAGAAGGTTGACCGTCTTGCGGAAGAGACTTGCACATTGATTGACTCGATGACGCGTGAGAAACTCAGCAACTCTGTGGACGACATTGAGAATGCTGTTTCGACTCTTGTTCCCTGGAATGGTTTATTGCACGTCTGGCAATATTCGAATGACCTGCGCTACGTTATGGCGGACCTATTTGTTGACCGTGTCAAGAGTTGTGAGTCTGAGGCCAAGGAGAAGACTAAGGCATGTGTCAATGACATTCATAATTTGGCCAATGACGCTTCATCAGGTTCTCAGTCGGATGCATTGACCCTCTTCACCAAGCCAGACCCTGCTCGAATCTCAACAGGCAAACTTAAGGATGAGCTTGCATTAGAATTTTCGGATGTTTTTGAGGTCCAGGACAAGTTGGGTGTCGCTAGTGTTTCGCTCGGAGCTGTCACAATGTTCTCCAGCAAGGCATTAGGTTACAAATCTTTGATCCACAGCTTGTTTGACATTACCAACACAGTTGGTATGTCCACCGTCCGCAAGTGGGCTGTCCCCGTCGTCACTGCTGCTGGATTGGGTCTCCTTCTCTACATTGCTGCTGATATGAAGCATGCGCTTGCACGCAAGACTGCACGTAAGCTTCGTGCACACATTCGCGAGGGTACAATCGTTCATGATGAGGCTATGCGCATCACCAAGGACTGCCGCCGTATCTTCAAGAGCAATGCTTGGGAGATCCAGAACCGATTCCAGAAGGAGATTGAGGCTCATGAGCGACGTCGTGCCGAGCAAGAGAAGGCTGCTAAGGATGGTGAACAAGCCGTGATCTACTTTGGCAAGGTCTTTGACAAGGCTGATGAGTTGGCCCGCTGGGTTGCAGCTGTTGAGGTTGAGGTGGAGGATCGCAAGGTCAAGGCATAAAAAAAAAAGAAGTGCTCAATGCATTTTTTTTTTTTTTTTTTTTTTAAGCCTATTCCTCTGCTTCTCTGACCACACTTGATACCCTTCATGAAGTGATCTACCTCGACACGCTCATTCACTATAACTTTTTTGGTCTGCTTTCTTTTTTTGTTAATTATTAACCCCTAAAAAAAAAAAATACTGATTTTTGTGCTTTTACTTTGTATCATTCTTAACACTCACATCCACTCATAAGAACAAAAAACGCTATTTATTGCCCGAGCTTTAAAAAAATGAAGCAGACTCTTCTCTATTTAAACTCCTCGGTCTATCTTTTGTGAATAAAATAAAATAAAAAAATAAAAAAAATAAAAATAAAAAGGCGCTGGCAAGCTAATATTCAAAACTCATTGAAAGCATATAACAAATTCAGAATGTTCATCCATCTTTTTTATTTTTTGATCGAAGTTCTTTCGATTAAATTAATATCAGATGAATTTTGCTTGAATCCAATGGATTCTGTTGATTCTTGGTTTCGTAATGATGGCTGTGTTCGAGATCCAGATCCAGTTGGAGACCGAGAGAATGAAAATGAATGTTTGCTGAGGATGCCGTTTTTGCTATTACTATTACTATTACTAATATAACTATTTCTATGATTTTGATTTTGATTTTGATTAGGATTATAACTATTACGGCTACTATTTCTATCCTTGTTCGAGTTTTTATTTTGATTGCGAGCAAGGATAAGGTCTTCAATATGGTCTATTTGACGTGAGCCTCGATCGGCACTCCCATTAGCTTGACGAGCACTAGTGGTCTCTGATCGGAAGGCCTCGGAGAGACTCTCGGGTTTGTAAAAAGTTCTGTAGATATAGTAGGAGCCAGCGGCCATGAGGCCGACCACTAAAATGGCAATAACGATACCGATAACCAACATTTGATTCACTTGTTGTTCGCTCTTACAACCGTCTGGGTCTCCATCCCTGTTGCGATCACGTTGGCAACGGCCCTCTTCCTCCCATGCATTCCCTCTGAGTGGTTTTGGAGGAATAAGAGCCGTTGGGAAAGTGGGAAGGATCCGGGTTGGATCGGTTGTCGAGGGAGTAGGAGTAGATAAAGTTAATGTGGTAGTAATGGTATCGGTGGGAGTTGTAGTGACGGGCTGAGATGGTAAAGCGGCGGTAGTGGTGGTTGGAGGTGAGGAAGATGTGGTGGTGACCAAAGGTGGTGGCGGTGGCGGTGGTAATACCGAGGTGCGGGTCCATCTGATACTTTGAGGCATTCTTCTGAAATAAGGTGCGAATAAAATAAGACCTGTACGAGAACCTGGGCTCCGACTTGGTCTTTTACAGTCTTTATCATTGTAAACGACGAGCTCATCCTTGTCTGTAGAGGCCCTACCTCTCATGGGTGTGATGTTGATGATACCCCAGGATGGGATGGAGAGGATGAGACAGTTACCAGTAGTGGTGTTTTCATCGCCAATGTAAGTACCATCGACAGCGTAGTAATCTACCCAGGCTTGAAGTGGTGGGATAACATCTGTTTCTGCTGCAAGTCCATACAGATATCCATTCATGTCGGAGGAACTTGGGTCGCTCACTTTGCCATCAACAGCCTCCGCTCTAGCATCAAGAGTTTTACGTCGTCGAAAAAAGCTTTCATATCGTAAATGGAGAGTGGGCAATACTGGCGATGGTCGCTGTGGAGTGCTTCGGGTATAGAAAGGAATTGAAGAGGATGGGACTGATGCTGAGGATTGTAATGAAGAATCCTGTGTTGCCTCTGGTGCTACTGCTGTCGTTGTCTTAAATGATGACAAAGGAAGTGGTGATTCAGGTATTGGTGAGGCCAGGGCGATGCTTTGAAGGCATGCACAGACAACACTGAGGAAGATTATGAGTGAAGACTGAGATTTGACCGTGCGCATTTTATTATTATTATTATTTTTTGTGGAGAAAAAGGATTTTCTTTTCTGTTGTTGTGATCAGGAACACTGACAGGATGGCCGTTATGTCGATGTGTTTGGTCAAGAAAGCATACGTTGGGTCTGTGATCTTAAAATAATTTTTTTAATTTTTTTTTTTTTTTTTTTTTTTAATGAGACGCGTCTGAACAAAGGTGACACGATGATGGAGTTTGTAGGAATGCAAAGTAGATGAAGAATGGAGAAGAGATGAAAGATGAACGAAATGTCCATCTGAATACACACACTTTGGAGCAAAGAAGAGCCAAAGAGGGGAATGACGATCTTTGATAGTTTTTTTTTTTTTTGTTTGTGTGTATGAAGTGTGAATAGAGTGGACGGAAGAAAAGAGTTATAACCTTAGAACAGGAACTCTAACCCAAAGAGGGAAATAAAAGTTAGGGGTCTGGATCACCGCTTCGGCGGATGCATACCAACATTAATGCTCTCTCGCCCGTCTATTTGTCTCAACTCAACTCAACTCAACACAACGGACTAGTGGTCTAAACTTTGGTTGTCTTGTAATACCCCCGACCGAACACATGGGTTGAAGTTATCACCCTTGTTATATATTGGAGGTAACATGTTGCGCCCTCTTTTTTAACCCTTTCTTTTTCTGTGTCATCATCTTGTCTTGAGCTCCGTCTGAAAAACAAGGTCAAAAAGCTCATTGCTGTTTGGCTCTCTTTATTTTTATTTTATTTTTTTTTTTTTTTAAAGTCGAAGAATTCGCTAATGCTGCTGCCGAATTTTGGACCCATTCTTATTCTGCATTGCATACAGAAATAGTTACTTTCATCGTTTTTTTTTTTTTTTTTATACGCATTATTTAGAAGTCATAACATCTCACATTCCTAAAAGAGGTGAAAAAGAAAGGGGGAAAGGTACAGCTCGAAATTAAAAAGAGCGCGGAAAGCTGTGTATGGTTACTCTTATTGCTGCTTTGTTTTTTTTTTTGCTCTTTGGAAAGTTTACACTACTGTCATGTAAGCTTAGCGTATTTCTGCAATGGTACAGAAAAAAAAAAAAAAGAAAGAAAAAAAGAAAAAAGTATGAATAGCTTCCAGGGAGGAGCGTGCACCACTCCAGTGCAGTCTCTCAAGTCAAAAACATAATAGATAGCATAGCCATAACAGCAGACAGTGCTCATTGTATTCTCCTGGTCTTTGGAAATCACCACAATTACAAGAGACTTTGGAAGCCAACAAGAAAATAATAATAATAATAATAATAATAAACAAGTGGATTTGGTAAGGCGCGGAGGTAAGAGTAAATAAAACAAGGTTCTTTACAATATAATGCGCCGTGGATATAAAACATGGGAGCGCACTACATGTAGCTCTGTTGTTTTGACTAATACCGCTTCATCGCACTTGGTCCTTTCATCGTCATATCATTCTTGGTGATGGTGATTGGCACTCGCTTCTTTGTCTTTTCTACAGTTCGTTTCTCCTGGATCTTTCAGAAATATATCACATCTCACATCTTTTTTTTTTTTTTTTTTTTTTTCTTTCTTTTCTTTCTTTTCTTTTCTTACTAAAAAAGAAAGCGAGATAAGGATGAGAACAAGGACAAGGATAAAGCGAAAACGATATATATTTGGCCATACTGGATTTTATAATATCGTACGGCTGTAAACTTTAATCACTCGCACAATTGACGTTCTGACAGACACGCGCATATTTATGCTTGTATATATATTTCTCCCAGTTTTCTCCTTTTGTTCATTATCAGAGCCTTTGGTATACACACTGTTCTCTTTTTTTATAATAAGCGCTGACATTCGATGAGTTCCGGACGACATGGTCTTCATCCTCAAACGTATCAAGCAGGCTCAATCTGTGAAGCACTGGAGCGCTCTTACATAGATCCATCGGAGAGTTTGACCGAGCTATAGACAGTCAGAAAAAGGGTTTTACAGCTTTGTCAGTGCATTATATATAATTGGGACGATCTTCATTTTTAGTAAGAAGAGCTTCTTTCTCTTTGTTTCGGTGTATAAAAATAATAATATTGTATATACACATGTATATATGCTAAAAGACATCTTCTAGAGGTACGCATTTAAAACTCATTTTTGTATCATACATAAATATATATAATACCACAGCAGATTGGGAGGTGAGGGTTAGTATTGTCATTGGCTAGTTGTCCACATTAACAGTTGAAGTTGAACATGAAAAGCTAAAAAGCTTCTTTTTTTTTCTTTTTTTTAATTATAGACCTGCAATGAAAAGGGATGGTTTATGATATATATCATGAAGCCTTTTACATGTTTATATATAATAGAAGTTTTGGCTAGGTTTGATTGCCTCTCCAAATGATTCATGCCTATGCGACGCGTCAAAGCTGATTTGCTGAGCATCCGGGAAGGAGAGTTGGCCTAAAAAACGCCACTTGAGTTGAGCTCTAACTCTGTAGAAATGTATCTTATGAGTTAGATCACTTTCTGATACATCTTGTTTAGACCATGATATTATATTTGTCCTTAGACTCGCTCCCAACCTCGATTTGTCCTGCATCTAAAATCTTCCCTTTAGGAATATTAGCTGAACGTGTGTGATAGGTTGGAAATAACAAGCTCCATGTTATTAGTTGTGAAGGTGGGAAATGTTATTTTTATTATTCCCAAAAATACTGTTACGGATTGGACGCTTCCTTCATAAGCTTTATTGAGAAAACGAATGCTGTCTTTCAAAAATACAGGTTGCAAGTTCAACGATCCACAGCAGTTGTGGCAGACTATTCGGCTCAAGCTATACTTTGTAGCTTGCAAAAACGTTGTTTTTGTTTTGTTTTGTTTTGTTTTGCTGAAAAACTGGGGATAATCAAGGTATATATATATTCTGTATACTAAGCGACATTACACGAGGTTTTTAGTGTGGAAATATTTTCTCCATTTCTGAAGCTAGTAGAACAAGATCAACCCTTTGTAAACTGTAAGCACAAGAAAAGTGCACAATCGGTGGTGACAATCATTGGCAATGATTCAAGCTTGTAATGTCAGGCTGTTGTATAGACATATGTATTATATATATTACTCTAGATCAATGGTAATATAAGCACATCAGCCTAGTTCATTTAATAATTTTACTCTTCCCTTCTCCGGACATGGACAATTTGATGGGAGCAATGAGCATTAAAAGGGAAATAAGGGTTGGGGATGTGGAGTAGGAAGGATAGTAAAAAAAAAAAAAAAAATTGTCAATTTGTGCCTGGGATGCTGGTGTAACAACTGTAAAGAAAAATGTTTTGTTGCCATGTGGAGTGAAATAAGGCACACGAACAAAGCAGATCAAACTTGCTCAATGCTTTAAAAAGCGAATCGTTTCGACATCATTCCACATCACTTCCGGTGATCAAGTGACAAAGAGATAACGTTATAATAGGTCGAATGGTGGAACAGAACGACCTGGCAAATGAAAAAAGGGTGCCTGTGCATTTCAATATGAATCTGATGTGTGGAATCTGATATAAAAAAATGGAAAAAAAAAAAAAAAAAAGTTGTTGGGGTAAAAAAGACATATTTGTGCCAAAGGTTAGTTTGTGTGCCGCCATGTGAGAGAGCGGAGAGCAGAAAGACCGCGGAGATGGGGATGGGGGGATGGGCCAATGATACAGAATCTTTTTTATTTCTTCTTAATGACAGTCCTTTTTTTATTACATTTTATCCCTCCTCCAGGCTGTGAAGAAGCCAGAGATTGCTTGGAGTGTTTGATGCTTGGCTTGTGCATGCTTGATGCGCGTGTGCATTTGTGGAGTGTTTGTGTTCATCCATGTCCATGACAAGAAAAATAAACTTGTTTGTTTTCTTTTTGCCTGTGAATGTGAAAATAAGATGGTTCAGATCTGACTAAGGATCTAACGTGGCATTGTTTAAAGAGAGAGTAGGGCCCCATCAGACAAGTCGGGTTGCTCGTCAATTGGGGCATTTGTTTTGTCCACTCCCATTGTACAGCCGCCCTCTCCGCACCCGCCTAGCGCATTCTTTTTTATATATTTCCTTAAGCTGATCTTTTTTTACTTTTTTTCTTTTTTGTCTCTCTCTCTTTCTTTCTTCACCCCTTGTTGCTCTTTCTTCATCTAGTTTCCTCATCAGCACACATCTACTTTCCATCCTCTCCACTCATCTTCCCCCCCTCGACATCCTTTTTTTTTCCTCCCCTCCCTTCCTTTCTACTCAGCCAACTGAATAGAAAGAAAGAAGTAAACATAAAAAAGAAAAGAAAAAAAGAGTGAAGCATCAACAAAATGTTGGGATTCGGAAACCGCATACATGAGTCCGACTATGTGAGCGAAGCTGGTCTTGCCAACCTGCGTTTGTACAAGTATGGCTGTATCGACAAGTCGCCCATAACAAAGTACATTCTGAGCCATTACTGGAACTGGGCCGTGACCTTGTTCCCAATGTGGATGGCGTAAGTACCCAAAAACTCTTCAGGAGAAAGAGAGGGAGGGAGAAGGAGAGACAAAGTGCAAGATCTCGACTGTTTAGTCGACTGCCCAGTTCATGCCAAATGTGTTTCAATTTTTATTTTTTTATTTTTTATTTCTGAGCACATGGGCCATGATGTCGAACATGGCACTTTTACACTTTTGGTTTCGCACAGCCTCGATTAATCTGGGCATTTTCGCAGGAACGACCATGGAGAAATTTGGTACCAGATCAACCTGCCATTTTTTTTCTGCTTATTGCTTACACCGTCAAAGATCAACAACATACGCCTAACCAAGGTGGTAAACATTTGCACATGGAATATCATTGATGTCAAAGGAAAATAGGAGTGTGGGCACAGATTGATGATGGATTAAAAAAAGACCAATCGTCACACACAAGGAATCAATTCAGCCTACTTTATCCTGTATTTTGGACTGCCCGGCTCGCTTTGGCAGGAACACAACACAAGAAAAAAAAAAATATGAGCATTATTTCTCCATACAGCCTACTGTTTCCCAAGTCCATTTTGAGGTTAAAAAAGTTGAGACTAATCACAGACTTCTTTCATGTTGACCACTTGCCTAATCATAGACCTAACTTGATTACGTTAATCGGCTTTGGATTCGTGATTACAAACATGTTGGCGGTGATCTACTACATCCCTGACCTGTATACCCCCGGGCCTACCTGGGTCTACTTCAGGTGAGCTGAATAAGGACAGATACAGAAAACATGCCATTCTCTTCTCATAATCGTATAAAGGAATCAATGTGTATTGTCCAGAGAAGGGAAAAAAAAAAAAAAAAAAAAAAAAAAAAAGCAGCAGCAGAGAAATGGCTGGCAATACAGTTTACCGAAGCATTTTCTTCATGTCTCACCTACTGCCTTTTGCTTGGCATTGAAAATGGAATGAAAAATGCTTGGCGGCTGATGTCTGAGAACGAGAGATAGAACGGCTGTTGTTATAATTATGTTAGCGGAGTATTGAATTTTGTATACTGTATTATTCATTGTTTTAGCTGTGCCATTGGACTGTGGCTGTACTCGACTTTTGACAATGTGGATGGAAAGCAAGCTCGTCGCACGGGAACGTCTTCGCCTCTAGGAGAGCTTTTTGACCATGGATGTGATGCCTTGAATTGCTGCATTGGCTCTGTCAACCAGGCTGCCTGCATGTCCATGGGCCACTCTTGGTACTCTGCATTCCTCTTGCTCCTCACCACTCTGCCCTTCTTCTTGTCAACCTGGGAAGAATACCACACCGGTGTTTTGTACCTGGGATATGTCAATGGTCCAACCGAGGGTCTCCTCATTGCTTGTATTGTGATGTTGATTTCTGGATTTAAAGGCCCCATGTTCTGGAGAAGCGAGATCGTTGAGATCTTCGGTACCAACTTTGGTATCTTTCCCAAGGATTGGATTGTCTTGGATCTCATGGTTACTGCTATGACGATGTTGCTCGTCTTTGGTCACATCCCTCCATGGTAAGACTACATTATTCCCTTGAGAAAAGGGTCCTGGAGCACGTTGGCACTTTGACTATACACCAGCTAACATGCCCGTTTACTCGAATCTTGTCTAGCCTGATTGCTGTCTACAAGTCATGCAAGGAACAGAACAAGTCTGTGATTGCTGCCTACTCTGAGTTGTTGCCCATTTCGCTGTTCTTGGTCAGTGCCTATGCCTGGTTGTCGTCACCTTATTCGTATATTTTCTCTGCACAGCATTTTATTCTCTTTGCAGTCACTGTCGGTATTGTCTTTGGACGTATGGCTACCAAGATCATTTTGGCACATGTTACCAAGATGCCCTTCCCATATTTCACCGTCCAGCTCATCCCCTTGGTCGTCGGCGCTTTCATTACCAACGCTCCTGTTGTTTTCGGCTGGGACCCTATCTTCAGCGCCGACACCGAATACTACTATTTGTGGGCCTACTTCATCTTCGTTGCTGTCGCCTATGCCCAATGGGCTTTTCTCGTCATTGATAGGTTCTGTACCTATCTTGGTATCAAGTGCTTGTCCATTCCTAGGATCAAAGGTTCGTGCTTCATATGCATAGTTAGTTAATCACTCTACAGAAAAGGCTATATTCCTTTGATATCTAAAATATCTCATGCGTGTTTTTTTGCGCTTGCCCTTGTAGCGCAGCAATCTGAAGAGGAAGAGGGATTGATCGGAGGCTCAAACCGCAATTACCAGGACTAAATGTTCTCCAGGAAGGAAAAAAAAAAAAAAAAAAAAAAAATGCATGTTGACAGAGATATTTACAAGTAACATGAGACAATACAGCAATGGCCAAGGATGAGAATGTGTCGTGTTCAAGGATCAATGCATGTCCATGGGGCTCTAAGGCGTTCTTTCCGTCCTGGTTGGCGATTCATATGATCGACAAGATACCTCCTTTTACTATTATTTTCTTGATATCGCCTTTATTTCTCTTGCGAGCTTTCATTGTACTTTTTCTTTTTCTTTATCTTTTTTTTTTCTTTTCTTTCTTGTTTTCTTGATTTTTGCTTTACTGCTTAGTTTTCTTTTGCTCAATCGTTCAGCCTGTTTGCTTTCATCTTGCTCTAAACTTACCTTAATATTTATCTTGTCACAATACATTTACATATATTCTCTCTTCCCAATGTACCGCATGACTGTATGCCTTCTGTCCTATGTCTTGTTCTGTAGTGTTCATTTTTATACTTGCATTGTCGCAATCTATACAACTCTCGTTGCAAATATGCAATAAAGCTAGAATGTATTCTCATTTGAATGATTCTACAGTATTTGGATCAGTTTTTGGAAAGACAATTATCTTGATTCCATTGATGTTACTCTGGATCTTATTCTAGTCGCTGAACTGAAAGGAAACGCGTGCAAATGCAAGTCTCTAGCCACAATGCCTGTGCTCTGCAGTCTATGGAGAAATGCAATTAAAAACAAAATAAAACACGAGAGCACTACAAAAAAAAAAAATAAAAAATAAAAAATTAAGCCTATGTGAATTATGGGGTGGACGACTTTCTAAAGAAGGGTGGAATGTACCCCATCCCATACATCCGCACATGTTTCGAATGTATCAGACATCAGACGCTCACTTTCCCATGCGCTTGTTCCCTGTACATCATTAGCTCTTGAATATCCCGCACCCTTCGTTGACATATGGCAAAGGCATGTCAACGTAAAAAAAAGCCATTTGATTCGCACATGGCATAACAACGTCAAAAAAAAAAAAAAAAAAAAAAAAGCGAAAGGACAAACAGGCCTAAAGCCAAACGTCTCACAACGATCGTGACATTTCTGGTTAAAATGTCATGTCATGTAGGCGGTCCAAACCCCTTTTAAGCACCACTGAGAACTAGTTTATTCTTGATACATCCACTACTTGCTGTTCACAGATGATGACGATACAATGGCTTGGCATATGACGCATAGTCAGCGCATGAGCATAAATGCAGATTTTTTATTTTTTGCTGTTCAAGATACAAATCAAACCAGAGGACTCTAAAGGATAACCGAGCGGAGAAACGATAAACCTTCATCTACAAGTACTCCAGTCATTGGTAATAATAGAGACAAGAGAGGTTTTATTTTTTATAGCCGCAGCCATTGATTGTTCTGGGTTCTTCTGAGAGTTGAGCAAATGCGTGCAAACTTCGTTTTGGACCGTGCTAAATTGAGCACAATCATATGGAAATATTTCTTCATGTGACATCATTTCGATTTCATTTAATGTTCGTTTCGTAGAAAGTCATCCTTCAATGAAATTCATGTCGTATAAATACTCGTATCACATCGTTTGATTTCATAAAACTTCATTCCATTCATTCACAATTTTTTTTTTCTTTTAAAAAAAAAAAAAAAAAAAAAAAAAACAACTACATACTTTTACTTCAAATCACCCATACAATCCACATCACATAATATCCAACATGACTAACTGGACTACCATTAAGGTAAAGAAAGGATATTCTGAATTGATGGTGAAGAATGTTTGGTTACATGTATTTTATGCAAGAGAAATCGCGTCGCTCAATTTTCGAATATCCTCTCAATAACTAAATATGTATTCATCGATAGATCCCCTCAACCCCTACCCCCAACCTGATCTTTGTCGACAATATCAGTGCCTCCGCTTCGGGCAAGACTGGTAAGAGGAATATAAATCCAAAAAGGAATTAAGCTTGGCAAATGACAGGAGTATGAATTTTATTTTACTGACGAGGTTTTTTTTCTTATCATCGCTAAAATCAAACAGTTAAGGACTTCTTCTTGTTCTGCGGCAAGATCCTCGAGTTTGAGATCCAGAGGTAATTACGCTTACCTTTACTCCTGTTTACAAAGCAAATACGTTCTCAAGTTAAAACGATACAAGAAAAAAAAAAAAAAAAAAATCATGGAGAAAAAAAAGGGAAAAGAAGCTGACTTTGCATGTTTCTGTCGTTCGTTTCTTCAAACAGGGAGGGTGATCATCAGGTTGCCCTTGTTCTTTTTGAGCGTGGTAAGTTATTGGATGATATGAACTTCTTTCAATGTGCGAATGTTGGGGATGACAAAGTATTTTTTTTTACTATTATTGGCGTCATCCAAATGATTTAATTTTCACATCTTTGAGTCCCATGTTCAATACACCATGTCTATGTTATCTTTTTGTTTTATCATCCATTCATCACGCAGAAAATATTTGTAATTTGTAACTCCATTGCGTGCCAGACGTGCGTGTTAATATGGCCCAAAGCTTTTTTATTTTACTTCATTATTCGGTTTTATTTTTGCAATGTGTTTCATCTTTCATATGCAACTTAAAAAAAAAAAAAAAAAAAAAAAAAAAAAACCACAAACACTCACATATTCTCATTGCTCCACTTTATTCCTCATGGTCTACTATAACAGATTCCGCTGCCAAGACCGCTTGCATGTTGACCAATGCCATGATCGTTGACAGCCAAATCACAGTCAAGCCCTACTTTGAAGAGACTGCCGAAGGCGAGCACATTCCCCAAGAGAACAAGCCCAAGGCTACCATCTTTGCTGAAATTCTCGCTGCTGGATATCATCTTCAGGACCAGATCATCGAGAAGGGTCTTGAAATTGACGCCAAGTACGGATTTGCAAACAAGATCCAGGCCTATGTTGAGGCTGCCAAGGCTCAGGCCAAGACCCTCGACGAGAAGTTCAAGGTCACGGAGAAGGCTGCCGAGATTGACCACAAGTACCACGTCCAGGACCGTGTCAACGCTGCCGTTGGCCAGGGCATTGATTACAGCAACCAGGTACGGTCCTATTTCATTCATCTTCTTTTGTCGCAGTTATCATGTCTTTTTTTTTTTTTTTTTTTTATTTTTTTTTTATAAGCTTACTAACGCGTGGTTCTTATTTTATAGGCTCTTCAAACTGCCCCTGGACAAAAGGTCACAGGCATTGCTTCCCATGTCAAGGAACAAATCGCTGCAGTTCACTATGAAGCCCGTCGCATTGCTGACGAGAAGAAGACTAAGGGCGGTGCCCATCACGAGACTGAGGGTACCACCGGTTCCGAAAGTACCCCCGCTCCCCATGCAGACGCCACTGTCCCCGCTGAGAAGACTGCTTAAGTGAAGACGATGAAGAATCCGGCATACCAACGGCTCTTTTCAGTCATATTGCACCATCATTTGCACACCTGCTCATCAAAGGAGAAAAAGAAAAAAAAAAATTACACTCCCTTTGTACTTTTTCTTTTTCTTTTTTTTTCCTTCTTTTTTCTTTTTTATCTTTGTAATTCCAATTTTTCATTGTAAGATAACACATCCGGGACAATAAAAAAAAAAAAAAAAAAAAACTCATGTTTAATGACTGTACGTGTCTTATCTTACAAAAGAAACCTGTTTCAGTTATTCATTTTACTTGCAAGGGCCAAGGTGAATCGTCCGTGTGCTTAACCTCATTCATGTGATAGACCTTTGCAAACTTCAACTTCCCTTGGAACCCTGGTATAAAAAAACGTTGAACCTCCATCAACAGCACAGCAGCAACAATTACAAACCTTTCCGCTTTTATGGCTATTCTTGTTACCCTCTTGCCGCTCTCCCGGCTTTAACGAGCCCAAATGGTTGCTGTTGGTAGTGGATTTTGATAATATGTATACAAAATTCATACTAGGAAATTGGCTCTCTGCAAAGTGGATGCACTGACGTCTATATCTATGGACTAAGGGACCGTTCCAAATGTGAACGATGCTATTGGCAAGAATAAGTGTCTGCAAGGCATTTCAAACGCGTTTCAAGACTGCGCCGCCAATCGTCTCCCCATCCCTAGGCTAGTTTTTATCAATTGAACACATATGGCCTCCTTCTCTTTCACAGAGCTTTTTTTTTTTTTTTTTTTTTTTTTGAAAAAAGAAAAAAGGGTATCTAGATCTAAAAAATAGAAAAAAAAAAAAAAAAACTAGACATTATGCTTCCTCAAGGGAGCCTGCTCAGGACGGAACCAGTAATAAATAGCACTTAGGACCTTATGGGCCATACCCGCAGTGACATAATAGCCCCCAACCAATCCTGCCAGTCGAACGAGCAAATGTCCAAAAGACATGGATGATTCTTCTGTGATCATGACAGTCAGTGGCTCAAAGTCATACTTGAAGAACAGACCAGGGAACCCTTGATGCTCATCATAGGCACGACGATATTCGCTGACAGAGTATTGATTTGTCATGAGACGATTTTTATAACGATCTTTTACCATGGATAAACAAATAAAAAAAAAAAAAAAGAGAGAGAAAAAAGATATAAGATGAGAAAAAGTGTACCTTCAATTACTCGAACAAAGAAAAAAAAAAAAAAAAAAAAAAGCTTTTTTAACTTACCGACGTAAATCGTTGGAACAACAACTATGAAGTACTGAAATGCCTCAAATGCTATACAGATTAGAGTAAAAGCAATGTGTGAGGGATAGTAGCATATATATTAGCCATGCTATATAAATATCAACACATATGAAAGCATTTGGAGAAGGAAAATAATAATAATAAGCAACTGATCATACCCGTTTCTGAAATCTCAAAACTATCATCCAATGGATTGACGATTGTTGGATACAACTCTCCAAACGAAAATTCATCGATCTTGTGCGTCATATTCATCACTGAATAGTTATAAACCAGGTAAATACGAGACAATAATAATGATAATAAAAGAATAACATCGTTAATGGGTACATCCTTGAAGAGAATGTGAATCTGTTATTTCTCATAATTACTCAAGAAAAGTACCATTATGATCAGTATGGGGAGTGCCAAAGTATCCATGTCCAGCAGCCATAATGTGCAGGTTACTGCTCAGTTTGTTGGATTCAAAGCTTCCGAAGATCCTACAAGCCTTAAAGTCCTCGTTGCCCTCTTTTTTTTTTTTTTTTTTTTTTTTTTTTTTTAAAAAAATATATATATATATATATATAAATAAATAGAGAGATCAATTAATACGATATGATTTTCATGAGTGTGATATAAATAAAATCGATATAACAAAAGGATAGAGTGAGAAAAAGAGAACAGCCTTTACTTACTTTGCTTGGACGCCTGCGCCAAAGCCGCATTCCTGCTAGCAGCCCTAACTAGTTGTTTGACGTTCAATGGCTGGTCACGCATCTTGTCTGTACGGCTCACCCCGGAGCTCAATGTGAAGTGCTATAAGTAAATCATAATAATAGAAGTAAAATAATAGGTTCAATTCCTTTTGAGTCCACTCTATACGCTTTGATGCTTAAAAAGACAATATTTCGTTAACTGATATGGAACAGGAGTAAAAAAAAAAAACAAAAAAAAAAAAAACGTACCGTTGGGATTTTATGGAGCTTATCAGAAAGACTGAGCTGAACGTTCGCAATATCTCGAAGATCGACTGTCAGAGCTAATTCAAATCAAGTGTACGTAAATAAACGCATGTATGAGAGACAGAGTGCCAATATAGCCCAATTGATTTCCATGAAGAGGCTTTACATATACATGGCAATTGTTCTTTTTGCTTTCTATTCTCCGTAGTGTCTTACCATCGCATGGCATTGCAACGGTGATATCGACGTTAATCTGGAGTTCGTGGTTGATAAGCGGGTCGACTATAAAATTATATTCGTTGCGGAGCTTCATATAGTCCGCGATCTCACCAAAAACGAGGATACATAGAACAGCTGAAATGATAAGGGTGAGAATGCCTCCTGATCCTGTCCGCTTTACGAAACCAGATTCGACCTTTGGGAACGCATCGAATTCCTTGAACTGCATTCTCTTTTTTTTTTTTTTTTTTATCTTTATTATTTGTTTGTTGTCGTCTTGTCGCCGTCGACGCCGCTGACGCTATCGTTGACAGAAGTGCACTAGATGACTGATTCAGTGAATACTCTGCAGATGCCCTTTCGCGTTCACACTGTCCCGAGATGCTTTAGTTTCGTGAATGCGAGGATGATGAAACAAAGATGCATAACAGAAAATTATTAGTTGTTTGAAGGTTTAAAGTTTTCTGTCGTAGTCACAAAATGCAGCAGAAATTAATATATTATTCATCTAACATCGAAATATATCGAAATATCATGGTATGAACAGCTCCTCCACATTTCAAACATTTGCCATGTCTTGAAATTGCCACCTGTTTGCCTTTAATTTCAGTATACTAAAGCGCCTCATGTTGGTATTAGACAAGTTGCATTTGTTTTCTTGACGTATATGAAGAATAGAAGGATATCTTCCAGAGCTAGGAGTCGAGTCCATAACACGACTACACTTTTTGATATTGAGTCTATCGTCATCGACCAAACTGTTTGGCCCACTACGGCTGCTTAAAGACTTGATTCACTAAGAATGAATACGCGCTTTCAAGGGCTCAATGACCACTAGGCTATCATGGATGGGTTGGAAGAGTGAAAGATCTCTTTGACAACGCACACGCATGTCAGGGGGGCAATAATGCTATTGACGGGCAGCTTGGTTCGTATCTTCTCATATATAAATATATCGATGCCTTGAATGTAAAGAGATCACTTGTTCAATAAAGTATATGGTGTAAGTTACCCTACTCGAAACCTCTCCGAGTTCTACTAGCAAAAAAGCATTAAGGATTAGAAGCATATCATTCTATAATCTTCTACATTTTAAAAAAAGCTCATTTTCACAGGCAAGTCTACATCTTTATCCTCTTTTTATCCAGCCGACATTCTTATGCCTCCCTCTGTCTCCTTTGATAAACGAACTTCGTCCCTTCAATCTCCCGACAAAACCATTCATTCTTTCTGCAAGTAACGTTTTTTTTTTTGGAAAAAAGAATTCATCTCTGTCCATGAACCCCATGGTTTCACAGAGTAAGAATTTTGACATTAAGAGAAGCAGTAGACCCACTCGGATCCTAGATGTCCAATGTTGCCTCTGAAAGCAAGACGCCACAAAAGCGTGAGATAAAACCATACAAACATATGGCAAGGTCTCTCAATGTTGATGGCTTGTCTGAAAGGCTCAAGCCCACACACATCATGATTTAAATGGTGCAACACAGATCAATGACAAATCGGAAGCTGCTGTTTGCTCAGTTTTTTTCCCAAGAGTACCAAAATGACGTGCGACTTCCTTTCAAAGACAGGATCGCCCACAACGTTTTTTTTTTTTTTTTTTAAATAGATGCCACTCATTCGTTTCTTCTCCGCCATTCGACCTTTCCCGATCACTTCATTCATTCATTCCACTTCATTCAAAAATACAACAACCAATATAACTATGCCCGCCACTATTGTCAAAGTCCCTACTATCGATAGCCTTCATGAAGTCATCACCAAGGCTGTTGAAGAGAACAAGGATAAGGATATTTATATCTACTACTACGCTTCTGTCGATCCCGACACTGGAAAGTCATGGTGTCCTGACTGTGTCAAGGGTAACGACATTGTTTATTTTCCCTTGGGAACAGGCTACATGTTTTTTTTTTTTTTTTTTTGGTCTCTCACTTCTTTTTCATTCCATTCCCATCAAACTAGCTGGTCCTGTTGTTGCGGGGCGTTTCTCCAAGCTTGATAATGTAGTCCTTATTGATGCACCTGTTGGCGATCGCCCAACGTAAAGTCGCGGTTTTAGTAGAGAAATGAAGAAGTGTGTGAATTTTATTGATCCACTTTAATTTATATTCACGATAAAAAAACAACCTCTTTTATGTTCTGATCAACGTAGATGGAAGGATATGAGCCATCCTTACCGCCATGACAAGGTCATCAAGATCAGTGCTGTCCCCACTCTTGTTCACTGGAACACGGTAAGTGCATTGGATTCGCAGGAAATTGTTTTTCAAACACTCCGGTCAAGAGTTGTATACCTTTTAACCTAGTATTTATCGATATGCCTTCCTTTTCTTTTACTAATAGAAATCACAGCTGGTTGAGAACGACTGCGAAGATGTCAATAAGCTCGACAGATTTTTGCAGCGCTCATAAAAAAAAAAAAGAGCAACATGATGAAAAGAAATAAATAACATTAAAACGAACGGGATCGTGCATTAAGGTGTTGTGAATGTGGTGTAACATGAATAGAAACATAACCCTTAAGGAACATTTTAATGGAAGGAGATGTCTCGCTTCTAATAGTTAATTTTCATTTACAAGGGCTGTCTGCAAGAGATATGATCAGGCTCAGTGCATTTGATTTGAACTCCCTCTTTTGATCAAAAACCATGGCAAGTCCTTCAGCGAAGGCAGTCACAATAAACATCCATCCGCATCCGGACCATGGCACACACTATTCATTAGCATCCATCCAACAGGATATCAATCAGTTACCAACGCCAAACAACGACTATTGTTATTCATATCATCATTTTTTTTAAAGACTGGATCTATCGACTTGAAATCTGAGAGTTTTTCTTGAAGACTTCTTCATCATAGGACATACGCTGTGGTCATGGTGATGGGAGTGAAAATCGTCCTACACTAAGGGTTTTTTTTTTTTATTTCTTCAAAAGACATAATGCCAAGAACAGAAACAGAGAAGACAACATTCAATATCCAACATGTGTTTCCAGCATAACCATCATATCGATTAACCGACATGTCACTGGTCCGGATGCATCAACATCAGTATTGTTATATATATTTTTTCCCTTTGGCAAGCAAAGACTGACCTCTGTCGTGCTTTTCCTCTACTCTTTTCGACTAATTGTATTCATGTAGGCTGATTCCACTGCTACCATCAGAACTCGCAAGTTCTTGACCAACCGCCTCTTGGCTAGAAAGCAAATGGTAAGAATAAGAACCAGTCAGGACTCGCACTCGGAGCGATGAATTACAAAGCTGAAAACGGGAGACTCGGGAAGAATGATGGAATACCTTTCTAATTTATAAAAACAAAAAAAAAAAAAAAAAAGGAACACCTCATCGATTGTTGTTCATTTATCGAGATCAAGTTTGAAAGTAGCGGTGGACTTTTTTTATTGTTTCGTCAAAAAACAACTAATATCAACAACAATTATGTCAATTGTAAATGTTTTTTTTTAGGTCGTGGATATCATCCACCCTGCTCGCGCCAACCTCTCCAAGGATGAAGTCCGTGAGAAGCTTGCCAAGATGTACAAGGTCGATAAGGAGGTTGTCTTCTGCTTCGGTTTCCGTACCCAGTTCGGAGGCGGAAGATCCACTGGCTTTGCTTTGATCTATGACAACTTGGAGTCTGCCAAGAAGTTCGAGCCTAAGTATCGCCTTGTTCGCGTATGTATTTTCCCTTGCATTTTCTTTTCTATTCTTTTTTCTCGTCTCTCGTCTCTTGTTTGTTTTTTTTTTTTTTTTTTTTTTTGCTTATAAAGCAAGAAATTTGTTAAACAACCACTGGAGCACTGGACCACATTGGAGCTACAACTTGCCAATCAGAATTATATGTATCTTGAGACTGGACCGATAACCAGCACAAACTATATAGTACCCCTGGAAAAGAAAAGAAATGATGCCACTCAACCACTGTCACTAAAGAAGAGGCGCTTGTGTTTTATCAATCGAACTTGTGAATGTTAAGCGTGTAGATATATTTGGGACTTTTTTGTTCGACTGCGCCATCTTTATTTATTTTTTGCTTTTGCAATCATCGAGTTATTATCAACATTCGTCCCAGTGCAGAATATTTTAACTCACTCAAGTGTCCATAAGCACTATCTTTTAACCCTTCTTTTTCTTCCCATGACTATGTACAACCAATGCTGTTTTCTAAATTGAAACATTTTCTCTACTTTTTTTCGTTTTTGATATATAGCACGGTCTCTTGGAAATCAAGAAGCCTTCCCGCAAGCAGCGCAAGGAACGCAAGAACCGCAGCAAGAAGCTCCGCGGCACCAAGAAGGCCAAGGCCGCTGTTGCCAAGAAGTAAAGCGTCGTATATCTATAGATCCCTTAGTATACACGTTCATCTTGAAGAGAATATTATTGACGCTCTACTCATTGAAAACAATAAAAGAGGGAACATTTTGGCCAATGACCATACTGTATGAATAGTTTAATGATTGCATTACGTAAATGTTACTCTATTTCTATGAACGTCCAAGTGTACATGTTAAGACAACATTCATGGCCTCCCATTTTATTGCCAATTGTCAATGGGTTTGTGAAGAGGAGGGGGTGCAAGGGCACAGCACAGCGTTAAAAAAATTGAATCTGCGCGTGTTGGACGCGTAACGGCATATCAAGAAGTGGCAAAATATTTTATTCATTTCCATGTTGCTTACTCATAACGAGCAGACAAAGCATACTTGCACCATCGGATCGATGTCGTCACCCTTGGTCCCAACATGATGATCGTTCAATCTTAATTAGTTCTGAAAATTATTAAAATACCTCCTAGAAGGTGCTGGAATTTTCCTCAACACCTTTTTTTTTTTTTTTTTTTTTTTTATAATAAAACACAGCTCCTATGCTACTATTTTGGTATACTTATCTCACAAATACTCACTCGCCCAAGTACATATGAGGCCAATTGCTCAATCCAAGGTCAGAGAAGCTACTGCTCTCCTCAAGGAGGGTCTTTCTACACGACAGGTTGGAGAAAGACTCGGAATCTCTCACTCTTCTGTAGCCAATATCTGTCGAAATGCCATGGAGACTATTGCGAAGAAATCGGGGGGTCGTCCAAGGAAGGTTACAGATGAAACAGCTCTGTATCTTAGATTAGGATTCAAGCGTGGTCGTTTTAAGTCTTCTACTGATGCTCAAAAGGAAGCAAACAGGTTACTTCCAAGTCCTGTATCAACTTCCACCATCAGGAGATGCCTTACGAGGACTGACGCGAAGGCAAAAGAAGACTATCAAAAGACCGTTTCTCTACAAGGACCACAAAAGAAAGCGTCTCTGCCCCATCTGCTCAGACCAAGAGCGTATTGTAGAACGACTGGAAGGCGATCAATTGGTCGGACGGGTTCAAAACCAAGTCATAGTTTGCTTAGATGAGACTTGTTCCTGGGTTCGGGAGCTACCAAGACGAAATCATCAATGAAACGAGCTGTTCCAGATCCAGTCCGGAGAGTTTATTTTTTTTTTTTTAAAAATAAAAAATAAAATATGTAACAAGGGAAAGAAATAAAGTATTTGCTCAACTTCTCAACTATGGATGGAGAAATACGGGATCCATGACGGAAGCTGTTCCGATTAAAAAGCTCACCATCTCCACGTTGTGGCTTTAGGTCCTCATAAAATTTTCCTTTCATGGCGTTTTCCTGGATGGCAGATTTTGCCGCCGAACTGCTCAAATGAGGGTGAGTTTGTTGGGCAAGCTAATGCATGAAACTCAGACGATCTTGTTTATCTACAAAAGCAAAAGACGTTTTGTTTGTTTTTTTTTTTTTTTTTTTTTTCCTTCTTGACATTACTCATTTTGTGCAATTCACTCCTCATTCTCTTGAATCTCTTGTAATTGCATATTGTATATACTTCTCGCAATCACCTCCCTTCTGTTGCTCACTCTTTCTCCTTCTCATCCACGACCTATCTTGCCTCGTCATTTTATTGCCCCTTGTTCCATATTTTCTCTACCCAGGACCTGCGCAGCTCCCTTTCCTTCTGGTTACCAATTCTTCTTTCAAATAATCAAGGTAGCATCACCTGTTCAACCTCGGCTTACGCACACATTTTATTTCTCGCCAATTATCTTTAACCTCTTGTTCACTTGGTCAACGACCCTGCAGCAAAACATTACTCTCGTATCTCAATATCCCACCCTATCCTTCTTCTTTCTGACTCACTTTAGCCCTAACGTTTTTTTCGTCATTGTAGAAACTCTAATTCCCGTCAGCAATAAAAAAAAAAGACAGAGGCACCACACTTTTTTAAAAATTACCTGGAAGCTTCTTTGAGGATAACAAGCGTCTCCACAAAAAGCGAACTGCGACACCGCTTTTTTTCTTTCGTTTTGATCTGCTGTCATTCAGCGATTTCTCGTAAAATATCGTCATTCATATTCGGTCACCAACAGCCAATAAACTCATTGACAAATCAATATCGCCTTTCGGTCAACTTTATCTCTACAAAAAAAAAAAAAAAAAAAAAAAAAAAAACCACTTGTCTTTGTCAGCATGGCCGATTCACTCAGCCAACAGCGTTCTCTTGATACCGTTGCATCACCGATCACGTCAATGCGCTCAATAGAATCTTCTTCATCCACTCCAACTATCACAGCTCCACTCACCAGTACCAGCACAGATATTGAAAATGAAGACTCCAGTTTGATTCAACCCTCTCCAGTACAGCGCATGATCTCAGCCTGTGCTGGATCCCTACTGACTTCACTTCTCGGTATGTACAAAGTAACTTTTTTTTTTTTTTTTTTTTTTTTTTTCCTATATCTTTTTAGGCATGTTTCTCTTTCTTTCACAGGGTCATCTCTTAACTATATTTTCCTTATTTTGTGCTCTTGCGTATTGTGGCGATCAGTTACACCATTGGATGTTGTCAAAACAAGGCTTCAATCTCAAACAGTTGTGGCTACGCCCACATGTGCAGTGCCATTTACCTTTTCAAGTAACGCGTCTGCATATGAAAAGCTCTGTACATGTTGTCGAGAAGTCTTTTTTGCACCGGAATCACCTCAATCATCATCAACAACTGTTCGATCGGTCGCAGCCTCTGCGACTGCAGGAATTAGACAAAATATCGCCAATGTGCTTGCAGCAGGAGGGATTGCCAACGCTATTCGATCTTCTTCACAACAGCAACCAACTGACTCTTCACTTTCATCATCAACATCATCATCGGCAACAGCAAGGTCTTCATCTTCATATCATCCACATACCCATAATCACAGCCGTACTCGGGGCACAACCGCCGGTTGCGGGCCGAGTATTCAACAGCAGCATCAAGCGGGCACGGTCGTGGGAATGAAAGCGACGAAACAACAGCAACAGCGATTGGAACAGCTTGCTGCTAATTGTATAGAGAATAACCATGCCACAAAGGCTGCTCAAGAGCGATACTTTCATGGAACCTGGGATGGTGTCAAGAAGATTGTTCGGCATGAAGGTGCATCGTCCTTATGGAGGGGGCTTTCACCCACATTGATCATGTCCATTCCAGCGACTGTGATCTATTTCGTGGGCTATGATTATCTGAAAGATGTACTATCAGAAAGGGCAATGAAGGTGGAAAGGGATGATCTCTTCCTAGGAGGTTCATTCATTTATGAATACCGGACTACATTAGCTCCTTTAGTCGCAGGAGGATTTGCACGAAGTAAGTAGGACGTTGAGTTTTGTTATAATATTGTTTTGTTCGTTATCATCTCGAGTTTCTTTTTTTAACAACTCTTTTTTTTTTTTTTTTTTAACAGCCGTGGCAGCGACAGTAATCTCTCCTTTGGAGTTATTCAGGACTCGGATGCAAAGTGTTCATACAAACAATAAAGGCAATTCAGGATTATTCCGAGGAGTCTCACAAAGCATTGTGTCGATGGTCCGAGCTGAAGGTGTATTTTCTCTGTGGCGAGGATTGGCTCCGACTCTTTGGCGTGATGTACCCTTTAGTGGTAAGTAGTGGTACTTATTTGTCTCTCATCATGTCTATATAATGCAAAAAAAAAAAAAAAGGGCACGAATTTAATATTTTTATTTATCTTTATGAATAGCAATCTACTGGATGGGTTATGAAAATATCAAGAAGCGAATCGTAGCCTGGGATAGTACTCATCCACAGCCAGCTCTTAACGAGTTTGAAGTTGCTTTTACCAGTGGTGCAATCTCTGGCATGGTAAAAACAACAACAGCAACAGCAACAATAACAATAACAATAACAATGATCAATAGCGAACAATCAATGTTAATGCCCTATCTCAGCCAATACATAATGATCTGACTTTTTTTTTTTTTTTTTTTTTTTTTCCCCTTTCCTTATTAAAACAGGTTGCAGCTACGCTCACGACCCCATTTGATGTGGCTAAAACCCGTCGCCAAGTCGATATTTCTCAACCTGTGCACACAAAGACACTCTCGCTCATGAAGGCCATCCTTCGAGAGGAAGGATTTAATGGTCTATGGAGAGGTCTAACCGCCAGAGTTGCCAAGGTTGCACCGAGTTGTGCTATTATGATCTCAAGTTACGAAATTGGAAAGAAAGCACTGTCGGAACACTGGTGGGGCCTTGGTGCTTCTTCATCATCATCATCACCACCATCATTGATAACAGGATCTTCTAGTACAGGTGCAGCTAGTGGATCCGATGACCGACTAGTCTTAATGCGCGAGGGTCTTTCACATCCTATCTCATTAGGCCTTTCAGGAACACGAGCACGAGCCACTTCCTCTGCTTGATATTATTAATTAGAGTAGCATCTTTATAAAGAAAAAATATGATTGCTTTGTTCATGCTTTTACTTATTGAGCCACCAATGTAGAGAATGCTTATTTTATTTTTATTGTTTAAGAGAAAGAGAGTGGGGGATATATTTCATTTGTTTATATATTTACATTGCTTGCGGATAGAATTTTATGAGAACATCAAAAAGAGAAAAAAGTTGAGCAGCTAAAGAAGATCTTAAATGTGTATTCAAAAAATCTCTTAAGAAAGCACAGCTAGACTCTCTGTAAAGTCTCGCGAGTACTGCTCCTGTTGTTGCTTGAGAAGTAGATCATCATCCTCTTCCCCTCCATTCGGGGTACTGGATCCTGTACTCGAAAACTCTGCGGCATTCGAGGCCGTGGCAGAGTTGTGACGGACAACATCTTCAATGTCACTCAGTAATGATGCCGTAATAGGATTTGAGGGCAAAATAAGGTCAATCGCAGGGTCCAAATGACCTTGTCCAGTATAGATCTTATACTTGGTGTTGGCGATATCGGCATGGCAGAGTAGGTTAAACAATGTCGAAGATGAAAATGCAGGAATCAGCCCATCCTTCTCACCATGGATTAGCAAAATAGACTTTGGCAACACCTGTTCCAACAGCTCTGGTCTTTCCAAAGTCGACATAGCCGTGGCAAGGATCCAGGACGGTGAGCAAGCCAAGTAGTTGTTCGCAGATCGATGCATGACACGTGGCATAGCTGAAACCTCTTCGATGCCGCGCTTGTGTAGATAGACATAGTAATAGGTAATGTCGAAAACGCCTGAAAACAAAATTAGTCCACGAACACGCTCCTTGTAATTCTGAGACCCCTTTTCCTCTGTTGGTTCATCTTTAGGCCACGAAGGGATCTTGACCAAAGGTGTTGTATCGCCTTCAACGTCTGGCGCAGGAATTCCTCCAAGTTGTTCGATAGCGTCATGTATGATTGCCAAGGAGGAAACATGAGCTCCAGAGCCAGAGCCCATCAAATAAATATTGCTTGGGTCGCCTCCATATCGAGTTGCATTTTTGGTGGTCCACACAACTGCATCCTGAATGTCTCGAACCATATCTTCAATCTTTGCTTGTGGGTAGCGTGTATAATCAGGGACCACGACAATGTAACCTTGATTGGCCAAATTCTGTGCCATGGGCATCAACATACTCTTGTGGCCCGAATCCCATGCTCCGCCATAAACATAAATTAACACTGGACTTCCATTTGACTCAACCGTGTGATCAGAGTTAGCATCATCGTCTGTATGGTCTATTAATGATGTCGAAGTCGCAGAAGGACTTCCAATGTAGACATCTAGGCGATTGTCTGCACGTCCATAATGGATATTCCTATCAATTGAATAAAAGAGGGACAATTAACAGTTAGTTTAGAGAGAAACGTGGGGATAGAGAGAAAGGGGGAAAAAAAGGGGGGGGGAAGAGGACCAAGCTCTCAAAACCACGTGAATTTTGTGTATGACGAACTGAATGGAAAAAGGTGGAACGTGCTTAATGATGCGTTGTGGAAATCAAAGAGCTGATGATGGCGCAAATACTTACTTGAGGATGTCAGTCTTCTTGCTATTGGTAAGTTGGAAACGGGCAAAATGGCCAAACAATGGCACAAGACGCATAAGCTTGTTGAACTGAAGTCCAGCATATGTGCTGACGACCTTGTACACACGAATTGGATGATAGGGCAAATATGGGTAGGATTGTGGTGCATCTAATGATCATAGCACAGAGCACACAAGCACAGAGCACACAAGCACAGGGCATGCATGAAAATGCAGGAAAGAGGGAAAAGAACTAATGTCAACTTCGTGTAGCATGTAGGCTGGCAATTCGATGTTTGCATGATTAAACATTTCCCTCGTGTCAATGCATCCAGACATTGAGAGCAGTAGAAAAATAAACTACAGACATGAGGATTCAAACATAGAACAGGGGAGGGTTCTTGCGCAGAATCCTAGTGCTTTCGCATGAATACGTCCAGTCCAATTCATATGTCAGTGTGTGTAACACACAGTTAGAATGCTTACCTGTCTGAGCTGTTAAAGCGAAAGAAAAACAGCCGAGCCGGAGGTGATAATGTAACCAAGAGTAGAAAATAAAGTGATGATATCGATTAGTCTATATTCTTATTTGATGCTTCCATTTGTAACGAGCTAATGAAGGCTGAGAATGACGCAAAAAGAAATGTCATTCGGGGAGGATGCCAACTTCAGCTAGACTATCAACTATCATCCACTTATAGGTGAGTGCCTCGTCAGTTCGGTTTAGTTGCCAGTCTTATGACTAATTCCAGCCAATTCCCAACATTGGCGAGTGGTAATAGATAATTGAACACCACATAAGCGAATGTCTCAAATCTTTTATCGCAAGCAATATACAACACAACCCCAAAATCACGTTGGGCCGATGTGCTACTGTTTTTGTTGTTTGTTTGTTGTTGTGAAGATAAATGAAGGGGTTGATTTGGCTTCTGAGTTGAGAGCCATAATCAAGAGTTCAAGAGGCTCTGTTGGAGTGACTGAGAAGTGGAGAAAACAAAAAACAAAAAACAAAAAAAAGCTTTTTTTTTTCTTTTCTTTTCTTTTCGATTGACAGGGAGAGAAGGATAAGCGTGTGTTGGAGAGTGTGCTTCATCAATTTCACAAGGATACTTGCCATAGCGAAGATAAATGAGCCATGCAAACACATAGACAACGCCTATGATTATATTAAAGTCAATAGATTCAAGGTTAATAGCGGGGTTTGGAGTTATTGCAGAGAGGCCTGGTTTCTGAATCGAATCCAGTAAGGTGAGAGAGAGAGAGAATTGAATAGTACATAAACTTACAAGTGAGTGCGATCCAAAGAGGCAAGAAGAATGAAGCAATAAAGGCGAGCCACATGCGCTGCCTACGCGAGTAGGTTGTTGACATGGTCTTTCAATTTATTCTGTAAAAATGAGAGTTTTCTTGCTGAGGGAAATGGAGAGAAAAAAAAAAAAAAAAAAAAAAAGTGTGTTTTGTGAGTCGATGAGTGTGTGTTGTATTAGGTATTATGAGAGAAATGGAAAGAAATAGAGTAACGCTTGCTTAGATAAAGGGAGGATATGAGAAAGATAAGCCATATGAATAATGATTACATGGATTTGTAGAAAGACAGAAGAGAAGAGGATAAGATTAGGATGCGATGGAAGTAAAAACTAAAAACCCCTTGCTCCCACGCCTGGTAAAGTAAGTCATGTGATTGACCAATTAAACGCGATCTCTTATCAAATTTACCGAGGGAGCCGTAAAAGAACAGGTATTCTTTGGGCGTAACGATTGTTCAGTCCAAGGAATCCAGGAAAAAGGACTTGTAAACCTCCTGTTGGGGTTGAGTATAGACAGGAGGCCCAACTCTCACATGGAGCGTGCGACACCAAATCATCCGAGAGGATATTTTGTGATGTTTCAAAACATCTTCCCTTTCTCGTTGCCTTGAATTGACTGAAAGGAATCGTCTGTTCAGGAATGGTTTCGAGTTGTGGGATGCTATTTTTCAACCTGGATAAATCCCATGTGGATGAGAAGAAGTCTTTATTTTATTTTTAAGGGACATTTAATTAAGTGAAATGATAATGCCTCTTGATGTCAATGTGATATGGATGCAGTAGACATAATTAAAGGGATGCTTGTAAAAGAGAATAATAATAATGATAATTATAATAGAAACTACACTTTGTACCCACCAACAACCTCCGCTTTATCGTCTGTCAACACCACTTCTTCCTTGTCCCCAGTAGGAGTGTTATTGTTGTTGGCTCCCAAGACCTCCTCTACATTTAATGTCGTGCCCGCAGCAGCAGCAGCAGCCAACGACCGAAGCAAAGCCGCATTGATCGGTCCAGTCTCATCCACCATACTCGAGAAGACTGAATCAGGTCGACTTAGCAGATTAGCAGGTGTATCAAACTCCTTAATCTCTCCATGATCCAACACCAACACGCGCGAATAATCAATCACAGTGTTCAATCGGTGTGCAATTGTTAATACAGTGGAGTTGGCAAAGTCCACACGGATCGCCTTCTGCAACATCACATCAGTTGCCACATCAACTGAGGCTGTCGCCTCATCCATGATAATCACTCGAGCATGTGTCAGCATGGCTCTAGCCAGGCACAGCAGCTGTCGTTGACCCACACTCAAGTTCTCACCGAATTCGCTCACTTGAGAATCCAATCCTCCCTCCAACGATGCCACATAACTCTTGAGATCCGAGCGCTCAAGCACCTCCCAGAGCTCTTGATCAGTTCGCTTCTCGAATGGATCCAAATTAGAACGGATCGTGCCGCTAAACAATACAGGATCTTGAGGAATAATTGCCAGCCGTGTGCGGAGATCAAACAATCCGATTTTGGTGATATCGACATTGTCAATCATCATCGTACCCTTGCTTGGTTCCACCAAACGGAAGAGAGCCATCATAATCGAGCTTTTTCCGGCACCAGTACGGCCAACCACACCAATCTTCTCACCGCCCTTGATATCAAGCGAGAGATCATGAAGGACTGAGGGCAATCCAGGGCGGTAGCGCATCTCAAGATTGCGAATCGAGATCGCACCGTTGCTAGGCCAAGAATCATCAGGACGGTTGTCAGGGATGATCGTAGGAGCCTCAACAGTGAGCTCCTCAGCATAGTGATGCAGGCGCTCTACTGCGTTCATGTTATTTTCCTAGAGTTCGAAAGGTACAGATAAAACAGAAGAAGCATGTTATTCCCCTGTATCTCTATCTGATCATTCCAAAAAAACCCCCCATTGTTTCTTCTTCTTGGCTAAAATCAAAACCAAAAGGAACTTACCACTTCAGCATACTGGCGCACACACCAGTTAAAAGTTCCAGTAACGCTCATGGAATAACTAAGTACTAGACCGATGGTGGCAGGCGCAATATCAAATCGGCCACAGACGCCCAATAGCGATGTACATAAGACCAAGATGTTAGCAATCGTCTCCAAGCGCACACCCAACCAGCGTTGGATCGAGTAGCTCATGAAATAAGGCCGATTCTCCACATCAATATAGTATGCATTTTGTTCAACGAAGCGGTTTTGCACACGATAAGCGCGAATCGTAGCTAATCCACTCAATGTTTCTGAAAAATGAGCATAGAGCGATGAACGTAGGATCGAATCTAGACGCTTGAGCTCCCGAGATGAGGATCGATAATAGATCGCAGCATAATAATAGAACACTAACATAGGTACTAAAGGGATGAGGAAGTATGGGAAGAAGGCTGAGATCAAAATAAAGGTCGAGAGAACCATTGAGGCAGTTCCTAGGAACATTCTGTAACTGTCGCTGAGCAAGTTATCACAAGCATCCACGTCTTTTGAGAACCGATTGATGATGCGCCCTAAAGGCGTGGTATCAAAGAATGATGTAGGGGCACGGAAGATGTTCTTGAGGGCCTTGTGATGCAAAACTTTGGCTGCGCGAGCTCCAGCCAAAGAGAAATAGAAACCATTGATGAACTGGAAAATACCCTGAGCGATACCCCAGGCAGCATAGAGACCCATGTAAAATTTTTGCGTTTGGTTGAATTGATCTGCTGTCCACCAGCTCAACCAGAGATCGTTTCTAAAATAAGATTGTTACAAAAGTGGAATGACAAGGATGCGTTCGTTAGTCATCAATGTTTCTTTTGTTCTATTAAATCATACGCGCCTTTAAGAACCAGATCTTAAGGTGCGGTCCAAAAGGACAGCAAAACACATACCCAACTTTAGTAACTTGGGTCAGTGTGAGTAAAAGCAAAATAAGAGGAAGTAGATAAATGCCACCAGCTGCGCTAATGTAGGCCTTATAGATCTTGCCATCAACAGACCCTGTGGAACGTTCTTCTTGCGACATCAGCCCCTTGCGCTTGCCGCCGGGGCCTGTAGATGCTTTACCAGACTCTTCTTTCTCCTTGACATCTTTCTTTTCGTTGTTGTTACTGCTCTCCGTAGCTTTGCTGACTCCAGCGATCGTTGAATCGACGCTATTATCGTCGTTGACCTCTTCCAAATCCTTATCAATATCCTCAATACCGCCGTGAGCCTTCATCAATGAAGAGAATTCACCTTGATTGGCCATTAGCTCTTGGAATGTTCCACGTTCGACAATCTCTCCATCCTTCATACAGATCACATAGTCAACTTGAGGCAATACATGAAGCTGATGTGTGACTAAGACACGAGTCTTGTCCTGTAGTGCGCCCATGATGCAGTTCTTGAAGAGGTATTTGCCAACGTGTGCATCAACAGCGGACAACGGATCATCCAACAACACGATATCGGCATCAAAGTACACGGCACGTGCGATATTAACACGTTGTTTCTGACCTCCAGAGAGATTGATTCCTCGCTCTCCAATCTCCGTCTGATCGCCGTCTGGTAAAATTTGGATATCACGTTCCAGTGCACAGTCTTTGATCACACGTTGATATCTTTCCTCATCCAAAGGGAGACCAAATAGGATATTATCCTTGACAGTTGCATTTTGAATCCAGGCTGTCTGAGGACAGTACCCAATCGAACCACCGTACTCCATTGAGCCACTTATTTTCCTCATCTCTCCGACCAAGGCATTCAACAACGACGATTTGCCGCTTCCGACTGCTCCCACGATAGCAACCAGTTGACCACGTGGAATCTTAAGATCAATGTCTTTGAGCGAGAATGCGGCCTTGTCATCTGACTGAACCGAACTTTGATGAGCTTCGCTATCCTCTGGTGAACTTGTCAAAATAGACTCTGTATCAGGTGAGGGATCCCTCTCCTGTAGTCTGGAGAGCATCTTTTCCTGAGCCAAGTTGGTTTCGCTTGAGCGTTCTGACACGGATTTTTCCTGTTGACTGTCTCTATATAGTTTCTCGGCTTCGAGTACTGAAATGTTATGGGCCTTGGCCAATTTCTTGATCGCCTTCTTCTCCGCACGCTCCTTGGCCTTGAGTTCCTTCTTTTGCTCCTTCTTTTGTTCCTTTTTATTGAGCACACGCTTGCGCTCCTCTTTTTCACGCTGCTGCAACTCTTCCATGGTCAGAGGCTTGAGTGTAGTGTCCCATTGGAAAGCGCCCTCCGTGACATTAATAGCGAATTCCGAGTTGGCGTTGACAGGAGGGAGATCTTCCAGCTCTTCTGCCAGAAGCATATCTTCAATACGACGAATTGAAACCAATGCATCAACCATGGAAGACAAAACCTGAGGGAAAATCATCAAAGGCATTCTCATGATGTTGAATAGCGACAGAGATGAGAAGACGATAGCGGGGGTTAGGTCGTTGCCGGCAAGTGAGTAGGCAACAAATGTCAATGTGGCAGCCAGTACAGGAACGGTCAAGTTTACGGCCGCAATGCCGGAACGAGATATCAAGAGGGTGCGGACATATTTGAGTTCCTTAGTACGAAGCTCCTCAAGTTTCCCTAGGAATGCCTCTTCCCATCCATAGAATTTGATTACGCGCATCCCTTGTAGTACTTCCTGTGTCAATTTGACACGGGTGTCGGTGATCAAGGATGTTTTGCGACGAATGACTGAAAGCGACTGAACAATTTTAGCCTGGATAGGACCGAACATAACCAAGAAGACGAAGCCCACAAGAGCTGTAGGCCCCAGGTTGACAAGGAGCAGAATCAAGATGAGGGTGATCATGAGAGGAGCAGTCCAAAGAATGTGAAAAAAGCCAGTAAGGAGGTCAAGACGCGTTGTATCTGTCGACATGAGATTGGTGATCTTTCCGGTTGAAAAGTCTTGCTTGGCCTTGGAACTTAGAACAAGTCCCTTGTGATAGATGGTGGTGATTAAAGAGGTGCGAACACCAACACCGGTAGTGGTGGAACGTTGCCAGAACTGATGAAGAGAAATAGTAGCGGCGATACCCATTACAAAAAGAGCGATGGCCATCAAAATGCCATGCCACAATGGAGGAGGTGACTGGCCATTAGCGCGATCTACAACACTACAATGAAATTTAGGGGGGGGGAAAGAATGAGTTAGAAGCCTGGAGTTTAGGGATGCAAATGCCTTTGATGCTGTACAGGGCTGTAAATTACCTATCCTGCACAAAGTCAATGATAGCCTTGGTAACCAATGGTTGAAAGACCTTAATTCAATTTTCGGTTGCAGGAAGTTAAAAAGGCGTTTTAGTATATTCTCGGATAAATTCATTACATTGCATGGGACAAATGAAGTGATCAGGCTCAATTTATACTCGGCAGAGGAAGGCAAAAAAAAAAAAAAAAAAAAAAAAAACTTGGGACCCCAATATACCTGGAGAGAATCACCGATGACTTTGAGGAAACCCGCGGACCAGAATTGCCAAAAAAATGTTTGGTTGAGGGCTTTCCACAGCTTGGGCCGATATGTTTTCTCCTTATCCTTATCCTTGTTCTTTTTGCTTTTTTTGCCTATAGTCGTATCATTCACATCTTTTTCGTTCTGAAGGTCAGAATTGAATGTGTCCACGCCATTGTTTTTCAAGGCCAGGGTACTTCCTTTACCCTTTGCCAGCTCTTGGCCCCAGCACTCACGGAAGCGGGTGGAAATGTAGCTAGCGCGCCGTCTTTCGGTCATCTCCCAAAGATCTTCTTTTTCTAGAGGACGTCTTGATCCGGTAGACATCACTGGCTGGACCCAGGTAAAGGTCAAGCGCGAGAAGATGGAAGCCGTGAACTCAGGACAGACGCCGGGCGAAGTACCCGGCTCTGGTAATGGGGGAATCTTCTTTTCTCTTTTAAATAGTTTCATAGTTGTGATGTAAGCGTGAACGCGCGAAAAATATTAGGCAATTAATTCTGTAGAATGATAATAATATTAACAGTTGTTAAAGGGTTAAAATAAAATAATAATATTAAAAAAAAGAAATAAAAGGATCAGATGGAATGAATGAACAAATGGCAATGTGGGACTCTGATGAAGAAACAGCTCTCCAGTTTTTGGCACAGCAGTGAATAAAGAAATATAGAGAGGGGGGAATTATGTGAAGTCAAAGTAAATTTGCACACAAAAGAGCAAGGAATGACTTGTTGGGCTAATGGTATTGCATTGATATGAATCCCTTGCTGCAGAAGAAGGTACGTGGGCAAAGGATGAGCTGAAGGAAAAAAAGAGAAAAGAACAAAGAAAGCAAAGGAGTGGGAAAGAGAAACCGTGGTCCTCTGGAATAAGTTGTTCTTTTGTACCTCAAGTGCTGTTCTTTTTTACTCCTTTTGGATTGCATTTTCTCTTCTCTTTTCTGTTCATCTGGGTTTGGGTAAAACCTTGATTTGTCATGCCATTGAATTACGATTTAACGACTGAATATGGTTAAAATTTAACAGGAATGATTTACTTCTTTTTTTTTTTCTGCGACATTGTTACATTATCCTAAGACTAGTTTTTCACTCCCTCGATGCTTCTTTCACTCCTTGGCGCAGCACGTTGCGACCATCTTTGTATATGTCAATCTTGAATTTACCCTTATTATCGCCCATCCTTGCCCATTCTTGGCAACACTCTGTCCCTCTTGTACGATGTACGTCCACACAAGTTTACCCATTGTTGTGGAGGAAATCAACAAACCATGCATTCATCCCACTCCCTATTTTTTTGACTGCGCAAACCTGTTCAATATTCTCACCCAACTGCTTCTTACTCATCCATAGACACTGAAGTGAGAAATGAAGGATTGGGGTGAGAAAAAACTATTAAAGCAAGCAATAAAGTTGCACCTAGTTTCAATGTGCCATTAACAAGTGATCGCATCATTTAAACTGCTAGGTGGGAGAATCATTCAGTCCTGTTGATATAATTTTGCTGGCTTCGAAAGCCAATGATCTGCATGCATCTGAGCACAATATAAAGAGAGAGAGAGAGAGAAAGAGAGAGCGCGGAATCATATCGCTATTGATCACAAAAAAAAAAAAAAGCTTAAATGCCATTGATAATATGCTAATGTGTGGAGGGAAAGAAAGAGGATGAAAGACCTAATGTCGATGACATGACACAGTACATTTCATCTAAGGGCTGCAACCTGCACCAAAAAATCCAATAATCTTTTGTCGATGGAATGTCATCTCGCTCGTGTTAGTGAAATGATGATTATTGCAAAATCTGCTTTTTTCCCTTCCCACAGTCTAATTCGTGCGCAAACTATGTGGATATGAATGCGTATCAATGACATTTTTTTAAAAAAAAAACCGGAAAAACCTTCAATACAACATAAAAATGCATAGCAGACACATGTCTGAATGTAACCAATCAATATCGATTTTCGCATATTTGTTCTCATGAGCACTAAGCGGGACCATTAAATCAAGGCTCGCGTGGCAGATTCAATATAATAGTGAGCTTATGAGGTTCTCTCTACCTTATCCATAAATAACTTAAAAAAGATAGGCTTTAGTGATGTTTGTAAACTCAAGGTATTAAAACTATGCAATATCCTTTTCTTCTGCCGTTATCTTAGCATCATCAGTAGAATTATTCTCCAACTTGACGCTCTTTTCTACAAGCTCAGATTCGTTATCTTGCCTAAAAAACAAGCAGAAAAAAACAAGTAAACAATAGGTATTGATCAGTATATGCACCCTGGTCTATCATTATTTCTTTTAGAGCTAAAGCAACAGTCTGTAGATCCATCATCCTTACGCCTTGCGCTTGTTACTTCCAGCTCTTGCTTGCGGCCCCCAGTTCTTGGTTGGATTCATCTGGTATCGTACAAGATTGGCCTTTCTCGATTCTGATCGAGCATCTGGATGCATCTCAAAATTAGCAATCTTCTTAGGCTCTACCGCTAAGATCCTGCCTGCTGGTGAATCTGGCTTAATATTCTTCACTGGATTCAGCTTTACCCAAGAGCGCATAACATCCCATACTGCAGAGGACGGTGCATCTGTCTTGATAGAGCCTTGCGCTGCATGGGATCCTGAGACTCTGTATCCATCGTGAAGCAAAGCTGATACAACATTGAGAAGAGGGATGCTGGTACAATGGATTGTTCCTGAGAGTCCATTGGCAGTGTAATAAAATGGTGTCTCAATCTCTTCTTTACAAACAGTTAGCATGCCCAAAATACGAGGTTGTGTTTGATAAAGAGCAGTGGCACCCTTGACATGGTTTAACATACGCTCTATGAACGCCACCGAATGAAGTTCTTTACCCCACATTGGACCTGCAACCTGCAAGTGAGCAAGAGTTATATTAGGTTGTTTAGTGACTTGGACCATCGTGTTAACCATCTTCATAGATAATTATCAGCTTAGTCATAGCAGAAAACTCACATGGAACCTAGAGCCACAATGCTCACAAGTTTGATTTACGGGTGGCCCTGTATTGACACCAAACTTCTTATTCCCCTTTGCGTTCTCCGATACTTTACCAAGGGATTGTGTATAGCTGGACTGGCATCCTGAACAAACATATGCTAGACAAGTCTTGCTTGCCGTCATCTTGACCTCTGCAGCTGAAGAGTAGACACGGACGAAAACACGGAGGTAATAGTCGATGCTCAACGATACCATAGGCACGATATGCCTCTTATAGCGTGCAGCCGAAGCTGAAAGAGTATTAAGTACTAGGCGAAGAGCAACTTCATGACAAAACTCGGCTTTAACTGGATGTCCCCCGTACTTGGCATAACTGTGAAGGAGAATATCAACACGGATTAGGATTATCCATGTTTTAGTCTGTAATAGCGACCTATGTTATCTTTATTGCAGTATGGTGGAGTATTGTGACATACCATGTCTCCGTGTAATTGCTTCCAGCGAGAACTCCTAAATCTGTGCAGGTAACGCAGAGCAAGCCTGGAGTGTAATAGCCAATAGTTAATGTTTTATGAGTATCCTAGCGCATATCCAACCATCTGTTGCCATCAATTGGTGTCAATTGTGATGCTAATATTTTACCTCCATCAGAAACAGCTTGAACAGCGCCGTCAATGAATGGTGATGCAGTTCCATATGGATCCAGATCAATTACATCGTAGCGCTTGAGAGGATCGCGGTGCTGATAGAGAACATCGCTATGGTTTGTCCGCATTGAAAAAAGCCAGTTATGAGCAACTGTCGATCCCGACTCGTCTTTTTAGCAATATCAAAACGATCCAGCTCCAATGCCTTGAGCTTACATGGCATCTCCTTGGTGAGGTTCTAGTAGGTCCGAGCTAATCCCGTTAAACTCAGCATTGCGTTTAATAGAAGCAACCGCATCTGCCTCAAGGTCGTTTGTCAGGATATGCTTAACATTAGGAATCTCTTTGGCATATCGGATTGACCTCAGTCCTGATGCAGACAATGCCTCCAAAATGGTAATCCCACGGGGTGCTGTTGGATCAACAGCTCCTTGAGGGAATTCTCTTTCTGGCAATGGCTCCAATCCTTCCTGTGCTCTCTTTGCTGCTGCAGCCTCCTTGCGAGCCTGTTTCTCTGCACGTTTAGCCGCCCGCTCCTCCTGAAAAATCTCATCCCATGTCCGGATAGCAGCGATCGAGATGTCTCTGTTGAATTGCTGGATAGGATTATAAAAAACCTCATTGGTATCTGGGAAGAGGATAGTAGCTTTGCCCTCAGTGACCTTTGTAAAACCAGCTGGTGCTGGTGCTGAATCCATGTCGGCCATACCGTGATGCTTTGTTAGAGGCACAGTGGCGTAAAATCCAGAGGTGGCGGTGCGGACGGAGAATCCTCGTGAGTGTCGTTGAGCGGGCGTAAGTGATACTCGAGATAGTTGGGCTGCTTTTACAGATAGCTTCCCAAACAATTGTGGTAGCGGGAAACCAGTCTTTTTCGTGACACTAATAATCCAAAAGGGAAATGAGGATCTTGATGTCAAGGAACCAAAGCTCATGTAATAAAGCTGATCAGTTTGTGGTAAATTTTTTTCAAGAAAAAAAAGAATAAGCTAAAATGTGGGCGGTGGCTTTGAGCAATCCTTTGACCTTGTGAGGAAAGTTCAGTTTGTCTGTCAGTCGACTCTGATACTGTAATCCCTCTTTTCTTTTTGTTCTTTGTACTTCCTTCTTTTCCATTCCATTCTACTCGTCCCAACTTCCATCGATTCAACCACAGCATATATATCAACTATGAACTCTCCCAGCACTGCACACCACCGTGCCTTTGACGAGCACTCTCGTCTGTAAGCAACTATTCATGACTTGCTCGCTGTCCAAGAAAAAAAAAAAAAAAAGAGCGACAGGGCCTCGCTTTGCGTTATGGAAAACTTGTGTTGCTAAGCAGCTAATTCCCATCGCTTTTCTTAATAGGCAATCCAAACCCCAGACTTTGGATGATATTTATGGTGAACCCGAAAATTTTTTGGAGATTGAAGTCAGGAATCCTCAAAACCACGGTAAGGGGATAACAATCGACATAATTCAGCATAGGACGAAGCAACCCATCTCAGTCAGAACATAATCAATCACCTACCGACTGCTTCCGACAGAACATAGATTACTGCATCATCTATCTTTTATTTCCCCTCCTTTCTGCTTCCTTTTTCCCTTGTGACATTGAGCTTGTTTCTGTTATTGGGAAGGAAGCTATTATGTCTCAATTGATTTCAATCACGAAATCGTGGGATGTTTCTTGTCAGACAAGACCTTGAAGGCTGGGAAAGCATGGCTGGAACCGGAAGCTTCCAGAAAACTGTAGACGTTGAAAAAGAGATCTACTAAAGCTGTTAAAAAGGGAAGATGACATCTTTTCCATCTCGGATTGTCATCGCTTTGACGCTGCCTTGATGAGGAAAGAAAACAACAGCAGGGATGGTGGTTGATATCTCTGGTTGATATCTCGCTTTGCACAAATATTCGATGTTGGCTGACCCGGATGGGCCTCCTTTTTTTTTTTTTTTTTTTTTTGAGCACTGACTAACCGAATGATGCTCGATTTGCATCTCTCCTATTTTATAAGGTGTTGCCCGCAAGATGTTTACTGACTACGAAATTGTCTGCCGTGTAAGTTTTTTTTGTGCCGCATGACCTACCGCGGTCTGTTTCTGTGTTCTATATCCCTTCTTTTTTTTTTTTTTTTTTTTTTTTCTTTCTTTCTTTCTTTCTTTCTTTCTTTCTTTCTTTCTTCTATCCTCTTTTGAAAATATGCCATAAAGTTCAAGTGCACATGTTCATGCGCACACACCACCTTCGTCTTTTTCAACCTATGGTTCCAATTGTTGTTCTTTTAATGCTCTTTGTGCAACTCGTTCCGTAATCGGAATGAAAACAGGTGAAAAAGAGCATAGTTAAGGGGATAGATAGTCGATTTATTGCACGCACGCGACACTGTCAGAAAGCTATCGACTAATTTTTTTATGATTATTATTAAAACTACCCATATAGACAAACATTCCAGCTTTCAAGTTGAAGAACTCATCAGTCCGCCGCCGTTATTCTGACTTTGAATGGTTCCGGGATGTGTTAGAGCGCGAGTCTTCCAGAGTTAATATTCCTCCATTGCCTGGAAAAGTTTTTACTAATCGCTTCACAGATGAAGTCATTGAGCAACGTCGCGAGGGCCTGGAGCGATTTTTGCAGATGTAAGTACAATTGAAATGGCATATGGGTCATACACATGCTTCTAACACCAGGTTGTTCAAATATAAACTAAACCTGTTATCAATACTTTGCAATTTTCTCTTATTGGTGTGCTGGTTATAGTGTTGCTGGTCACCCTCTTTTGCAAACAGGAAGCAAGGTGCTTGCAGCCTTTATTCAAGATCCAAGCTTTAGCAAGGATTATTATCATTATTAAACTCTTCAGATAGGATTGTCATCCTTTAGCCCTTTTTTTTTTTTTTTTTTTTTTTTTGTACTTTCTTTCATCACTTGGAGCTGCGAACTTCAGGACAAATTCAACGTCCTGATAAACTGGTTCAGCACTTCCCTCATCGAATCTACTTGTATACTATCCAACTTTTCATGGATGGGCTGCACCTGACAAACAGGCTTCTGTCGCTTCTCTGTGCTTAAAAAGGCAAATAATTAAAAAAAAAAAAAAAAAAAAAAAAAAAGCATTGCTAGTGGACGATGATTGCGCAAAGGGTTCTAGTGAGCCATTCCGATGTTTGTAACAGTACCTAAGAGCAAGACATTTTTATTGTTGCAAAGACGAAGACGAGGGAAAGTTATTTTGATGCACGGATGCTAAAACCCATTTCCCTCTGCATTTATTTACTTAATGGCATTTCAAAAAAGGAGCAGGATCTACAGATCGAAGGACTAACACAAACAACAATGAGACCACTCAATGGATTCAAGTGTTTGTCATCTTTTGAAACAGGCGGGAAAAGAAAAATAAAAAATATTTGATCTCTGAGCGGAGCAGCCAAATGCACACGACAGATGTCTAATTGTCCAGCTCCGTTAAACAATTTACAGTAACTGGGGGTAAAGAGATATCCCAGCTTTCTAAAAAATATCGTTAGCCAATGTCCATTTTTTTTTTTTTCTTTGTTGCACAAAAAAAAAAAAAAAAAAAAAAAGAAATCAATACTCTTTTGCTTAGTCGAGCCATAGTGTAGGCACATCGCGCAATCTGCCTAAATAGTATCCGATGAAAATCACTTTTACTTGTGAAAGTATTTTTTTTTTAAAAAAAAAAAAAAAAACTAGAGCTGAAGCGCGTTTTCGCCTGAGATTATGCCAAGTTGATTTGTCATGTCTACACATCTGCGCATAAGCGTTTGAACTTGTCATTCATGTTCATTAACCTGGCCATCATCGTCATTTTGTACAGAAGCACTTTCTGATTAAAACGTCCGTAGCGTAGAAGTAGTATGGCAATACTTTTTTTTTTTTTTTTTTTTTTTTTTGATATCATTTAGTGTTAGTCTTTCAGCAAAACGTCGATGACTCTGACAATTATCCAATGAACTACTTTGACAGACAACAATCGTACCACTGAGAATGCTGACATGATCACGCCTATTGACGTTACTTCATTGTAATTGTAGGTTGTCCAGATTACAATACAGATTTGGCCTCAACAAACTAGAGGAGAATGACGCCAAGATCTTTTTATTTTCACTCCCTTTGATTTTTTCGTGCGACATTTCACGGGCTAGAGTCAATTCAATTACAATTCAAGGACCTTGTATTGTAAAAAAAAAAAAAAAAACGTTTTTTTTAATTGATTAGGATCGAACCAGACAGGAACTTGGTACATGTGCAACCTAATGCTGCCTGGCTTAATTGTGTTTATTTGATTTGAAATCTGATAGTGAAATAATCCCCTTGATCGTCTGTGTTTTTTCTTTTTCTTTTTCTCTTCCTATTTTCCTTCCTCCTCTTTCTCTTCCTCTTCCTCTTCCCTTTCCTCTTTTTCTTTCTCTTCCTCTTATTCTCCCTATCTCTCTCTCTCTCTCCTCACCTTGTCTCGACTTATTTCACCCAACAACTCCTCCCTCTCCTCCTTAATTACTTCTCTCTATCTCACACGATCACATTAATCTGGATGCTGCGACCACCAAGATTGCTCACGGTGCTGCTTGCCTGCTGCATCTTTCTCTTCATAGGGGTTATCCTCTCTTCATCAGCTCCTTCTCCTTCTCCTTCTCCTTCTTACCTTCCCTCTTCATATACCCCTCGTCGTCCTACCTCCCTCAGAACCAGAGTCAATACTTATTATCATACCAAGAATGATCAAAACTCTCTTTCTTCCCCTTCCTCTCCTGGACAAGAGGATCTGCAATCATCATCCAGTGACAACGTTCAGAGGCAAATTTCGTCAAACAAAGTGACTCGTCAACTGCGATCTACCAAAAAATCAATCACTAAGCCCACATCCTTGCCCGCCAAAAACCCTGTAACCTCTCCTGCTAAAGGTGATCATCAACAACAACAACAACAACAACAACAACAAGATCATTATGGCTCAAAACGAGTTCAGGAGAATGAGACTCGATATTTGATGTATATTCCTTACGCAGGTATAACGAACCAGTTAATCTCAATTTGGCATGGTTCTTTGATCGCCAAGGCTCTGAACCGGACCTTGCTTATCCCCAACCTGAGCCCGAACGTACATGTGGAGATCAGTGGTGACGAACAAACTGAGCCGGCACCAAGCAGATGGTCTGAATTCTTCGATCTCGAGTATTATTCTGAGAAGACTGGCCTGAAGCTTGAAGAGCTGGATACCTTCTTGGCCAAGAGAGGGATTGTGGAGCGATCGAGTGTTCCAGAAGACATATTCAGTATCAACAACGACAAAAATAATGACAACATTAATAAGAATGGCAGTGGCAGACGAATGAAGCGATCCCTCAGCATTCACCAGGATAAGGGCTTTAAAGAAAGGGACAGGAAGAGAAAGGTGAACAAGAGATGGATTCAGTTGGGTTCACCTATCGTGTCATCTTCTTCTACATCTTCATCCCCATCCTTATTTTCATCCTCCTCATCCACTTCCACGTCGACTTCGACGGATACCCTTACTTTAAACTACCGAACCAATCTCTCTCCCTCTTCAGCAGCCAAAAAAGTTCCAGTCTTTCGGCCAGTCAAATTCCCCGCAGTCCAGAAATGCTTCAGTGAGGCTGGGTATGGCGCAGATCATCGGATCGACATGACCGGCCGCCAATTCCAGCAGAGATATAATATTGATCCACAGCTAATTCCGACTCCCTATCTCGATCCCGAGAATGACAATAAGACTATTTGGTCCCGTTGGCGCATGGATAAGGTCATAGAGCGGTATCAACAGCCGGAATATAATCAGCAGGAGATCTTGTGTCTGGGACATGTCTACAGACTCTTACCCGGAGGAGTGAATCGTGCCTGGGTTGAGTTCGGCCAGCACTTTCGATACACAGAGAAGGTGGAACATTTCATTGATGAGATCTTGGAAAAACTTTTACCCAGAGATCAAACAGAGGAGCAAGCAGGCAATGTTGAGTCCGTTCAGCAAGATAGAGGTTTCAAAGACCAAGATACCGAGGTCCATGCTGAGATCCATGCTTCCAGTCCACAACCTTTTATTGGCGTCCATTTGCGTCGAGGAGACTTTTATCACTACTGTCTCGGTATCACATCCCCTGCAGATCCTAACGGCTGGAACCGATGCTACCCTTCCACAGACCACATCATTTCGCTCGTCAACTCCTTTGATTTCAGATCTTCATCTTCCAGATCACTTTCTGACTATTCTACCTCAATAGTGCCCTCGTATGATGAGAATATTAACCCCGCTCTTGTTAAACGCCAGCAACACCTTTCGGAGTCTGTTATAGACAACGATAACAATAGCAATAACAGAAGCATCAACAAACCAAAAAAGCCCCCTGTCCTCGTTCTGACTAATGAACGTGATCCTGCAGAACTCGCAAAGGCTGATTCACAGGGCTGGATCAGAGTTGATCACGAGCGCTTGGGAACGCTAGAACGATTTGGACGGTACGGTCCAATCTTGATCGATGGAGCACTCCTCGCGAGAGCTACTCTGCTGATCGGAGTCGAGTATTCCACTTACTTTAGGACTGCCAGCAAGCGAGCCGAAACCTGGTATGCTGGACAGACATTGCTGGTTACATAAAAGGCTAAAAAAAAAAAAAAAAAAAAAAAAAAAAAGCCTTGGTATATACATACTATATATCCTCTTTGCATTATACATTTATTCATATATATATCTACCTATCTCATTCATAAGCTTTCCTTGTACTTTTAAAACATTCCACTCATTCACACAATCTGTATCGTAGCAATTTGCAAATAAAAAGAAATATTAAAAAGGATAAAAAAATAAAAAATAAAATAAAAAATAAAAAGCAATAATATACATATTAACAAAACTTACGGATACCAAGAAAGAAAGAATGAAAGACAATAATAAAGTAAGAAAAAAAAAATCCTTAAAGGTTTGCATGATCAGTTTACTACTCCACATACACCAAAAATTTATTCGTCTCTAGATAATGTCTTGCAAGCGCTTTGCCATCTCCTGTCGGCTGTGAGAATGCTAGATCTTTGCGCTCCAACTTGCATGCGTAGATAAATCGATCCCGAACCGCATCCAGCAATCGACTCGCAATTCCTTGACGTCGACAATGGGCTGATACCCAAATGCGGTTGATCCCACAGATAGCAGATTGAGGGACTATACTACAGAAAATGGCTGATCCCGAATGATCACTAGTTGTCATTGAAGAAGAAGAAGAAGAAGAGGAAGTAGAAGGAATCGATGATGCCGATAATGAAGTGGAGATAGAAATCTCGTTGATACCCGATATATTAGTTGCAGGAGGATTATCAGAATCCATCATTTTTGTTTCCATACTGCTGCAGCTGCTATTGGAGCCAGAAGATGGCAATGACAATGTTGCTGTTGACGACGATATTAATGATGATGATGCTGATGATGATGGTGATGATGAAGTAGGTAGAGCCTCAGGACTTGAATCAGCACTCAAAATTTCAAATCCTTGTTTGATCCGCTCTGCAACAACACACCCAATGACTTTTTTCTTGTTTGAGATATACAGGAATATTTTACACGACTCAAGTTGCTCCGGATCAAAGTCAACAGAACCAAGTTCCTTATTGACTACTTCGAGTACCTCCCTGACCTACACACACACAAATTAAAGATTTATAGTTTAGTCCTCCTTTTCCCAGGGTATCATTAAAAGTAAATAAATAAATAGATAAATAAATAAAAGGGCAAGCATGGGTTTGCACAAAGACCATTCTCTCCTTCCCCCCCCCCCCCCCATTTACCTTCCTCTTCTCCACTGGCGAGGCTGGCTTCCCAGCATCTGACATGGAGATCATGACGATCCGTGAGTTAGATAGATTAGAATCCATCGCAGATGACGACGACGTTCCTACACTAACTCGACGGTTCTTGTTTTGGTCGTTTGCTGAAGTTGTTCCAATATCATTAAATTGCGCCACAACCACCTCATTTTTATAACCCGGATAGTCAACCCCGCCAAGGGCCGCTCGATGGTATGAATCATGTGTCCGCTCATCCTCAGGTTGTCCACGCACATAAGGCATGCCACACTTTGGGCACTGATAATGTTGCTTCAATTGATCATCCTCTCGCTTGAGTTTCGTTGTAGGCTTTTTGAGAGTCATCTTAGCAGTCGCAGCGGGGTTTTTAGATGGTGATGGTAATGGTGACGATGATGATGAAGAAGTGGGGGGCATGATGGGAGGTTTGGACCGATCTTTTGGGAAAGAGAGAAAAAGCTGTTCCAGTTTCTTGGATGATTCAACTTCCTTAGTGACAGTTGCTGTCTTTGTAGCATGCGAATTTCCACAGGTTAAAGCTTCAGTCTTCATATCAGACCCATCTGATGTAACGTCTAGATTGCTGCCATTGCTGTTACTACTGCCAGTTCTGTTGTTACTGTTGTGGCTGCTGTCAGTGCTTTGAATGCCAGTGCTAGATTTGTTTTTGAGAATACCAGTGCCCTTGCCTGCGTAGGTCATGAAGAATGACGAGAGTGTAGGCTGCTTTGAAGGTATCGTTGTTCCGGTCCCTGATGCATGGCAATCGCGGTCGTGCTTTTTAGCATCAAGTGGTTTCTTCTTTTTAGATCCTGAATTCATCGGCAAGGGAGTCGAGGAAGGAATGGTCGAAGCGATGGGTAATGGGGTAGCTGTTGCCTGATTCTGCTGGTTGGATGAAGGTGCTGATGACTGAACTTCATGTTGATCCAAGCCTTGTTGCTGTCGTTGTTCAGGATCATGGTATCTTTCAGATATTGACAACGTCTTTTTGGTCCACAGACTTGGTCGTTTAGATACTACAGTCTCCAAGGCTTCAAGTCTACGCTTGGAAGGTGCTGCTTTCTGTGGAATCAGATCTACTTCCTGTTCGAGTCCATCTCTCAGAGAGGCAACGCTTTTATCTCCTATGTTCTTTTTGCACTGTTCCTTTGAACTTGATGAGAGCGAAACGGAAGGGGTTGATTTTGGGAAGCCATCGTCATCGTCATCGTCATCCTCATCCTCATCCTCATCTATTACTCCATTTTCTTGACCAAAACCATGGTCATCTGAATTCAGTTTAGTGTGGATCAATTTATCCACCAGATAGCGGGTTCCTCGCGTAGAATGATTTGAAAACTCAGGTCTCTGCCTTGAGGGGGTACTGTTGGAACTCTCGAAAACATTACTGTGGTTGCTGCTGTTGCTGGCCCATGGGCCTAGCGAGGAGAGTGAGCCCTGTTCAGAGGATGAAGAAGAAGTAGAGGAGGAGGAGGAGGGAAGAGAGGGTTTGGTGCGTCCATAGGTGGTTTTGACGGTCTTGTGAAACTTGTATTCCCTAAGATGAATAAGGCGAGCCGGCCCAATGAGTTTTCAGTTTGAATGCAAAGAGAGGGGGGAAATACGAAATACGACAATGAGTTTCTTTGCCTGAAGTCGGTTACCTCCTTGATGTGTCTAACGTAGTTGGTTGTCCCGAGTTCCCAATAGGGTCTGATCCTGTCAGTTTGTTCATTGCTACAGACATGGCAACTTTTTTTTTTTTTTGAGAACGAAGAACGTGTTTTTCTTGTCAAACTTTAAATTACACGTCACTTAGGCGTATATAAATTGTGTAACTCTATATAAATGTAACTTGTTTATAGACATTGACTACATTCCTTTTGAAACATTCTTTTTTTTTTTCAACTTTCATTTATTCTTCAACATGACGACGATTTCGCGTTCATACACTCTCTCAAATGGAGTTGAGATGCCCTCAGTAGGATGTATGTGATAATAATATATAATCTTAAGCTTGAAATCGAAGAAGAAAAAAAAAAAAAAAAATAAGAATAAAAATAAAAAAAAAAAATAGTAATAAAAGTAAATTGACTCTATAAAAAATAAATGTTTATACAGTAGGAACATATAGAGTCCAGGATGAGGAAATGATCGATGCATGCATTCTGGAGGCTCTCCGATCCGGATACCGCCTTATTGGTAAATGCTTTCTTATATATATATATATATATTTACTGCTTTTACTACATCCTTCTTGATGTTAAGAGTTTTTTTTTTTTTTTTTTTTTTTTTTTTTTTTAAAAAAAAACGCTTTTTTTTGAATCCTTAGATACAGCAGCCGTTTACAGGAATGAAGTTGCGATCGGCAAAAGTTTGAAGAGGATCTTGGAGCAGAATCTTGTCCCAGGACTGACTCGCCAGGATATATTTCTGACAAGCAAGTTGGGTAAAAAAAATAAAATAAAATAAAGATAAAAATAAAAATAAAAAAAAAAAAAAAAAAAAAAAAAGTTCTCGCTCATTCCCTAATCACCGATAAAAATATTGTTATAGCACCCAAGGATCAGGGTTATGAGGCATGCTATCAAGGTAAAAAAAAAAAAAAAAAAAAAAAAAAAGATGGACAGAAAAACAGACAATGCAACGCAATTCAACTCAACTTAACGATATTCTTTTCCTATGATGCAAAAATTACATTTTTTTTTTTTTTTTGTTTATTTATAAGCTGTACAGGCCTCTCTTGAAAATCTCCAAGTTGACTATATTGATCTCTACCTTATCCACTGGCCAGGGTATGCTTCTCATCTCATACAGCACCCTTTTTTTTTTTTTTTTTTTTTTTTTTTTTTGTTTGTTGTTTGCCGAGGATAAAATTAGGCATCCTCATAACGCTTTCCCTTTTCTTTTCCTTTTCTTTCTTTTTTTTTTTTTTTTTTTTTTTTTTTTCCCTATTTGGAACGTATAGGACTACAAAACTAAAGCAGTCGGATCCTCAGAATGCGATCAATCGTGCAGGGAGCTGGCGTGCTCTTGAAGATCTTTACCATGCTAAAAAATTACGAGCGATCGGTGTCAGCAACTATACCCTTCGACATCTCACCCAATTGGTGGATCAACCTCAATCGGTCGCAACCGCTGCCACCCCCGGCTTGACCGAGACCGAACAGGCCTCGGTCGCTCGCACCATGGTCGTTCCTCATGTTCATCAGTTTGAACTTCATCCACGTTTGTTACAAATGGACTTGATCCAGTTCTGTCAACAGCATCGGATCCAGGTCCAGGCCTATTCGAGCCTGGGTGAAGGAAGACTTGTCTCCCTGACCCCCTCACCCCCACCCGAAATGGACGCTCATTATAATACGGCTCCTATGCCAGGTCCTCTGGATATCATGCCGGATTTGATCCGCAAGTATTTCCCCACTCCGTCCAACATCGCCACCACTGATGTTTCTTCCAGCATGGAGGTTGATGGTCAGGCGACAAGCGATCCTTCAGGAACCTTTATCATTAATGATGATGCCTTGCGACAAAAGGAATATTCAAAGCGTGCAGCACAGATCTTGCTCCGATGGGGTTTACAACATGGCGCTGTTGTCATCCCAAAGTCAACTCATCCAGAGCGTATCAGGAACAACATTGATCTATTTTCCTTTGAGATCGATCAAAATGTAAGCAAGAAAATAAAAAGGCCGAAAGACGTATTGTAACAATTCTTTATCCTTTTTTCCATGCTTTCTAACGCCATTCCATTCCATCATTGTTATTCTTATTGTATTCTAGGACATGATTGCATTAGACGCGTACTCTCTTCCTGGAGAACAAACACGCTATTGCTGGAACCCTACCGACGTATTCTAATCATTTAATCTCAAAGTCAACTTGTATATAAATATATAAATATATAGTATATATAGTATATATAGTTATGGATATTGTTTATTCATGTGTCTCTAAATCCCTCTTTTTTCTTATGCCTAGAAAGATGCAAGTGCCTTGTTTGTAGTTTACAAAATAAATGTAGGAACCAGTTCACTCATCCAGACATAATACCTTTTGTGTGTTGTCCCAGAAATTAAACCCTCTTTTTTTTTAATAGTCCCTCTTGTTAATAGTTCTCAAAATACAAAAAAAAAAAAAAAAAAAAAAAAAAGTGCCAAAAATGTAAAAAAAAAAAAAAATAATGCGAAAAAACCCACTTTGTTATCCTTTTGTTGTTGTTAATTTTTTTATGTTCCTCCTTTCTTTTTTTTTTTTTTTTTTTTTTTGTTATTATCCTATATGCCTGTTTTTTTTTTTTTTTTTTGTAATGCGTCGATAACGCATTGGTCCTTGATATGATCAAGCTTCATTACAATCCGTAGCGCTGGGCAAGACGAGTTCTGGTTTCAGGGGCCAGTGAGGCAGCGAAGGCTTCCCATGAGGCGCCCATCATGTTCTTGTAACCCTGCAAAATCTGTTGTAAAAAAAAAAAAAAAAAAAAAAAAAAAAAAAAAGAGGGGGGAAGAGAAAGAAAATAGAATATCAGTATTGATCCATTATACGATAGAGAGGAGCATTAGTGTTGTTGAATGAAGTCCAGTCAGGGATCCCTACCTTTCCAAACTGTTGATCAAGTTCATGAGGAACCTCACTCCATTGAGCGACAGCGTCGCAGAAGGGGGCAAGGCTCTTGATCAAGCCCTGTGGGTTAACTTGGATCATAGCACACAGACCACGGAAAGCAGTGTCCTTCTCGTCATTGTCACGGATGGTGCGGCAGGTATGGCACCATGCCTCAGCAAAAATCTCAAGATGAGGTCCAACCAACTGTGGGCAAACCAATCCAAGACGACCAATTGTGATGGCCGAATTGTCCAACAAAGTCCTAGGAGTGGTCTCAGTTGTCAACAAGGGGATCAGGCGCTCCAAAAGGGGTTGAACCCAGGCACCCATACCTTCACCGTATTGAAGGGCAATTTCTCCTGCAGCCCAGGCGGCGTTATTACAAACAGAGACATGCTCGGTATTGGGCTGAATTTGTCCAATGAGCTCATTCATGAATGCGTTCAGGTAAGGTTTAATATGCATGAAGCAGCTAATAGCGAGGTCTCCCAACAAGGCATATGAGGACTGACGAACTTCAGCCGAAGAATCCTATTTATCATTTATAAAAAAAAAAAAAAAAAAAAAAGGATGTGATACGTCGGAGAAGAGTAAGCGAGTGAGCCAGAGTTGCTTATGAGTAATGCATCTATGCATGAACCAATCATCTACTACTTACAGCTAAGCAGACGCTCAGGATCTGGAGCACACTGGGCTGGCTGGAAGCAACCAAGCTCTCCACACTGGTGTTCAAACCTTGGGTGAGACCGCTAAGGAGGTCCAAAGCAACAATCATAAAATCCTTGTCTGGTGCTGGGATTTCGGGATTCTGGGCGTGCATCTGAGCTTGCATGAGATTTGCGTGAACAATCTTGACACATCGTTCAAAGACTGGAGGAGCAAAAGGCAAAAATTCCCTGACCCAAGGCTGTTGTGACAGATGACAAGCACTAACCAATGAAGTTGAATGATGTAGGTTAGCAAAAAATCCATCACAAATCAAATATCTAAAAAAAAAAATCTAACAAAAAAAAATCTAACAAAAAAAAAAAAAAAAAAAAAAAAGCTTGTTTACCTCGAACAGAGGAAAGAGATCTCTGTCATCATCCTGGAGTTTTTGCCATTTCTCAATGAGACATGGCATCAAAAGATCGATGTACTCCTTCTTGTTAAGAGCATTTCCGACGCTGTCAGCAAGGGTTCCGATAGCATCATACAAAATTAACAAGTTCTTCTGCTGATAAGTCGAGAATGCGTGGACCAAGGTCTTAAGAATGCCGAACAAGTAGGGCACCAAAGCATCACAAGCTTCCTCCTCTAGGGTAGCGAAAGCACTGCATCCTGCCTCCTGGACACGCTTGTTGCTGTCACTGACCATTTTCAACAACTATAAAATTAAATAAAGAAAAAACCAATCACATCAGCTTTTATGACTCAAATACTACTTTCAGTGTACATTGATACAAGAAAAAATAAATAAATAAATAAAAATAAAAAAAAAAAACTTACGCCTTCGATCAAGGGAACAAGATATACGGGACGATCCTCAGGGTTGGTAGGGTAAACGCACCAACGAGCATAACGGCCCAAAGTCCAGCAGGTGATGGCACGGACCAACGACTATTGAATTAGAACCAATGAGAGCAGCAGGAATCAATGATCTGCAAGATGAGCATTTCACATGAGAAAAAACAAAAATAACACTAAAAAATATGCATATTTTCCTTACCTTTGGATCATTGAGGGTAGTAATCAAATAGGGAATGAGCGTAGGGAGATGGGGCTCAATACCAGACATGCAGCCTTCGGCAACAGCTCCCAAAGCCAAAATACCACACTCGCGATGCTGCCAATCTTTATGGAAGAGCTCGGTTTGAAGCAAGGGCAGGAGGATATCCAACATGGAGTTGCCATAAACAGCTGAAAGAACATCCAAAGCAGATGCTGAGCACTTGCGAAGATTCCATTCCATATAGATGTCGTCGTCATCCTCATCCTCATCATAATCTTCCTCATCATCATCTCCAATACCTCCAGCGTCTCCTCCAGCGTTATCAGCCGATCCAGAGTTGGCATTCTCTGTAGTGTGGGTCCTAGCTTGATGGAAGCGAGGCTTCATATCCTCAGCACGGTCAGGCACATTGGCGTCTTCGTCATCAACATCAAGTGAAATAATGTCGAGTTCACTATAGACCATTCCTTGCAACAAAACAGGGATGACGCGGTTCAGGTAGGGACGCAGGTGTTCCTTGAGAGCATCCTGTTCGGCAAAAGCCAACCAAAACTCACATGCCTCCAGAGCCACAGACTCATCATCATCCTTTGTAGAGTAGAGCATGTATTCGACAACATTATTGATCTGTGGAATAAGCTTGTCAGGTCGGACTTCCAACAACATGACCATGGCTTGGCAGACATGTTTGCGAACATCAGGATGAGTGTCAGTAGAGAGATGACCCAAGCCTTCGACAAAGGCATCAACATTGACCATAAATGACTGCGATTTTCTCGTGATAAATTGATTGATGCAGGTCAAGGCACAGACACGGATGGTGACAACGGGCGATTGGAAATAGGTGATGATTTTAGGAATCATGAAGTTTAGTGGCCTTTCGCCGTTGATCTCCATGTCAAGTTCATCGCCAGAATCTTCACAAATCTTGGCCAGTGCCTTGAAAGAACCCTATTCATCCCAATTGCATGGGAAAAGGGAAGCGCAGCAAAATGTGTTAGATTGCATCATGTCTACTTTTTTTTTTTTTTTTTTTTTTTTTTTTACGGGCCATATGAACTCATCTATCTCCAATTAAAGTCTTTTGATTAACTTTTTTTTTTTTTTTTTTTTTTTTTCCAGTTGAACATACCTCGACCACATTAGAATCCTGGGAATCCAACAATCCCATCAAATGTGGCAAAACCTCGGGCCAGCTCATGAGTGACTTTCTGGAGAGGATAGTCGTGATGACAGTTCCGAGAGTGTTGCGAACATCTGGATCGGGATCTCCAAGGTGACGAAGGGACAGGGTCTTGACATACTCAAGAACATCCTCTCTGATTTCGGAAGAGTGGTACTGAATGTTGGTCTTGAGCAGTAATCCGGCAATAGCACGAGTAGTAGGCAACTCCTGGGGCATCTGCGTCAGGATATAGATGAGATAGTTGTTGTAGTCCGGGACACTTCTGAATGACTCCAGTTGCTATGAGATTATGAAGCATGATCACATAAAGCAGTGAAGTTAGTTCCATGATCCAATGTGATAATAGAAATAAGAAATGGATGGTGGCGTCACAACTACTGAACCAACGTGTAGCCTTATGATGGGAGAACAAGGCAAGTCTCACAAATAGTTTCATCATCTGATTGGACAATGACATGACTCGAACATGATTGTAATCTTTTTTTTAAAAGCACATGATGGATGTCATTTACCTCTCTGACTTGAGTTTGGACAGTGTTGTTCGCGGACATGGAATCCCTGAGAAGCTGAGTAAGCTGAGCCAGCCCCTCGGGTTGTGGTTGCCAGTTGAGCATGATTGTTTCGTAGGTCTACATTAGAAATGTGTGGATCATTGGTTAGTTTAATATGATATACGTTTCAACAACTGAGGTCTAGACGTTTTTTTAAAAGATAATAATAAATTACAAAGTGAAGAGATTGTTCAAGAGTGGGGAGCTCACTGCGTTACGAAGGATAAAGGAACAAAAAAAAAAAAAAAAAAAAAAAAAGCTCTTTTTTTCAACTTTTGAGTGTAAATAAAAAATAATGTGCATGTAAGCTGTACCCCAAAAAAAAGAAGAAAAAAAAAAAAAAAAAAAAAAAAAAAGTCTTTTTTTCTTCTTGTGCACGGAACACTTCATGCAGTGATCATTCATGTCAATCAAAAGACGATCGATAGTGCAGCCACCATTGTCAAAGCATATGCAATGTAAAAAAGATGCTCTACAGCTTGGATAATCAGGTATCAAAGGGGGGAGGGAAAGGGAAAAAAAAACCCCCTGTTTCGCAGTGATGATAATGAAATGAAGGATGGGCAGTAATTTGTACGGATTAAGGGAGGAGAAGGTACGAGTGGAAATGATTTATTATTTCTATTATTATTATTCTTTCATTAATTGCACCAGAAGAATGCAATGATTTCCTTACGTCTCAAACAAAGGAAAAAGAAAAAATCAGTTGTTCAATCCAATTTTTTTTTGTTTTCTTAGAAAAAGGGACAAGAGAATAGACTGAAGTTGATTCGTCAAAAAAAAAAAAATAAAAAGATGAAAAGGACGAACGAATTTTTTCTGTTGAAACAGAAATGAGAATGCGTGTATATGAAAAGAACGTGAGACCTTGAAGGGGATGTAAAGCACGGGTATCGAGCAGGTGAGGAGAATAGGACGTGAAGGAGTAAAGAATGTGAGAGGAGGGTAAAGAGAGGAGAGGGAGAGGGAGAGGGAGAGGATGAAAAAGAAAAAAAAAAATAAAAAATAAAAAATAAAAAATGGATTAATTTGATTTGGATTTTTTAGATTGGACCTTTTGATTCTAGTTGTCAGTTCTGTGGATGTGCGAGGGCCAAGTAAAAAAAAAGTGCATACGCTTCAAAGAGAACAAAGCCAAATTTTTTTCTTTGGTAGTTTATTTTGATGCCCCGCAAGAGAGCGGTCACAGATGTGAGCAAATCGCACATGTTAACAGGATTAGACTTTAGAGAAAATGTCTTGTCATCTTGAAATCACATTCAATTAATAAGACAGAAATAATATGTATCAGATAAAACCAACGAGTAATCTGCAATACATCTATCTTCCTAGGCAACTTTTATTCCAAGAAGAAAACATGGTATGACTAGGTCCTATATTTTATTATGAATAGAATGCACCTTGAGTACTATAAATGTTGAAAAGAAGAGAAAAGAAAAGCCAGAGATGAGAGGAGTAATGAAAAGAAAGAAATAAAGAGGATATTGGTCGAGCAAACTAAAGAGTTCTCAAAAGATGCATTATAAAAAGAAAAAAAAAAAAAAAAAAAAAAAGAGGAATAAGGGAGAAAGAAAAACATGTACATTTATATTATTTGCCCATCATGGCTGCAAACGGCCTCTTCCTGCTTCCTGGTTTCTGCTTCTTGTAAAGACTCAATGGTATGAAATTCTCCTTATCTGAAGATTGCTCCTGCTCCTGCTTTTCCTCCTTCTGTGCTTGTTTCTGTTTCTCCATTTGTTCGGTCGTCAAGGGTTTAAACGGAAGCTTGGTCTGCACCTTGACCTTCCGAAGTGCATCCTGGACAATGTGACACCAGTGATCACATTCACCCTCAATAAAGTAGTCAAAAACACCATTCCATTCCTTGCCAACAACAGGTGTCTTGTTCACTAAAATGACACATCCCTTCTTGTTTGCATGCACTATCTTGGCTGCTTTCCTGACCAGCAGACGCAGTCCATGAACTTTGAGCGATGTACCCATCACAAGCAGCACATCGGGTGATTTTTGGAAATCACTCAGTTGGATTCTACCAATGGCTTCCCCAAACGGGTGGTTTTCATTGTACAGGACAATATCAGGTCGTAATGTTCCTGTAGCAATTTTCCGCTTTCCCTGTGCAACGCGAATTCCATCTAGATACCAAAAAAAATAAAATAAAATAAAATAAAATAAAATAAAATAAAATAAAAAATACGCGATCAATAACAAAGGATATAATAAATAGTAGTAGTAGTAGTAGTAGTAGTAGTAGTAGTAGTAGTAGTAGTAGTAGTAGTAGTAGTAGTAGTAGTAGTAGTAGTAGTAGTAATAATAATAATAATAATAATGATAATAATAATAATAATAATAAGCAATAGCAATAGCAATAACAATATTAATAACAACAACATAAATAATAACAATGATAAATTGCTATTACGACTCTAAAAGCAACAAATTGTCCATATAACCGGATTACCATTGAGCTCACACTTTGGACAGTCAGGTGCCTCTCCTTCTCTGAAGACCTTTTCGTAATCGGTTATAAATCCATAGGGTTCACTACACAGTGTGCATTTCAACTTCCTCAGAGAGCCATGAAGTTGAACCACGTTGACATCCTTTTTGACCTTTCCCTTCTCACAAACAAGCTTGGTCTCCATCCCAAGTTCCTCCTCTAGACAATCAATGTTCTGTGTATAACATCGCAGCAGCTTCCCCTTCTCCGAAAGCATCTTTATAAAATGATGTGTAGGTGATGGCTTTGCCTTCAGGGTTTGTGCATGCAGCTCTGAAATAAAAGTATAAAAGACTGCAGTTGTGGTACAATCTCGGAACAGATTCGCATCAAACAGATCCTTGCCCTTCAGAACAGTTTTCGGGTATTGTTTCTTGACTAAATTGTATAGTCCATCCGCAGAACGAAAATCCTAACATCGACATATATATATAATTACGTAACAAAGATAATTTGTATTAAAAAAAAATAAAAAAATAAAAAAAAAAAAAAAACGCGCGTTAGGGTTACATTGTTCGCGATAGTTAATAATAAAAAAGAGTAAGTAATAGCTCTTGTATTAATATTAATATTAATATCTTTTAATACAATATATATATATATGTATTGTATTTTTTTAAAAAAAAAAAAAAATTTTTTTAAAAAGAAAAATGTGGTGAGAAAAAGGAAGGGAGGATCAAGGGCTCTGACCCTGAGAGCTCGATTATTTGAATGCTCCGTGCCACGAGCATGGGTATATGACATGAAGTTGTGTAGTGTGTTGAGCCTTATTTCAGAACAAAGAGCCAAGGGAAGTAATGAACTTTTTAAAACAAATTGGGCAATTGGGGGAATTGTTTTAGTTTCGAAAAAAAAAAAAAATATATATATGTAGAATAAAATAAAATAAAATAAAATAAAAATAATTACCGGAATGCCACTACTGCAAGAAATGCCTGCTCCCGTGACGACAATGGTCTTTTTTGCCCTAAGCATCACATCAGTCACAGTTTGAAGGTGCCTCTCCGAGACAACATCTGACTGATTCAGGTCGATTGTCAGCATGAGATGCCCTATCCGCCTGTTTGATTGTGTGTGTTGCAATTGAAATAACTTTGTTGTTAATCGTGCAAGATATAATTAAAATGCAATTAATTGTATTGTCGTCGATGGGATTTGATAAGAGGGCAGGATGGATGAACACAAGTGTGTGAAGTGTGAGAAGGTGGCAGGGAGAGGCGAAGGGTTAAAAAAAGGGAAAAAAAGGAAATGTGCCACAGTATAATCAATACAGAAAATCCAGTTCAGTTCAGTTCCTCACTCAAAATTCTTTCCTTACCCATGCCAAACATGGTGTGAGAGCCTTGCCAGACACACAGAAAAGAAAAATAAAATTTCACAGTCCAAGAATTCGACAAGTCGCATTTTTTACATCCATGCGGGACGATCTCAATTGAGTTTCGAAGGTTTTTTTTTTTTTTTTTTTAATTTTCTTTATTAGACCGATTGGGGGGGGGGGGAATGCTCTTTAAATGAATACAGGGAAGATTTGTGTCAAATGCTTTTTTTGTTTTTTGCAATACTTTTTCTTTTTCTTTTTCTTTTTTTTACAAATGAGAAGTAAAGCTGTTGATCTCCTCCTCAGCGCTCTCTGTAGTCCACATATTACGGGTGACAAAGTCAAGAAGAGCCTGTCTATCATGCTTTTTGACAATGTTGATCGCCTCTTCATTCGTGGCAGTATTCTCAGCCACAGACTCGGCAACGACTGCAGCAGCAACTTCAGCAGATACTTGACGGATACGTGGCAAGACAGGATACAACAAACCCTGCCCACGCTCCTCAACAGTCAAGGCATTGGCACAGGCACGAGCAGCAGAGTAGATCAGACGATCGCTGATGTTCGAAGGCTGGGCCAAAATACCTCCCAAACCCAGACCAGGGAAAATGTACATGTTGTTGCCCTGACCTGGTGCGCTCATGAGGCCAGTCTTGGGATCAGTGTACTTGGGGAAAGCAGTTCCTGATGCAAAGATAACCTTGCCATTAGTGTGGATCATAGCCTGCTCAAACGAGCACTCTGCCTGGTACGCAGGGTTGGACAGAGGGAAAACAATGGGTCGCTCATTCAAAGCCGCCATGGACTTGAGAACATCTTCTGAGAAGGCGCCTGATTGAGAAGAAAGACCGAACAAGGCAGTGGGCTTGACGTGCTCAATCACAGAGGCAATGTCCGGATACTGGGCACCCTTGTTGTCCTTGCGTGCAAAGTACAACTTGTGTTCCGCCAATTTGTCGCCCCGATCCAATGTGACCAGGCCCTTGGAGTCAACCAACCAAACCATCTCACGCGCTTGGTCTTCTGACATGCCGTGATCATTGACAAAGTAGGCCGCCAACTGCTTGGCAACACCGACGGCAGCAGATCCAGCGCCAAAGAAGAGGATTTTGTGTTCCTTGGCAGGGATGCCAGCCAGGCTGATTGCGTTCATGAAACCAGCAAGGATGACAGCTCCAGTTCCCTGAATATCATCGTTAAAGCAGAACTTTGTGGGCTGGTACTTGTCCAAAAGTTGGAAGGCATGCTCGGATGAAAAGTCCTCAAACTGGATCAACAACTTTGGATAGAGCGATGTGAGGGCCTCGAGGACAGCATCGACAAAAGGGAAGAACTTGTCATCACCAACACGTTTCTGGCGCAAGCCCAGGTAGAACTCATCCTTCAGCTTCTCCTCGTTGTTGGTGCCGAGGTCCAGGGTGATGGGCAACGTACGTCTGGGATCAACACCAGCACCGGCAACATAGAGCTGGAGCTTTCCGACAGGGATACCCATACCACCGACTCCTAGATCACCAAGACCGAGAATGCGGGAACCATCAGTAATGACTGCAATCTGGGGAGTAAGGGAGGGGTCCTGAGGATAGGGCTTATAGTTCTGAATGATTTGTTTGAGGTTGGGGAGGTCGTTGATGGAAAGGAAGAGGCCGTCGGGTTGACCAGGAGGAGCAAGGAAAGGATAGATACTAGAGTAGTTTTGGCATGCAGCGCCAACAGTAGGTGTGTAGATCAAAGGCAACGTTTCCTATTCAGTGAGCAAAAATTACACAAGATTGTAGAGAGAGTGGTTAATGGTCTGAAAGGAGCTATACTGGGTACTGGGTATGAGAGGATGTATCCGTATTTTCCCAAAAATGCAGTAGCCATTACTAAATGTCTACATTAATCATTAATCAGTATCCAGTCCCATCCCTGCGCGCTAATTAAAACAACATTTTCTCGCATGGTCTCACTGGACAGATGGTCACACAATTAATGAGACGGCTTTTTTTTTTTTTTTTTTTTTTTTTTTCATCTCCACACTTTAAACTGGAAGATCCATTATGTGCTTAGAAACCAACTGCTGTGGTGAAAAGATAAGCGGAGGGCTAATGCGAAAGAATAAAGTTGTGGTCGTAACAATAAAAGTATATATCGCTCCTACGAGGGCAGGGGCCATCAGCTCAATTAAAAGCTATCAATGGACGATGATCGGAGAAAGGAGGGGCGCTGTCGCCAGAACAGCAATTACAGTTTCCGAGCGGGGTGGAGAAGGGTGGAGAAGTATGCGGGGAACTTTTTTTTTTTTTTTTTTTTTCTTATGAGACATGCCTGCCACTCATTCAAAACCATTTTGCCCCATGAAAACAATAGTAGGGGTAATAACCCCTTGGGGGGGGTGTAACTGTCCAGTAAGACTATGCCAATATTGACTATTCGTCTTTGTCTTTGGCGGGTAATTTCCTTGGTCTCTCATCTCCATTTAGTTCATGTTTTTTTGTTTTTTTTCCTCTGGTACTCATTAGAAGATAATGTAGATCAATTGCCCCAATTTTTCTAAATCCATTGTTAAACCCCATTAAGAACAAAATGGTATGGAAGGATGGCTTTAAAAAAAAATAAAAAAAAAAAAAAAAAAAAAAGAAAAGAAGTATTACCTCGAGTTGATCGGTAACCAAGCCATAGAAGAGACGGACATTGGTATTCCTGAGCCAAGCCAAGAAGACATATTTCTCAATGTCCGAAGACTTGCTTCTGAGTTGAGCAAGTGCACGCTTCTTCTGGGTTTCGAATGATTCGACCTTGGCAGGGCTCAAGCCTTGAAGATGAAGGGCATTACGGGTTTCGGCGGGAGTGGCAGTACCTAGAGCAACGATAAGACAAGAAAGTAACAGTGGGATTCATCTCCGTCAGTTGAGTGATATCATATCTATAAGCCTGATTTTTTTATTTTTTTCATCTTCTCGTTCGTTGATGAAGATCAACCGTCTTTGTCATTTTCGTCATTTTTCACTTTTTGTCGCTCCCTTTGTTCAAGTAGCGATCCAAAAAAAAAAAAAAAAAAAAAAAAAAATCATTTGATTTTGATTACTTCTTAAACAACTTAAAATGTTTCTGTATTAAATTAGACTGAACTGAATTGAATTAAATAATAAAGTAAACAAAGCTCCAGCTCAGTATAAGAAAAAGAGAGTCTGTGGAGTCAAATTTCCATTTACTTTTTCACAATTGTGAAATGCACTCACATCAACTTCAAGACTGAACAACAAGTGATGACCATTTAAAAACAGGAAGGATTATTTTTTTTTTTAAAAAAAAAAAAAAAAAAAAAAAAAAAAAAGGGAAACAGCACCTCTTTTCAACTATATAATAATAATAATAATAATAATTAGTTAAAAACTTACTCTGATTAAGGTAAGGTGATTTTGAGATCTGTTGGATGCTCTGGCTGTTCGAGTTATCGGTGACGGGCATGTTGTCTTGATGATCGCTGTAGTAAAGCTCGGTGTGATTGGGTATAGCGGTTGAGGCCGAGGAGATGGAACGCGCGAGGGTGCGGATACGAGTTGGAGAATAAGACTGAGTGGAGAGAAGAGAAGGAAGAGAAGTAGAGAGGCTGCGATGGGACTTGCAAGAGACTGCTGATGAGATGCTGTGGGGTGTAGCAAAGGAACGAGGACAAGAAGAGGAAAGAAAGGAGGAAGAAAAGGAGATTTTGCTGGCCTTTTGAATGAAAACTGAGCGAGCAGTGAGTGATCGGGATAGGGTATAAGATGACATGACTTTTTTTTTTTTTTTTTTTTTTTTTTTTTAGTTAGTTTTTCCTTCCTTCTTTTAGGAGTAATTGATCGAAGGATGTGTTGGATGAGATGGGCTGCTTGGCGATGTTGGGGGATCGTAGTCGGAGGAAACGGGATTAAAGGACGTAGAAAGGGGGGAGAGGTTTTGAATGAAGTGATATTGCTAATTGAGATTAATAACTAGTAACTAAACGAGTTTAAACAGATAATAATAATAATAATAAAAAAATAATAAAAAAAAAAGAAAGTTCAGTTCGCCTGTTCACGGAGCAGTGTAAGTTGGATGTGTAAAAGAATGCGGAGTAAAGAGTCGTTGTTCAATTATAGATCTCTCTATGAGCAATAGTATAATCAATTGAATTACATATTCGATAGCTCTGACTCTTTATACCCGCACGTCAAATCACTCATTTGTCACACACTTTTAACGCTTTCACTTCTATCGTGAAAAGTAAAAAAATAAAAAAATAAAAAAAAAAATAAAAAAAGGGATCGATTGCAATAGCAAAGGAACAACATCGAGGAGAGAAGGGCATGGCGGGGAGAAGCGTGAAAATTAGTTCACCCTTTTCTTCTGTGTTCGGGCGTCAGAATGAAAGGATGCTTAAAGAAGAATGTGTCGACCCTGACTGCCCCATCGATATTGGAGTTCATATTAGTGCTAACTAATTTGGTCCCAAAGCATTCTTTGTCTTCCCCTCCCCCCCTTGAGCATGAAGTTGACCCATGTGCAGTTAGTTAGTTGGATAATATGCTTATTCTGTATGTATATACTTTCTTTACCTTTTGACTAATAATAAACACCAACAGTAGCACACCGGCAATAGCGCAACAACAATAACAAAGGAAAAATATATATAAGGTATAGCAATCTGATCAAATAGAAAAAAAAAAAAAACAATAAATGACAATGAATAATAAAATGATAAATAATAAATAGTAAATAGTAAATAGTAAATAGCAATGGAAACAAGACAAAGTAGGTCTCGAACGAATAGAATTGTCGATCAAAAGATGAATGAGTGAATAAGTTGGTGGGTGTAGAAAGAAAAAAAAGAAAAAAAAATTATGGCCTTTGAACCGTGTGTCATTTATATTTCGACGTTATTGGTTTTTTTTTTTTTTTTTTTTTTCCTTTGCACACGGAGCAAAATAATAATAATAAAAAAAGACGCGTTCGTGTTACTCACTCACCATGGCTGGACAACGTTACAAATGTTACTCACCATTTCCCAAAAAAAAAAAAAAAAAAAAAAAAAAAGAGATGCATTCATACATACCTCGAAATACATATACTAGGCAAGTTAAACTAAACATTAGTTCCATTATACATATGCTGATTTAACTATTAAAGTATCTCAAAAATACATTTTAGTTATTATACAAACATCGATGGTAGAATCACCTCATGTCATTCCTCTTTCACAACCAGCTCTTTCGAACCCAAAGCCTTTATTACTGTGAACCATTTCCATTCTTTGATAGGATCAGCTATAACTGATATGCGATATATACATAAAAATATAGGGAAAGAGAGAAAGAGAGAGGGAGAAAGGGAGGGGAAGTTGATATGCTCTCATGTTATGCTATTATGCGTTTGTGGGTTGTTTATTGTGTAGCATGGTCTATTGTTCCTCTCCTGCCTTTTGAGGTGAGCAATATTTTAAAAAAATAGTCATATTTCATGCTCCGGATCATTCCGAATTACAAGGAGATTTTTTTTTTTTTTTTTTTTTTTTTATTTAAAAAAAAAAAAGCATTTTGCCCAACGTGGGGTAAGTTTGAACTGCCATACCATGCCATGCCATGCCATGCCATGCCATCCAACAGCGGGCAAACAATAGCCAACACATTGTATATATAAAGGTTTATGTTATATATATATATATATACGTTTAGATAGTCATAACCATGACAAGGAACCGTCCCGTCATTTGTGCACGCAGCCATTTTTTGTTGTTGTTGTTGTTGTTGTTGCTGTTGCTGTTGTTCTCTGGTTGTGGTTTTCTGCTGGATCCTGTTGTCCATAAACAGAGTGAGCATGTCTTTGCATAAACAAATATGTTTGTAAAAAGAAATAAAATAAAATAAAATAAAATAAAAGGGTTGGATTGATTCCAGAGCATCTCCAAGAAGAAAGAAAGAAAGAAGAGTAATAATAAATGACTGACCTGAGTCATCTCCCGAAGTGACTTATACAAGTGTGTATACATCGTAAATATATACATACATGTGCTGAATATCCTTGTTTGTGTCCGTGTGCATTTTTTTTTATTTTTTTTATCTTTTTTTGAGGGTGCATACCACTCAGGGTGTATTTTGGACGAATCGACTTGCAAGCAAGCTCCCGATCATTACATGAAGATGTGCCTTGACCCTCTTCCTACTCTTCCTCTTCACTTTCACATGCTGCCATCCAGGACATCTAACAAACGCGTGTCTACGCCTTATTTTAAACAAGTCAAAATAGCTAAATTATCTGCTGATTCTAAATTTCTGACACTTTTTACTTTTCTTTTTTTTTTAATTCCCAATTGTTCATCTCTGCCTGCAGATTCTGTATGGTCTAATAAGGTAATTTGCGGGGTATCCAATCCTAGGCTCATTCAATCCATGACCTCAAAATGACATCTCCACATCAATGCTTTAATGCTTCTTTATCTTTATGGCTCCTCCGAGCCGACATCCTCTCCTTAATCTATTGACAAACAATACTCCGAGCCCGAAATATAGAATCAATGGTATATATCTTTTTTCCTTTATTTCTTGCGAGACATTAGAAATTAGTTGCAAGCTTTTTTTTTTTTTTTTTTTTTTTTTTTTTTTTTTCCTTATCATTTCTTCCCCCCCCTCCCCCCCCCTCCCCCCCTCTACTTCCTAAAAGCATAGATGGATATATATATATATATTTTTTTATCTTTAATCATCCTTTTCATCTCCCTTCTCTTCCCTCACTTTGAGACAGTGGAGATGAGACAATCGTATGAGGACTCTTGGTTTCTGTCAAGGCTTGAGTCTCAATCATCCTTGCAATATCATCCAAATCTTTCATCATCTGTGGATCTCGATACGATGTTGATGAGGTCCCAGTCATTGGCCTAACACCAGAATTGGACACTAGACTCTGTCCATGTGCTTTCCCTTCATGAGCGGCTCTTCCTTCCTTTCCATTTTCTGCCCCATCCCCAGTCATTTGTCCGGCATGTCCTGCTGGAGAGAACTTCAATGACGAGGAGGCAGCCGCGAACGAATTGGCATTGGAGGCTACATGTGATGCCGGAGCCCCGACAAGGATCGAATGCGATCCATGGACTCGTGTAGGCGTCAGTGGCTTATACAGTCCGTCCGCGTCCAGATCTCGTGCGTTAACCAACTGTGTTCTAACCCCAGGAGAGGATCTCTCTATCCAAGCTTCCTTCTCGGGCACACTCTGTGGGCCTAGGGGCTGTCGTGGAGAATTGTTGCCATCTGCATCAGGGGCCAAAATAGTACTGATGACCGGTGTATGGATTGTAGGGACTCGACTCAACGTAGAAGATACTTGACTTTGACTCGAAGGGTGTGCAGATGACAATGCTACTGAGCTTGACGATACTTTGGATGAAACGGGTCCCGAGGATTTGGAGGTAGGATATGAATATAATGACATGGGTGATGTAGGAGGATGATTGTCTTGGGAACGCAATGGTGAATCGATGTAGGATGCATTGACATTAGCAGGGTATTGATGTTGTGACATTGTGGGATGATTGAGGTGTGAAAGCGATGCTGAAGTATAAGCGGGTGATAATGAGCGCGTTGATGAGAGGCTATCTTCTGCTTGGTATAGCGCAGCTGCCAGAGCGGCATCATCTAATGTCCCTTGATTCGGTAATGGCGGGGGAGCGTATACTAGGTTCACATTATTAGGTGGGCGAGATGCGCCGTTGATTGGTGGAGGAATTACATTAGGCACAACATTCAAGGGAAAAGCGGCCCCAGCTGCCAGTGCCGTGGAGCTGGACGGAGGTGGGAGTGGATAGGCGTCTGGCCTTACAACTGTAGCAGGCATCGCACCACCACCGTAGCCATCTGTAGTATAGGCCGCATGATACATAACTGGCATCCCTGAACCTGACTGTGATACAACCTCAGGGCCAGAGCCTGTGGGTGACGGATGCTCAGAGCCTCTGCCATGCATCAGGTGATTCACGTCGCTCTGATTGTTGTGGCTGTAATGATTATGGTTTCCATGTTGCTGATTCCTCTGATCTTTTTCATATAAAGGTTGCTGAGGAAAGTTTGACCCATTTTTCTGATTGCCACGACGGAGTCGCTTTTTTCTATAAAAAAAGAGTCCCAAAGCCAATCCTACAACCAAAAGAGCCACTCCTGCACCGATTCCACCTTTTGCCCCTGTAGAGAGTCCGTCTGATTGGCCTGCATTGTCAGTACCGTTACCTTTATTATCCTCGCCTCTGTCATTTGTCACACGTGGCCAGATGCTGTTTAGAGGCGCACCTTTGTATTGTGTTGTCCATGTCCAGGTATTTGTGTCAATGACAGCCATGTAAGGTGTAACATATGTATAATTAGTGCCGTCTATACGGAAACCTGTACATCGCAAAGTAAAAAAAGTAAGGGGAGACAAATTGATGCACCATGGAGGAGCGTCAATTGTTTGTGTATTATGGGCGCATAGATTGGGCGAGAGGGAGGTTAGAGAGGCATAAAATACGATTCGTTAGTGTCATGATAGTGTCAAATAACTTGAACACTTGAACAACTTCGTGGAACCATGACCGTCAGCTCTTTGATTTGTTTGCTTTTTTTTTTTTTTTTTTTTTTTTTAGACTAGTCTATTTGCCCGTCTTCTGTCTTCGTTGTTATTACAATAAATACATTTTATGCATCCCCCCTCCCCTCTCTTCCCCAAAGTCATTTTCAGCACATCTGTTCAACTGCCAGTTTAGTATTTGCGATCAGCAAATCCCATGCACACACGTTCTATGAATTGCACTCTTAGTATAACATCTTGTGAATCCCGAAAGTCTTACCTCCGATAATGATAACCTGTCCATTAGGTCCTAACTGACAAGTATGTCCCGCTCGCGTCATGGCTGCAGGGGGTCCATTAATGGTAATAGATGTCCAAGACCAATTACCTACGTTGAGGAGCCATGCATCGCCATAGAAGGTAGTAGGGTCTCTACCGCCCTGAATGAAAACGTCTCCGTTCGCTAGTACAACTCTGCATCCTTGGTAACGAGCCGCAGGTCCGGTGGAAAGCTGTTGGGTTTGCAATGATAGAGTTTCACGACTGGCTCCTCCCGAGACTAGATATCCAACATTGAGTGGTGTGCAGGCGGAGGCGTAGCCCTGAGTGTCCATTCTTACGCAGCCTGCCATCACAAGTATCTTGCGTTGTGTCGGAAGATAGAGCACATAGGGTTCGTAAAGTGTTGGGATCGTTGCCTGATTAAAAGATAGGGTCCATTTCATCTCACTGGGACCTTTATTATTTGTATCCAAAACACTGAGTTCACGTAAGAAGACATCGCGGTTGAAACCGCCATAAATATAGACCAAGCCTGTGTGGCGATCGAGTGCCATGCCGACGTTGCTGCGTTTGTAACCAGTCATGGTGCTCATGCCTGGAAGTGTAGGGGTGATGGTCCATTTAGCATGGGCGACATCATAGATATATGAGAGTGGGCCATCAATGTCTCTGTTTCCGCCTAGAATAAGTTGTTCTCCATTCATACTAGGTGTTGCCTCAACCATTGTGTAAGTGAGATACCCAGGAAGGGTGACCCATGGCGGGGATGTGGTGTCGAAGTTCTGGGTAAGATCGATGCGTAGGAATTGGGAGGTGCCAGCGTTGGTCACAGCGAATTTGATGACGCCCCCATAGAGGTAAAGAGATCCATCAGATAGGATAGCAGAAGCTGCGTAGGATATGGGTTTATAGTTCGAGGCGTTCTGAGCAGCTATTTCATGGCTAAAGATGAGCAGCAACAGGAGGCGAGCGAGGCTCAGGAGAGATATGCCGTGGATGACCATGGCCCTGAATAAGAAAGTGCTGAAATGTCGTCGTAGACAGACAGACAAACAGACAGAGAGATAGAGAGAGGAGAGGGAGAGAAAGAGAGACAAATCTATTATAGTGATGGAAGAGCAAGTCTATGTTGTGTGAACGGTCAGGGTAAGGGTTAGAGAGAGATTATGTGTGTGTGAGTGTGAGTGTGAGTGTGAGTGTGAGTGTGAGTGTGAGTGTGAGTGTGAGTGTGAGTGTGAGTGTGAGTGTGAGTGTGAGTGTGAGTGTGTGTGCTTTTTGTTTGTAATTGTTGCAGGACAGTGCGTGTGAGAGTGCTCCTGAGAAAAAAAAAAAAAAAAAAAAAAGAATTGGGTGGCAGGCAATATGAGAAGAGAGAGGTGATGATGTAGATAGGAGAAAATAAATAAATGAAAGGACAAAGTAAAAAAGTAGATTGTGCAAAGGGAGGGGGAGGGGGAGGAAGGAAAGATGAACCGATTAAATGAATTAGATGAATTAGATGAATGATGAGAGGATGAATCTCGGTTTTCCTGAAAGAATCGATTGAGGTGTTCCTTGAAGAGCAGAAAAAGAAGAAAGAAACTGTCTTTTTTTTGCCATCTCTTCTTGAATGAACCTGAAAAAAAAAAAAAAAATCGACTAAAGAGAAAATGCTGTCATCCATAACTGTATGGTTTATATTATACATTTTGTTTATTTCGTTCAAATATAACTTTTTTTTTTATTCATGAAAAATGAGCCCCTACAAAAGGTACATGTACACTGGGTAAGGTGCCAAGAGCAAAACAACCAATGACTGAGCCTAGACACTCTCCATCCAGTTTATTCATCTTTACCTTTTGTGCATGTGTTCATGAGTTTTATGAACCCGTTCATCTTTTCATCTTTCTGCGCTGTGCCCCGCCCTCTCTCTCTCTCTTTTTTTTTTTTTTTATTTTTTTTTATTTTATTTTATTTCCTATTTCTTTCTTCTTTTTTTTTTATTCTCAATCACCCTTTATCTCTTTACGCCCAAAACAAACAAAAGATCGATAAAAAAAAAAAAGAAACGTTGAAAACAAACCGATCACAAGCAAATGCTTAAATTAACTGCAGTAACGAAAAATCTTTATTCCTTGTTCTTGACTTTTTAAGTTGATAAGCATTTCCACAACATGGTTCAACTCCTCCCCCTTTATTTTACTTCTTTAATTCTTCAAGACGTCTTGCTCGTTTTATGAATCCTCATTATGGATCTACAGGAACCAAAATATAAATATGTATATATAAAAAGACTAATCATTCAATTTATTTATTAATTCTAATACAATCAATCCCAAACATCCTGCTGCGCGATGCTGTAATAAAAATACACATCCAAGCTTTTTCTTTATTTGTAGCTTCTTTTGTCTCTCTCCCTGCTGTGCTCTACCCCAAACAGACGCCCACATCCCGTCTCAATAATTAAAAAAAAAAATTATTAAATCAAGCAGAATTAAAATAAAAAAAAAGCTTCTGTAAGTTATACTATTATATTATATTCTACAAGTTCAAGAACCCATTCATAACATCATCTTCATCCTCTTCCTGCATCTCTAAGCTTCCCAGACCACCATCTCCATCACCGCCTGAACCATGATCATCGTGACCAAGTAGCCGTCCTTGGTTTCCTTGCTGTTGATGGTCATCATGACTACTATACTCCTGGTTACCATAAGAATGGCCCTCCATAGTCGTATCCATCTCTAGCCCTGTCATACCCATACTGCCCATCCCTATCAGATCATCCTCTCTATCATCTCCATCATTCGCTAAAAATGAATCGCTCTCATCCGGAAGCGATGTCATGGGCAAATCGTTGGACGTACCCTGATTATTTTGCCCATGGTTTGTCATCACATTGTTGTTCAGCATTGGCATCGTAGCTGTGTTTGAGGATGGGGATTGATACTGATGATGATGTTGCTGCTGCTGCTGCTGCTGCTGCTGCTGCTGCTGCTGCTGCTGCTGCTGCTGCTGCTGCTGCTGCTGCTGTGCTTGTTGTGGTGTAGTGGGTGTCTGTGGCGTCTGCGGTGTCTGCGCTTGCTGAGCTTGCGTATGGAGCAAGAACGGCGATCCTAACTGAGCATGTGACTGAACTGGCGTTGATCGAGAAGCTGCTGTACTGATCGCTGGCGATCCTTGCCGACTTTGGGTCCCTCCATTGGATGTCGCTTGACCTCCTCCTTGGTCCGCCGTTCCTGCAGGACTCTGTCCATGATTCAGTGCCCTATGTAATCCGTTGAGATTTGCTCCAGTAGACGGAGGACTGAACAAAGAAGGATTGGACTGCCCAGGACTCATCATGGGACTATTCTGCCTGCTATGCCTCTGTTGCTGTTGCTGTTGCTGCTGCTGCTGCTGCTGCTGCTGCATCAGCTGTTGTGTCTGCCATTGTTGCTGTTGTTGTTGTTGTTGTTGTTGTTGTTGTTGTTGTTGTTGATGTTGTTGGAGTTGCTGCTGAAGTTGGCTGGGGTGATAATGCTGCTGTTGCATCATGTGCAATTGTAGTTGGCTCAGCTGCTGTTGTTGATGAGGCCCAAGTTGCATCTGAACACCATGTGGGCCTAGCATTCGTCTTCCCGAAAGCGGCATTCCTCCTTGCATCCCCTGTACACCCTGCATCGGCACCCCCATTGACATTGTCTGCCCCATCGGGTTTGTTCCCAACATCAACGGCTGGCTCATTGGTTGGCTAATGGACATATTAGGCTGAGCGTTCGACTGTACCCCACCTAAAGGATATCCCTGCTGAGGTACCATCTGTGGGCGCTGCTGTTGAATCATCATAGGCCCTGACATCGTCATCCCAGGATGCATAGTCTGCATAGACTGCATGGGTCCCAAAAGCCCCGGTCTTGACTGTGTTGTTGTCATAGAGTTCGATACTGCTACAGCTTGGAAAGGGGATGGGCTGGCGGCTCTAAGTGGTGAACCAGGCAAAGCAGCAGTACGTGAAATATTTGAATCCTGCTGTTGACCTTGTTGCTGACCTTGTTGCTGAAGCGACTGCAATACTGCTTGCTGAGGTAACAACGGTGACGGTGCTGATCCAGGTGTCTTTGGTGGTAACGATTGGTGCCTGACAAGAGGGGAGCTGGTCTTGCTACCCGTAATGGACGCAGACCTGATGCCAGGAATATGGGGCGGATGAGTAGAATGTGGTGTGCCAGGGACATGAATAGGGGATGCCATTGAGGCAACAGAAGTATCAATAGACAATGATGCAGAAGAGGGTTGTGTAGGAAAATTTGCAACGGCTGGACTGTTCGGTAAACTGCCAGCTACAATCCGGTTAGTCTGTACAGCAGATAGATCGTTTTTATGGCCAGTGACGGTGGGTGTGGCCGGCGCTGATATTGTCTCTGAGTTCTTGTTTTTGGCTGACCCCACATCATTTAGAGCTGATACACTTGACAGTTTAATGCCTTTGGTATCAGACAACGCTTCCACAGTTGGTGATACCATGTTATTCGTTGCACCGTCTGATGGCTGTGGAGTAGATGTAGTACTGCCTTGGAGAGAATTATTACCATGTACTGCTGCAGAGTTTACCACTTGTGGTGCGGTTTGGCCCGTTGGTTGATGTTCTATTACAGCGTGAGGTGTCTGTAATGTACTTCCATGGGACTGTGTAGGGCCTAAAGGCTCTGGTGTGACAATTGCAGGGCTATTGAGAGCCACTGAAGCTGCCGGAACGCCTGGAGTAGACATTTGATGAGAAGATTGTGTAATATGCAGAGATGAAGGTAGAGCATGATTCACTTCCGATCCTGCCTGCTGTTCCTGTGAGATTGCTTGTAGCAGAGGTCGCTGCATAGGAATGTTAATATTCTGCCCATTAACAGCTAACATTCCATGCGTCACAGGCGATGCCAGATTAGCTATGGAAGTAGTTGCGGAGATAGGTGTATCTAGTATCTTAGGCGTCGAAGAATGAGATGGTGATGCAGGGGTTACCGTCGATGTTACTGCAGTGTTGGTGCTAGCTGTATTGATGGATAGAGATGTAGGCACTGTGGAGGCTGTGCTATTAGGCGCCTCAAATTTCTGTCCAGGTGAGGTCTTGTCTTCAGTTACTTCAGGCTCGACTAATGCTAATCTCTTCTGTACGGCAGCAAATGCTACAGCAACCCTTGGGAGCAGCGTCATCGCTTTTACAGCTGAGGGGAAGCGGGCAGGGGGAAGTGGCGAGAGATCAGGTTTTGGTGGTGCAGTTTTCATCATCTAGAGTCCCCCATAGTAAACGAGGACAGTGAGTCAGATGCTGTATGGGCCATAGAAAAGAAACGAAATTTGGCCTGATAATGGGCATAGCCATACTCTACTTACCGATCCTCCTTTTGTAACTCCCGACCAGGTGGCCAGATACGACAGTGTTGCTTGAAGCCGAGCTTGATACCTATTTGGTTATGTAATAAGAAAAGGGTTAATCACTGCAGCACAAGATTGAATCTAGGTAAATCAACCTGGAAAAACACTTTAACTTACAATAAAAAATCTGGGTCCATTGTTAGATGATGTGTTTGGTAGTCAACGCAAACGCCTATCAATGCTTTATTCAGCTCCAGTAGCTTATTTCCAAAGAATTTATTTAATAGAGAAGAGGAATGTAAGTTATCGAGAAGTCTGCTTCTATTGCCAAAACCTCTCTCGTCCCCTTCGATACTTACTGCCTGCACTACTTGTTCGTCGATATCCAACTCGACAGGTGTGGAAGGATCGACAGCCAAGGTAGAAGGCGCGTTAGATGGCGCTTGCTGGATCTCTGTTGAAAGGACACCAGATACATTATTGAGCATTGATTTAACTGAATGCGCTTGCGGATGGTGTGATTGTGGAGCATATTGTGGGTGCTGTGGCTGAGGTTGAGGCTGAGACTGTGGCTGAGACTGTGGTTGTGGTTGAGGCTGTGGTTGGAGCTGTGGTTGAGGTTGTGGAGGTTGAGGTTGAGGTTGAGGTTGAGGTTGAGGTTCATAGTGCTGCTGCTGCTGCTGTTGTTGTTGTTGTTGTTGTTGTTGTTTTTGCAATAACTGTTGTTGTTGATGTATTTGAGTCATGATGTGTCCTTGCTGTATTTGTAGTTGCTGTTGTTGTTGCAACTGCTGCTGCTGGAGTTGTTGTTGCTGCTGTTGAAATTGCATTTGTGCCATCTGTTGCTGTTGAGGAGACATATTCTTCAAAGACGCCCTTTGTTGCATCAGTAGCTGCAATTGTTGCTGTTGCTGTTGAAAGTGCTTTTGCTGCAGTTGATTAATCAAGAGCTGTGTGTGATGCAACTGCTGCTGCAATTGTCGGAGCATATTTAACGCCATCATGCCATTACCTTGAGGCAATTGACTCCCAGGCTGTGATACATGAGGTACTTGGGTATGTGCGAGAGGCTGAGTCTGGTTTGATATTTGGGGCTGTTGTAGAGATTGCATCTGTTGTTGTTGTAGCTGTTGTTGTTGTAGCTGTTGTTGCCTGAGCTTCTTTTGAATCCGTGCGCTAGGTATGGCTGCTGCCGGTGGTTGTAAGCCTTGTGTAAGCGGATTAAATGTTGGTGATGTAACATCAATCCCTCCAGTCCACCCTCCCGGATTTGTAACAGCTGTCATCGCAGAAGTTGTCGAGCTAGCCGCCACAGTCAAGGGAGAGTTTATAACAGATACTGGTAGAGATGGTGTTGAAGAGGGAGCAGAGGCGATTGTGAATGGTGTCGAGGTCGGAGTGGCAATGCTTGAGGTGGCACCCACAGCGCTCGCAGGTGTACCAATCACAGACGGCAATGTACTGACAGCTGTAGTGCCTGCACTTACACTCGCTATACTTGATGGTGTGCCGTCACCTATTGACGTGAGCATAGTCGGTGCTCCTTCCATGGCGACCTTCGCTCCTGTTGACATCGCAGTCCCTGCAGCGGATCCAGAAGGAATTGAATTTTGATTCTGCTGAAACATTTGCTGTAACTTCTCCTTTCTTGCATTGATATCCAGAGTCCCTTCCCCAATCATTCCAGCATTGAGATTGTTCTTATTTAGTTGTGCCTGTAGAGCTGCTTGTTGTGCTGCCCAGATATCCTTTTTAGTCATTGGCGGTGGGGGTTGCGGATTGTAACCCGTGCCTACAAGATTCAGTCCTGCCACCTGTTGAGGATTGGTTAACCCTGACATAGTATTGGGTGCGCCTCCAATACTTGGTTGTCCAGATTGGGGCTGACGATGTTGTAAAGCTTGATAAAGCTGATTCTGTGTTTGAAAGGGTTGAGATGCAAAGTTATTCATTAAGCCAGGTCCTGGAGACTGTGCGAATCCAAGTGGTTGATGGGCTTGTTGATGAAAAAGGTGTTGTTGTTGCTGCTGCTGCTGTTGCTGTTGCTGCTGTTGCTGTTGCTGTTGTTGCTGCTGCTGCTGCTGCTGTTGCTGTTGTTGCTGCATCTGCATCTGCATCTGCATTTGCATTTGCATTTGCATTTGCATTTGTGCTGGCATTGATATTTGCTGCTGCTGCTGTTGAGGCATCGTCTGCATCGGAAGCTGTTGCTGGAACTGTGGCATGGCCTGGAAGTTATATGAGTAGGCTTGATCAGCCGAACTCAGAGGGTTTGTCTGCATGGTATATTGTCAATTCCAGGAATGAATAGCGGTTGCTCTGGAATCAACCCTTCCTTCCTCTCTGTTCCGATGTTATTTCGTCTTAGACTACAGAGCACTGGCAGCGAGGACTAAACAATGGGTCTCTTTTAATGACCTTTCCGAATTCAAGTAAGCAGCAGAGATTGTTCGGATGACGAAAACTCTGTGACCAAGCTGAGAACTGAACTGAGTGGTATGCAAAGCACTGTAGGTAGGTTAGGCGAAGGATGGATGTCTTTTGTCCTGGTAGGTATTATTAACAGGTGAGATTTCCTTAAGTCAAGGTGGTGAGGGGATGTTCCTGAAGCGATATTTTTATAAAGTAAAATGGGTTGTCGCAAAAGAAGGACGCGTCCAAAAGTGATATAAAAAAAAATTAAGTAACCTATTCTAATGACGTGCCTAAAAGTGCATGTACACCAGATCCACGTTAAGTAGTTGTAGGATAACGAGGTTGAATGAAAGAAAGGAAGCGCTTTATGATGGAAAATGTAAGTGACATGTCGCCAACGACAAAATGAACACATTCATTTCAAAGAATGTGGCTTGGATTTTCTTTTTTCCAAATAGCCAACGGACAAATGGCAAAAGACCCCATTCTGATAAATAGCAAATATATCAAAGTTCATTTGTATGCCTAAAAGTAATATAAAAGGACTATGGATGTCTAGATATATATATTTAAGTAGAAACAGTACGGTGCTATACGGGAAGCTAGGCCTGTCCACTCAAATAGGATCTAGAAACAGGTTATGACAAAAAGAAAGGAGAACAAGAGTAGATGGCACATCGCTTTATCTAATTTTGCTTCTTCTCAAAGCGCTGTGGCTGTTGCACGCTGAGGTTCCATGTGACGCCAATGAAGACAATGGGGATCACGATTACTACGATCAGCAATCCCATGAAAATGCCTTGCGAAAAAAATGTGTAGTTGTGGAAGATACCGCTCTGTTTTTGGGACGCTGGATCTCCTGGCAACTGACGCGCACTCAAACGGTGCTTAATGGGGAACTCTTTAGTCTGGCTTGACGAATAAAGAACCAGAAAGTTATCCTGAAATTTATTGCGAATTTGGCTGATGATCTTGTCAAGGCTTTTATCTACAACCATTGGAATGAAACATCAGTATATCATAGCTTGAAGTAAAAATTTACCAGGACTGTTGCTACATACCATTTTCGACCACGGAACCCGAGTCAAGCCTCTTGTAAATGACGGAAGGGCCTTCGAGAGTATTGACGGTATCTGTTGATAGTAGGCAACGTATATATTTTCAATGATATGCTCTGATGTTGCGATCCCGAAAATGATTACAAATTGCGTATTGTTAGATAAATCATCGTACCATCAGCTTCATTGGCGTTAACAAACGATGTTTGACATTTCTGCGATAGACTCTCCGCAAGCTTTTCAAGATCCATTGCGCCATCAATGAACGGAATCTGGACTGAACTTGGGGCCTCCTGAACTTGGTTCTAAAGACAAAAAAAAAAAAAAAAAAAAAAAAAAAGAATCAGTAATGTATACGTTCTGTAAAAAAGAGTAATACGCCATTATCTCTACTTATCCCGTGTGATGCTATATTCTGTGGTACCTTTAACCTGTCCCGTCCTCGTCCCAAATCAGAAGAATGAAGCTATCAAATTGAGCCATATATAAAAACAGCAGACACATTGTTGAATGGTGAGATACTGATGCCTTACACTTTGGCCTATATGTCATGTACTGCTCGCGCCAATGCCTGTTGCATTCTCCATTGTGCCCTTACCCCGGGCTCATCAACGACTAGAATCACTTTGTGGGAACAATCAACAAGGTCATGCACGCCTCTTTGAAGATCCTGAACAGAGATGACTTGGGTATTCAAATCCTTGGTAACAGTAAACCTACGATACGAAAATATTTGCCATATCCTGTCAGTGGCCTAAATTATACGTTCTGCGTTCGTCAAGTCGTTGGTTTTTTAATGGGTAAGGGTGACATTACTCTTGTGGTGACCAAGCTAGGAACGGGCTGGTCTTCTCCACAGCTGATACTTCATAGACTGAGGCCAATAAAAGAGATAAGAAGAAGGCAGTACGCATGCTGGCGGTTGAGTTATGGTAAAATTGATGAGCGAATCAATCAGTATTAGCCAGTAAATGAAGACAGGTAAATGAAAAGGAAGAGAAGATTGAACTTGTGAATGAGTTGGTCTGGCAGCAAAAGTATATTTTAGTGTCGTTGGCTTGGGGTTCGTGACCCTTTTAAAAGGGGGTCAGTTGTAGATGGGTACAAATTTAGCTCAAATCGATTGAGTCCAGCACAAACAATCTTGGCTGAATTACATCAGCAGAAAGAGGTGCAACACGTAAATGCTTATTATATACAGGTCCGGTCATAGTGGTAGCTCGCTTGCATGCGGACGTGGTCGATTCCATCCAAGATATCCCCCACTAGCTGGGGGATATCGAGGTCGTTGTTTGTTGAGAAGGTAGCCACAGACTACGTTGTGTCCCCCATGACGTCGCGGTGCTTGTATGTTTTGCAAGTCCTGCAATATAACCTGTGCATCCCCACTTGACCGACCAAACTGGACCTTGCTTGGAAGTATAATATTCATTGATACCAACGACTATGTAATCTAGACTTCAAACCTTTACAGTATCATTTTATAAAAAAAACCGTTTGGTGCAATTTAATCTAAATGTATTGATGTATTTAAAAAGGGCCAACACAGTGTTTACCTTTGCATGACATACAAAAGCAGTGTCCCATGGAGGGAAGACAGCTTCATGCTAAGGGATAATTGACCGAGTCCTACTCCAATAACTACCTCGTTGGCAACATCTCGCCTTTCTCTAATAGTTCCGATTGATTTGAGCAGACAGTAGGTGATTTAAACTCCGTGTCACGAGCTTTCTTAGCATCCCATTGACCATATTTTTCGCCTCCATCGTAGAACTCGCAAAGTGCCTCCTTTGCTTTCTTAAACTCCTTATAGTATCTATCGATATTGCAGCCATCTCCTCGGGCTGCTGGTAGGCTAGCCCCAGTATCGCGGATTGATTTTGTGTGGAAGGAGCGGTGTCCTTTCTATATTCTAGCCAACGTCGAAACTTGAGTATAGGCTGGTATACTGTCTTTTGCTTCACTGACAGGTTGTGGAAGACTGGTCGTCTCCCTTGTCATCCTTACTTTTGTCAACTACAGGAAGTAGTACGCTGGCTCCAATAACACGAGCTTGTCCAAGGTCGAGCAGTAGAATTTTGACATCTAGTGATTCACATCAAAGCTTGGTATATAACATCATCCTTAGACTTGACGACATTCCGAATCTCCGTCAAATATCGATTGACACCACTAAGGACGGAAGTTAAGTGATTGGGCAATTTATTCTCAGGCAACCTCTTGTACCAGACACACACACTGTAATCCCTTAAGTTTGTAGGCCGACAATTGAACGCGGAGCCCATCTGTTCGAATAAAACCTGTTAAGACATACTCAGATCCGCGGTATCCCTTAGGATCAAAGTTAGCTCGGCGAATGTCTATGATTGGTGAACATCATCTAGGGACATCATTCTGATCTTGTCTTTTAGCTCTCGTGGCCCCCTTGCCGGCAGTGATCGGTCTTCCATCAGTCGAAATGAATGTAGTCACGATGGATCCTATAGGTTGCAAATTACTGAACGCGTTCTGCATATCGTTCAGGCTATATAGTTCTGAACTGTCAATTCGAGTCTTGAACTCTATTTTCAGTCTCTCGTTCTTCCAGAAGATATTGATTAGTTCACCTTTCGTAAAAGATACAAAAGGCAACTGCATTTTTGGTAGAGAAGCTATCTTTCGATTGTTTTTATTCAGCTTGTCCAAATTCACAAAGCTTCCAATTACAAGAAGAGCAGACTTTACGTCGATGTCACAATCCGCTGGAAAGGCCCCTTTGTTCTTCAAACGTTTAAGCTATTGGCTATTCGTTAGGTAACCTTATTAACAAGAAACAGAAATAGAAATAAAAAAAAGAACATGTGTCTCGATAGATTACCTTTTTGTGAATTTCCCAGCTACTTTCCCTGTACATGTGCGCTTGACTTCAACTGAGAGTAATGACGCTACTGGACACTAAGCAAACGACACTCTCTTTTGATGCTTGCGGTCGTACGAACTGCTTGTTGGAGCCAAGCTAAGGCCTCGTTCACCAACTCTTCATCCTCCAAAGCCCCCTTCATATTAGCCAAAAGGGCCCTAATATTTAGGGTCGCAATGGGATGTTGCTACCGTACGGCGCAGGCGAGGCCGAACTTGTTCATATTTTTCGGATCTTTCCGCTCGGCTTTTGCTCTTATAGTGACATGCTTCTTTTTCTTAACTGAAAGAGTGCTAGTGGCGACATCAGGACTCTCTGGGGCGACCTTCTATGCCTCCAGCGAGTACTATTGCATCGTCGTCGGGGCATCGTATTCTATTTTAGATGTAGTTATACCAAGAAGTCCTAAGTCTGAGGTCTAGGAAAGCCTTGGGGCTCGGGACTCAGGCCGGAAGGTGTAGACTGCTCCGCCAAAGATCGGTCAAAACTATTCAAAGACGAGAGGCCACGATCCCACGAGACAAAGTCACCCTAATGACCGTTAATGGTAGATCGCTTAGGTCTCTCCGAGCCGTCTCGTTGTTCGTGCAAGGCTCTGTTCGAGACGGACGAAACGTAGACTGCGCAGGGAGATGGCAGAACACCGTGGGGTTGTCAAATTGGCAATATTTCGTCCCAACTGCTACCGCCAGGATGTCCTTAGTATAGGTGGTGAAGTCTTTTGAAAATATATTCAATCATCTTATCTTCCCTATTGTTGTCCTTGAGAACAAAGCTCCGATAAACTTGATTGGAGTATCCTTTTCACGTCACATATCCTGAGTGGCGTTTTTTCCTCTCGGCAAAAGCACCAAATCGCAACTCTTTAACCTCAACGGCGTCCAGCTCAGGGTTGTCAACAAGCTTCTCTTACAGTCTCCCTATATCAGGCTCCTAGGCTGTTTCTGACAATAGTAAAATTAGGTGGTCGAAGGCCATGCCAAATTTATTTTATTTTATTTATTTTATGTTTTGTAATTAAACTGTACATACTGGTGAACTTGATGGACTTGAAGGTCAGGTTCAGGATTCGTTTTTGTGGAGGAAGGAAGGAAATAAATGAGATGAATGGGACAAAATTGCAATAGGCCATGATATAGATCCAGTAAAATTCGAGAAAAAGTACAAGGATGGCATGATTTCATTGGATGGAATGAAAGCGGCACGACCCATGGACTTTCCTTAGAAGAAAGCCTTTTTTTTTTTTTTTTTTTTTTGTTGTAGAAATCTAAAAAAGAACCAGTTGACGAAGTTGACGAAGAAAAAATAAAACCACAGACAAGACAAAACTTAAATACAGATAAAATACAGTGGGGAGCAATGTGATGCAAGGACGACGACCATACTACCCCCCCCCCTCCCTCGGACCGTAGAACGGGCAAATTTGCCCATTTAGCTTTCATCAACTCACGGGCAGGATACTCTTGATTATGTCGCGCTTGTCAGCTTCTGACGTATTCTTGGTCACGCACATTCCATGGAAACCTTTTTTCCTGGAGCGTTTGATGTATGCCTCAGTATTTTCAGCGCAATGTGTGCTCGATATCCAGATACGCTTGCCATCCCACAACAAGTCTAACACTTTAAGCTTTAACAATTCTTCTGTCTCGTACATTATTGCACAGACCTTTCACAAGCTACATATATCATTGGTGAGGTCGGTATCATCAAGGCAAACCACCCTGGATACACCCTTGATGAACTCCCGTAGAACTTGATTGTTTACATCGTGCATGTCGTCCATTATTATGCTGGTCATTTATTCGCAGAGCGGACTGAACTCATCAAGGATCAAGATGACATTCTCTCCATAGAACTTCATGTCAAGCCTTTGCATTGACTCAGCTTGGACCACAACTTTGTCGCATGCAATCTTGCCCTTGTTGTCCTGGTAGTCAGTAAACCCGAGGGTGCACTGTAAGCATGTTGACCAATGCTCGTCTACATGTGGCTGTAACAAATTTGAACAAAAGTATATACTTATTGAGAATCCACTTTGATCAATGTGAATAAATGTTACGCTTCATTCTGATACAAAATCAATTTCATTTATTATCTGGAGTTTTTTTTTTTTTTTTTTTTTTTTTTTCTATTAGAGTGTTGTTACAAAAAAAAAAACAGTAATCTACAAAAATCATTAAGGGAAATGAGAAGGAGAAAGAAGGAGAGAGAGAGAGAGAGAGAGAGAGACGGATGTGTAATGGTTCCTTTATCCCACTACCTCCACATTCCACTCGGCGCATTCGCGCTCACGAGTATATACGACCTTGTATCCTGTACGGTACGCAATGCCGCTAGCCCGCTCTACCAAGAGGATATCAAGCTCGGCCTTGGCATTGCCATGGTTGTCATGTGCTGCACGGACCTCGCATGCATATGGGAGCTCAGCTTCAAGACCCATTGGTCCTCTCACCATCTTTCGAGGCTTTTTGTTCTTCAATGCTGGGTCCATGGAGGCTGGCAGATGGCTACCACCATAGTAACGTCCATTCGCAGCATTGATCAATGGTTGTGAGCCATTAGGGGCTGTGTCCTTGGAAGATGTCTTGGTAGCGATCTTGGGCAGCTGATCCTCCATCGTTCTAGAATCTGAGGTTGCCTCTTTACGAACATCACCAGTCTCGTTATCACTGCTGATATCGCTCTCATCTTCTTCATCATCACCACCGTCAGCAGAGGCATCGATCCCTCCATTTTCAGCATAAAGCCGATTCTGTTCTTCCCCATCGATCACATCCCTCAGCTCTCTGCGGCGCATGCGGATAGGACCATGTTGTGCCAACCACAACTGGACTGGCCCTTCCTCATCTTTCATGGGCTGACGAATGTCCTCGCAACGCTTGTACACATACTCGGATAATGTCAATCGACGCTCATATGGGTCATCCTGCTGTTTCTGAAGATGAGCCTCTTCCTCAGCTGTGATCTTCTCAAACACATTCTTAACCGGCATGGTCATTGTGTTGGCCTGAGGGTTGTATCGAGGACAAGACAAGACTGTAGGGACCTTGGAAGGATCCACATCTGTATCCACAGATGCAGGGATAGGACCAAAGTAGGTGTAGTCGAATTTAGCTACAATAATTAGCAATATTTAAAAAGAAAAAAAGAGTGTTAGTTCAGAAACTCTAGAGACGAATCATAAAAAAAGGTTCAATAAACAAATGATACAAATATAATATATATATATATACATACCAATACCGGCAATAGTCCAGCAGACAAAGTCATCAACGGCAACACTGTCCTGGCTCCTGGCAACACGACGAGGCATACTGTTGTTCTGGCCGTTAAACTCTGCCTCATCCTCGTTCATCATCTCATCCTCCTCATCCTCCTGGGCATCCGTCATATCCATGATGGAGGCCTTCTTGGACGAAGTACGATACTCGAGCAAAGGGCTACGGTCCATGGCCGCCTGAAGTGGGATCTTGCCCTCGATCTTGGGGGAGCCGATCGAGGAGGCACTCAAGTAATAGGCCCGGCCATCCTCATGATGAACGCGGTCAGGATGCTCAAGTACAATCTTCTGCATCTGACTCACAGGACCTGAGCCCGAGCGCGAGACCTTGCCGTTCTCCACCTTGCGGATGATCAAACGATCGGTCATAATGCCTGTCAAATCATTGATCAACACGATCTCTGAACCATACAAAACAGGCTCCGAGTTTGAGAAGACATAGACGGGCTCTTGCTGTTGCAGCTGTTGTGGGTGACGGAATTGGAATGACGCGTTCTCAGGTGAGGACATGGCCATGTTAGAAGAGTCGCCATGGCTCTGGGCGGACAAAGATCTCATCGTGTTGGTGGCCCCAGATGGAGAAGCCATGGGTGCCTGGCCTGAAGAATCACCCTTCATGCGAATGGGCACAAACTTGGTGGAATGTGTTGGGGCTCTGAAGACACCCATGCTAGCAGGAACAGGCTTGACTGAGGGAGCTGGTGGGGGCTTGACCATTTTGATCGTGAATGAAGACCAAGAACCAATCTTGGCGCAGATGGCATTGTTATCGACCGCCATGTATTTTGTGCGGACTGTCTGAGCATTGATACGGTTCAACAATGAGACACTCATGCCGTTCAGGATGAAGCACGAAGCATTGCCAGCCTTGGCAGTCTTCTTTGAGGGCTTGGAGATGATGGGGATCGGGTTGGAGTCCATGATGGCCGTAGGCATGGTTGAGTGTTTGTTCAAGTAAACCTGCAGACCCAGCTTGAATAGCTTTGAGCTGTCTGAGCCAGTACCTGTAACATGAAGGTTACGGAACGAGCACTTGAGATTATCATCGAGTGAGCAATCTTGCTCCATCAGGTTTTCGCCTTGAGGACCAGTGACCTTCTCATGAATGACCGACATGGTCACATGGGGCTGTTCTGCACGGATCTGTTTCGCATTCACACCCGCAGAGACATGAACCATGGGGGGTGGGCAAAGGTAACGCTTCTCAATGCCATACGACTTTTGAGCGATGGCACCATGCCAGCAACGAATAGTTGTCATCTGATAGCGCTGCATCTTCGTCTTGGGATGATTCCTCTTGGTAAAGGCAGTGCCATCCGAAACAGAGGCGATCTTTTGGACTGGTCGCGATGTCATTTGGCTTCGACGTGACAACAAATGCAACTCTTGAGAAGATCCATCGTTGAGCTCCATACCAGACTCGGGGCCTTGGGCCTTGGGGACGTTGCTTCGGACACTCTGACGAACAGGAGAATGCTCACGATCCCACTTGCGTTTGGCTTGCGTAGCAGGGGGGGTGGGTGCTCGCTGGGGCTGAGACATGTGCGCATGATAGTATGGTGGCTGCTCCTTGGGCTCAATCTTGACATAGGCTTGACGATCTGGCCTCTTGGAAGCAGCACGGGGTGAAATTGAAGGCTGTTGTGGCTGATGCTGTTGTTGTTGTTGTTGTTGTTGCTGCAGGGAGTCAAAGTTGTAGATTGAGACAGGGGCAGGAGCAATTGAACGGGGCTGAGTGGATTTGATCTTTGCAGGGATAGGTTGCTGGTGTTGATAACCATGGCCATGGCCATGGCCATTTTGTTGGTGTTGATGTGAATACTGGTGAGATCTGTTGTAGGATAGAGGCTTTTCAGCAGGTGAGTGCATAGGGGAGTGCTGTTGGTACTGTGCACGATGATGAGAAGAGTCAGTATGCGAGGGGCTTGAGCGCCCATTCGAGGTCGTGTCTGAGGGACTGTAGGAATGGGATGCATTATGTGCAGGTCGTTGTTCAGGCAAGGCGGTGTAAAGCGAAGGCAGACGATGGTCATCATACTGTGGCTGTTGCTGTTGCTGCATTTGACGTTGTTGTGCCTGTCGGGCCTCAAAACGATCAAGCGCGACACCAATGGATGGTCCATCACCATGGTTACCAGTGGTGTTACTGGGAGCCACATGACGTGCCGAGGAGTAATAGCCGGTTCTATCCTCACGATCTTGGCTTGTTACATTGCGGAAATAACGCATGTGGCGACCAGGAAGATCTTTACGGTAGAAGGGTTCCTCAGGTGCCAATATTGGTGGCAAATGGTGTTTATTGACGTCATCGCCATAACTCCGACGAGGCTCAGAATGGGGGGAAAGACGCGGTGAAGGAGGATTGTGCTTAAGATAACCATAGGTTGGATCGCGGCGGTACTGGTCATGGTATTGCTGCTGGTCATGAGTATTGGAGTGGTGATCGGTCGTCAACAGATGATCATTGTGGTCTCTGTTAGTGTTGCGTACTCTGCCCTCATATCCTTCGCTATGTCTAACAGAAGGCTGAGGATAGGAAGAATGATGGTGTGGATATGCCTCTGGAAAAGGTTGGTAAGCACGGCGTTCTTCATTGCTGTAGTCACTGTTGCTATGACCACGGCTGTGGTTGTGATTGTGGTGGTGGTGGTCATAATGTGAAGGTGGAGTTTGTGGTCGAGGATATTCTCGCTGTTGAGGTGACTGATAGTGCTGTGACATGTGTGAGGGATGAGCAGATTGGTGATGGTCATGGGTCTGTTCGTACTGGTGGTGTCGCTGTCGGTGGTGATGGTGGGGTTGGCGTGATGGTGAGGATCCACTAGGGTGTGTTGGAGGAGAGCGGTGAGAGTATTCGTGAGAATGTTGTGAGTGGTGAGGATGATGAGGGTACGAGGAAGAAGAAGAGGAAGAAGGTGATGATGAAGATGATGATGCAGAGTGATTATAATAATGATCGTAGTGCGATGCAGGCTCGATTGCCGACGCTGTGGCAGAGGCGAAGACGGGCTTCATATCTTGGACTGTAAGTATATAAAGAGGATCAAGAAGGAGGAGTTGGTTAATAGAGAGTTCACAGGGATCGGAACAAGTTGTGTATGAAGACAACGATGGATGAAGGCACATGAGAGCGAATGTGAATATTGGCAACCACAGATGGGCTTTGCGACCAAAAGATGTGCTTGTGTACATGTGTGAGAGAGAAGATGAAGGCATCACACGAGTTTCACACGGCTTTAGAGCAGGAACATGAGACATTGAGAAAGCACACGGACACACATCCCATCTTTATTCTGACATAATGAGCTGCAGATAGGGGGAAGGAAGAAAGGAGACAGGGTAGAAGGTGGAAGGTGGAAGGTGGAAGGTGGAAGAGGATGAAAGGACCCTGTTTGGGGGGTGTGAGATCAACTTCTGGCTAGATAAACCTAGAGCCATCATAAGACATGACCCACCAACGATCAAGCGACGTTATTGAAATAGCCATATATTAGCCAGCAAGCACCAATCAAGTTCAATTCGTGACTTTATCATAGGAAAAGAAGGGGGAATGACACACAAACAGACTTGAAATAAAAAAGAGCGGCAAAGAGTGAAAGGGAAAAATAAAAAATGCAAAAAAGGGCAGAGGAGCAGGGGTAAAGGAGGATGATGGGGACAGTAATAAGTCTGTTGTGAATGAGAAATCTGAGCACCAACCATGGTAGAGAAAGGGAAAAAAGGGGGAAGGGGAAAGAGAGAAGACACTGAAATGCTTAATGCTTTTGGCGAAGCAGTAATTTTAGTGTAGTAAAGATGGAATGCAATTGTGATAAAGCAATGTGGCGCTATGCAATTGACCAGGGTATGGTCTGTCCATACACTTCTTTACCCTCTCCTCTCCTCGGGGACCATTAAGTTGTTTGTAGCGAGGAAGAAAAGAGGGAGGAAGGAGGTGGAGTAGAGACCCCAAACAAAAGAAGAAAGTAAGATGACCAGACATCAGACATGAGACACAAATGTCGATATGCTGAAGTGTTTATGTATAAATGTGCATGTGTCTACATGAATGGGGTATGAGAGTGTGCATGTGTAAGAAGGTCAGGGACAAACAAAGATGTCCCTCAAGGCTTACAATTATTAGAGAGAGAGAAGGGAAAGGGTATCGATTCGTATCTAATTGCTGATTGAATGATTAATGGATAATGGATGATCAAGAAGAGTGATAATGAAAGAGATCCGACTCCCAAGTGAGAATAAGAATGAGAATGAGAACAAGAATGAGAATGAGAACAAGAATGAGAATGAGAACAAGAATGAGAATAGGAATGAGAATGAGAATGAATGAGGATGAGAGTGAGTAGAGTGAAAAATTATTAAGAGTAAAGAAGAAAGATGGATGGGGGGGGAGGGTTGGTAATTAAAAAGGGTTATAAAGGAGAAAAGGAGGAAAGAGAAAGGAAAGAGATTTTGTGAGAAAAAAAAAAAAAAAAAAAAAAAAAAAGACAACGACCGGAGAAAAAAATAAAATAAAAAAAAAATTGGACAGAGTCGAATGACCGTGGGGGATCACCCCTCTTTTTTTCTTCCCTTTGCTCACATCCTTTTTTACAATACAATACTGTCAATACTCTTTAGTCAAGGCATGAATGAATACGATTCATTGCAAAAGCAAAAAAGCAACAAAAGGCAAAGGGCAAGTGCCACCAAAGCCATTGAATTGAATCGACCCCTTCACTATTGAATCGTTCCTCATAACAAGGTGCATGAATATTTATGGCAAACTAAATTGTCCGCAAAATGTATCTGTGTGTTTGTTGACACATTCACCACGCACAAGGCGTTTATTTGCCTTTGAACAAACCGTTTTTTTATTTATTTTATTTTCCTATTGCTCTCTTTTCTCTCTCTTTCTCTCTCTCTCTCTCTCTCTCTTTATTCTATTTTATTTTCCTTTATATTTCTTTCTCTTGCTTGCTTGCTCATGCTCTGTTTGCTCTCTTTCTCTCATGGGATGACAACCAAATTAAGACCGCATCACTGTTGGGAAAATAGGCAAGTGAATTGACAAATCATTAAGAGAGAACTCAAATAATCCTAATACACTAATCACAACTAATATTTATTTTCCTTGACTTGTTGGAAAAGGAGATTGTGTGAAAAGAAAAAAAAAGTATACACATCCTCTACGGCTCTCTCTCTCTCTCTCTCTTTTTATTTCTCCAACGTGTACATGTAGACATGTAGCCTATTTAGTTTATTACCCTTACCATTCTTTTATTTAGCAGCCCTCATAGAATCGTGTCGGTATGTGTTCTCATAGCTTTCCTTTTCTCATCCAATGAATATGAATAGTTTTTCATCAGAGCATCCCCCCCTTCCCCTGTCCTCTTCTTCTATTGCTTCCATCCTTTACCTCCCTTAATCCCAACTCCACTCATAAAAGTTTGTCGGCTCTTCTATCCTCTGACCGTATCTCTGCTCCCCTTCGTCCTTCCATCAATTGTTCTCCATATTAGTTGTTATATATATATTTTGATTAATGCCAATGTAAATTCTGTTTAGATGCATATCCAGAATACCAAGAGCGGGCATAGCAGAATATGCAGCTTGACACAAGACAGAAAGAAAGAAGAAAAAAATATTTTCCGCAATTGGGGGCGTTATTTGTTATTTGAATGTGTATGTCTTTATTATGTGTATTATTAATACTATTCTATACATTATATTATATCACTCTTGTCATTGTCATTTCTTTCTTTCTTTCTTTCTTTCTTTTCTTTTTGTTCTTTGTGGACGCGGTCTGGCTCAGAGATTGATGTGATTGAACAGGGTGTTCAATAACATCAATAAAAAAGGTAAAGTAAAGCAAAGCAAAGCAAACGCCCTCTCTTCACGACAGCGACAACTTCAACACGCCTAAACACCAAATCCGTGTGACACACAACTCTTTCCCTGTTGGCTTTGCATGCCCACGGAGGGGGTGAGAGGGCTGTACATGTAGATTTCTAACGACTTTTTTTTTTTTTTTTTTATTTTTTTTTTTTTATGTAAAGCTCATCCGGATATCTTGATTTTTGCTAACAATTAAGCGCGCATTATAAAATATTACAAATGATGTGGAAAAAAAAAAAAAAAAAAAAAAAAAAAAAAAAAAAAAAAAAACTGATAATAATGCAAGGGGAGGGTAGGAAAAAATAAAACGTAAAAAGATTATACATTAGGCATGTGCGCAGAAAAAAAGAAAAAAAAAAAAAAAAAAAAAAAAAAGGGGGGGGGGAAAGAAAAGAATTGTATGGAACAGAACCATTGAAAAGAGTAAAACTCGAAAGCATTGCCCAAGATGCATAGATGCAATTTCCTCTTCCTGTCTTTGGTTATTGTTTTCCTGCGAAAAGAGTGCCAGATGGGATACCATGGACCATGGTAAGAAAGAAAAAAAAATCTAGGCTTACCAAAGGAAGTTTAAGAGGGAGGTAACGACAAAATGCTTGCCACTACTAAACTATTGTGTAACAGATTTTTTTTTTTTTTTTTTTGCTGTGTATATTTTTTTTTTTTTTTCTTTTTTTCTTAAAGAAAAGATGCGGAAAATAAACATCAAACAATGGACCAACCCCAACTGGACCATTACAACTCGGTCCCTTCACCTACCCCTAGGTCATTGAAGGCGAGCGTAGAGAATGTTGATGTATATTTGTATCTTTTAAAATGTACAAATCTACACTACATATCAAAACACCAAAAAAAAAAAAAAAAAAAAAAGGGGGGGGGGGGAGCGCGAAGAAAAGGAGCGGAAATTTATTGTGAACAAAATAAAAACTCAATCTTCATCGAGATCCGTAACAGACCATGAGTTGTTTGTTTATGCGCCTTGAGCCATTAGTCGATGGCATGCTGTATCTACATGGTCAGCATTGAGCTCAGCTGCAATAATAAAATAAAATAAAATAAAATAAAAAAAAATAAAAAAATAAAAAAGGATCTATTTGAGAGTTAATGCATTCATGGATCGCCCACAAATACAAAAACAACGATCTTTGACTAAAAAGTGAGCGGGTGAGCTAGAGAGTGAATAGCCGAATCAATTGAGCAGAAAAAATAAACCAGAGAGCGTCTTAAACAAAAAACAAAAACAAAAAGCAAAAAAGGTCTGAATCTCATGAAATCGGAAACCCTCAAGGTCCAGAACATTTTTATTATTATTAGAGCCAATTCAATCGTTATAATTATTAATCCATTCATATATACTTACCCCCATTTGCCATTGCCCAATAGAAGAAAAAGAAAAAAAAAAAAAAAAAAAAAAAAAGTGAAGGCGATAGGGTCTACATTTAAATATATATATATATAAATATGTATATAGGTATACTATAGTATATACCATCCATATTTATAACGGTTTGCTCAATGTAATTTCGCACGCACTCTCAACCTGTACCTTCCGTCATTCCAACTTATTGGCCTAGACTCCCCCTCCTCTCTCCCCCTATTCCCCCATCCAGCTGAATTCACGACGTGAGAACTATTGAGGACAATGAGAATAGGAACGGCAAAGGGATGAGATAGAAAAGAAAACCAAAATGGGCTTGCGAATTTCTACAGCTTCAATAATTCTCCCATTGGCCGATTTACTCTACCAAAGGAGATAGAAAGTCAAAAATGAAATTGTGCCGTCGGTAAAAAGAGAAAAAAGGGCCAAAAAAAAAAAAAAAAAAAAAAAAATATCGGATGGAATAGACCCAATGAATGAATCGAATTTAATCCGCAATCTTGGTTATCCCTTATTTCTAGGCTTATCAAACCAGAAAAGGAAACGATGAACATCGCAGAAAATAAAAAAAAATCGAAACGAAACGTTAATTTATTTCATTCTCTTGGTCAAATATGTATATAATAAATATATAAATGAATAGTTTGTATATATGTATGCCCTATGCTTATGGCTGACGAAATCATCAACAATAATGATGGCCGATAGTCCGTCTTTGGTTCATTTTCTTTTTTAGCCTTTGGCCACTTTGCTTCATATTATTGTTTTTCACATCAATCCTTTTTCTTTTTCTTTATTTTTTGTAACCTCGTTTTCTCCATCTGTTGGTGGAGAGAGAATAAGAAAAAGCCGTTTCATCAACCCTCCAGTCAATTCAACTCCCGCCTCAATAACATTGTCAGCAAAAAGGAAAAAAAAAAAAATTCAGCCATCCTATGAGTGGCAAACATGTAAGCATGGCAATAACAATAGATGCCATGCTCTCTGTCATACTGTACATGTACTGTACTTGGGAAGATTGTTTCTAAATTTGTCACTAAACTATAATAAATAAGTCTTTGGACGCGACTTTATATTTCTCATAGTCAAATCAATTATTCATCCTTTGATTAATATTATAATATTTATAATATTATATATCTATATATATAATATATGCTTTTGTATTATCTACGCTCTCTTGATGAACGCTGATAAATACAAACCTTTTCAACTATTTGAAGAATCGACTTTATCCATAACGTTTGTTAATTTATACATCAGTATTTATATATTGCTATTCAAAGCATCTAATGGCGCATAATGATACTCTCATTTATTTTCATTCACCCACTCTCTCAGACAGAAGAAGAAGAAGAAAAAAAAAAGAGAGAGAGAGAGAGAGAGAGAGAACACAAGATATGGATGATTACATTTTGTGTGTTGTCGAGATTGAAAAAACTTTTCTTTGTTCCACGCCGCCGCCGGACAATTTTTTTTTTTTTTTTGTCTTTAGACACAAGTGCAACACAAGCAACATGTGGCACTCAACATTCATTGACAATGACACATTTAATCGATTGAAGTTTGTGTGTGTGTGTGTATGTTAGTGTGTATTTGTGTAAGTGCTTGCAAGGTACACATTTTATTTTTTTCCCTTCACTTTTTTTTTTTTTTTTTTTTTTTTGTCTAGACTATGGAAGTTAACTTTGGGTAAATATTATAACGGGTCAGTCTATTGATACACAGAAAGGAAAAGAAATCTCCTTTAGAAAACCCTATTTCCATCATCCATTTCTCTCTTCTTCTTCTTCTCTCGCTTTCTCTCTCTCTCTCTCTCTCTCTCTTTTTTTTTTTTATATATATATATTCTCCGTTGAGCGCTTGACGGAACTTTCTGTCAGTGATCTATATTAAGGCTACATTAAGGCTGCATTAAGGTTCCTTCCATTACATGAAACGGATCGTTCTCTATTTCTATCTAATGAAGAGCAAAAAGTAAAATGGGACTATAATTTTAGCTACACCTTTTCTGATGATGAGGCCGTGGAAAAAAAAAAAAAAAAAAAAAAAAAAAAAAAGATAAAAATACAAAGTTACTCGTGTCGCGCTCTTTTATATCTATAGATTCATCCACAACCCTTTTGGTAGTTTTCTTCTTCATTCTTTTCTCCTTTTTCTTTTTTTTTTTTTTTTTTTTTTTTTTCTTCTTCTGCAAGTAAAGGATGCAAAATGGTCATTAGAGCAAGGATTAACATGCATGCCATCAATGTCCTGATGAGACTTTTATACCGCGTTTGTATATATATATAATAAATATTATATCTGTGTATATATATATATACATGTATACATGTGAATGAATATGTATTCCCAATATCTCCTTACTCTCCCTTCCCTTCCCCCCTCAATTTCCTTCCTTTGGATGTGATGTGATGTGCGATTGTGTATGTGTGCATGTGTATGTATTATTTTTCCCAGGACAAGCAAGCCTGGGCCATTTCTCGGCATCTCTTCCGGAGGCTGAATTATCTGAACATTGCGCTTGAGAAATTCGTTCGTCCAACCAAAAAATTCCCCTCCCAATATTTTTTTTTTTTTTTTTTTTTTTTTTTTTTGCTCAGCTATTTTTTATATGCCTAAATATATATATATATATATATAGATATACACATTTCCCTGTTTACTGTTTCTATATACCTTTCCTACTAATTGATTTGGCATTTCTTCTTTTTCTTTTTATTATCGCCATGCGTGCCGAGTATATAAAACATTGTTGTTTCTATGTTATATAAAAATACTGTAGTTCGTTGTGAAATCTTTAAATCTATCCCGACCCGAATTTGCTAAAAGAAAGAGACATAAAAAAAAAACTGTTATTTATACATGTATATATATAATATATAGTTGTTTGGCCATGGTCATGACCATGCTAGATTACTTTTGTTTTTGTGTGTATATGTGTACAGTGTGTGTGTGTGTGTGTGTGTTTTTTTTTTTTTTTGTGCAAGTAAACACATCATTGTATAGATACAATGATGTCAATGGGCCAATCGGGTAAAAAAAAAAAAAAAAAAGGATTTCAAGTTCAGGCACATCCGTAAAAGTTATTAGAAATATATAGAATAGAAGAAATTATATTTTAATATATATAATAAAATATATATATACATATTTAGGAAACTGCAAGTGTATGATTACGGGAGAATCAATATAGACTGTGCTTCCCATGAATCTTTGCTGTTGTAATCGTACTGTTGTAATCGTACTGTTGTAATCGCTCTCACTCTCGCTCTCACACTCTCTCTCCATCTATCAATCGATCGAAAGATGGAAGTGTAGATATATTTATACTCATACTTTTACAATGGACAGGACATTCTCTGTGATTCATTCACGACTTTATATCTTTTTTTTGTTTTGGACTTACTAATTAGGTGCGGAGAGCTAGATAAATATATACAGTAGTTAGATAAATGGGTATGAATATAATAATGCGAACAAGATTTAGAATTACGTTTCCAAAATGCGTGCAAAAATTCGAATTCGGCAAGCACAATTAACTCTTCCGCTGCGGACTTGAAAATGAAAAAAAAAAAAAAAAAAAAAAAAAGTTTGCCGGCTGTTCTCCGCACAACGAAATCTTTCCTTCTTTTACAAGTAAGGAAAGAAAAGAGTGTCGTCAAATGTTGACAGAACTATGTGTTTACATTGTTTAAACATTTATAAAGAGCTATAAAAACTATAACTATAGATATATATATCCTTATACTGAGAAAAAGAGCAACAAGGCTAATGGGCTAAAAAAAAAAAAAAAAAAAAAAACCCTTTTCTTTCTTCATTTGGTAAACATTTTCCCACCCTTCTTCCTTATAGACGTAACCCCAAGAAAATCGTCTTCACGTATCGTATACATAAAATATTTATATATATATTATATATGCAATCATCTTTGGCAAAGCAAAAAAAAAAAAAAAAAAAAAAAAAAGGAAACGCGAAAGATAAAGAATGAAAAAAAAAAAAAAAAAAAAAAATGAAATGCATAGTTTACGGAAGCCAATAATGGATAGTGTGTGTATATAAATGATTAGATTGACTATATATTGTTTAAGAGCATGCAGGAGACTACGCGAAGATTATGCGAGATTTCTTTTTTTTTTTTTCCCACATTCAAATTTAAATTCAGGTATATGGAATTGAGACAAGGGCTCCGTATTTGAAACGCGTCAAGCTTTTTTCTTATAGTCAAGGGGGACTAGGTTCTACTATCGTAACAACCTTTTCTCTCTCTCTTTTTTTTTTTTTTTTTTTTTTTTTCATGCATGCATGCATGCACTTCAATTTCGATTAGTCAATCGATTCACTGATAAATTTCTAAAACAATCAAAGTGTAGACAATCAGCAAGATTGGTGTATATTGTCCAATTGCGCAAGTATCCTTTGTAAAGAGCAAAGAGTTGATGAGGAACCTCGTCGTTTTAGTGTTGAATGACGCACACTTTTTTATTTTTTTATTTTTTATTTTTTATTTTTTGGACGCGACGTTGTTAGTCTAGTGTAAAGTCAATGTCTTGTTATATACTTTATTTACTTCTCAACTTTCTTTTCAAAAATGAAATGTATGACAAAACCAAAATGGTAGTCTCCCTTAGTTTCAATTGCTTTTATATAATGAGAGAAAGAAAGAGAGAAAAAGAAAAACAAAAAGAAAAACGAAAAAAAAAAAAAAAAAAAAAAAAAAAACAAAAAAAAAACCCCCCGGCAAAGATAACAGAAAGAGGAGATATGAATGCAAAAAGCAATAGGGTGATCGATAAAATTTACCCGATCAACAATAAGATCAAGAAAAAGAGAGAAAGAAAGAGAGAAATGGGATGACAAGACAAATGCTGAGTAGGCATTGTCCCTGACTTTATTGAATAGAATAAACTACGTAAAGCGCGTCAGTATATAGTCTACAATGTATAATTAACAAATATATATATTATATATCCGTTTGTGTGTTTTTAACGCGCAGTTCTCAATTCAACCAGCTTGATTATCTATATGTATTATATATAACATTATGTTTGAATTCTCACATTTAACATTTTTATTTTGTTTGTGTAGATGTCAACAGGACGGCTTACTACCGCTTTGTATGAATGTACATGTACATATCGTCAAGTCTACTCTTTTTTCTATTAAAGTTATATACAGAACATGGCGCCATACCTTACGCCATACCTTTTCTTATTCTTCTTTTCCCTTTCCTCATGAGAAACATCAAAAAGATGGATCCGAAATGATATTAACATTGAGCCGGGACAAATGATGATTAATAAATATAGTAAATACACATACAGTATACTTCTTCATCATGTGTGTAATTTCTATATATTAATGTAACAGTCTCTTCATAGATGAAATTTATTTATCCAATGTTACATATTTCTGTACAAATTACACATTCGTGTACACCCATAATAAAAACATTTGGCTCTCTTGAGCCAATGGATTTTGTCCGATCACATTCATCTCTTCCCAGTAACAACCTAATGACGCTGTTGTTGTTGTTTAATGTTTTCATTTACCACATTCGTGGGCGTAGCTCTGTCGCCGGTTGAATTCCTTGATTATATACATGTACCTGGGCTGATTTCTTTTGCACAGGGAAATGATCTTATTGGCTGTAGACAAAGTTTGATTAATTCTTTTTTTTTTTTTTTTCTTTTTTTTTTTTTAAGAGAGGATATTGTTCCCCCCCCCCCACATTTTGCAATCAACTTTACTTCAACAGTGACTCTGATAATGAATCTGATGAAAATGAAAAAAATGCGGAATGCAATGGACATTGTTGAAGATCGAGGTATGTATTTATATAGGCAATACAATATAAGGGCTATCTATCATCAATCATATGTACCCCATGCTTTGGAGCAGCTTTGCGTTCATATACTTTGCTGATAAACGTACTTCGTATATTGGCTCCTATATATATATATATATATAACAATAATATATTGATCCCATTCTGAAGCTAATACTTCAAAACATAGCAACTTGAGGAATGGATGCACTTTGAAGGACCTCACTTGAAAAGCGTAGTCTTCATTTTGGTCCTAAACAGAGAAATCAGTGCACCTGAAGGTAGGAGCCTACTAACCGCAGACAAGGGATAACAGTTCGACAGACTGAGTTACGAATGATTCGATTTATATCATTCTAAAGCGCGGTCTCGAATGTCTATTGAGTAGAGTATTTGATCACGTAAGGGACCCAAGTATTATATATTAAGGAATCCAACATTCCAGATCGAGAAATGCTCCGAAAGCAAGTGTGGAGACAAAGATTTTTTTTTTTTTTTTTTTTTTTTTTTTTTTAATAAACGGATTTGTTCCCTTGACTGAAATACTTTATGAGTCAGAGACTCTTCTCACTCTATTCAACTCTGAGGCATGGGCTGAAACTCTCTTCACACACACACACACATACCCATGTGCCGCTCACAATAACAAACAACAAACAACAAACAAACAACAAGCAACTATCAATTAACAACTAGCAACTATCAATTAACAACTAGCAACTAACAACAATTATCACAGCCAAGACTTGATGATGAATGTTGACCAAAGTTGATGTATAAAAGTAATATTTTAGTATATTAAAATATATTATATATACTGTACATTTTTTTACTTTTGGGCTAGAAGAGACAAAGTAGAAAAAAAAAAAAAAATCTATCCAGTCAATGAAACACAAACTCTACATATTGAATTAACTTTTACTAGGTTCTCTATTGCAGCAGGTATACGCCACTAATCGTCATTTACGGCTGTATTACTAGAGGGAGAATTTGGGTTTTAGTTATTGAACGGAGCATTTTTTTCTTTAAAGTAAAAAAAAAAAAAAAAAAAAAAAAAAGGATCTGAGAACCCAGTAAATTGACATGAACCGTTTTCGTGAGATCCATAAGAACCATGACAATCATGACGGTATGATAATAGGCTAGAGGCTCCTCCAGTTTAGATGGATATATATATAATATAATACAGACATATCTAGTCTAAATGAAGGAGGAAACGCGCTTTTCAAAAAATAAAAAAAATAAAAAAGAGGAGCAAGCACAGGTGCACACAAAATGTTAAAATAGATTGTTAGACCCTTTTTTTTTTTCTTTCCCTTCTATTGATATTAGTTTGAAACAAGCACCCTATCTTTTGAGAACTTATTCTTCCACTAGCCTCTTCATTCATTCTCAACTGCTTCAATTAGCATATTCTCATCCTCATCCCATTCTTTCACTCTTCTATCCTCTCCTCTTGAGATATACTTTATATGGTTTATACAGGTTTATTTTATTTTATTTTATTTGTTTATTGCTTGCAGTAACTTCAATTGAAAAAAAAAAAAAAAAAAAAAAAAAAAGATACAGGATGAGCAGTTGTGGATTCAGATGAATCAATGAAAGTGCGTAGTGATATAAATATAAATGATATACAGAAGAAACCCTGGTTGAAGTGAAAGGGTAAAGAAAGCAAAATAGTACACATAAAAAATGAAAAAACCATGTCGAAACAATGTTACAAAAAGTATATATAAATAAATATAGAAATAATAGTAAGTACAAGTAGATGACTAGAAAAATAAAAAAAAAAAAAAAGTTGTAGCAATGGTAATAATGGCAATAATTAAAATCAAATGGTTTCTAATCCTAGTCCTTATTAGAAGTATAGGAGTTGGTAACAAGAAGTCTTCCAGCAACAACCCAAGGATGATTGCGAAGTTCCTGCGAGGTGGGTCGTTTAGATCCTACGGTTTGAAGAAGCCATCTCACTAATCCCTTGGCCTCATCTGATACTGGACTTACACCTCGCATTTTAGGTACAATCATAGTACTGACCACTTCTTCTGCTGGAGCTTCTTTAGAAAGGGTCTCTAGCGTTGCTGCAGGCAGTAATGTTCCAGATGCTGCGGAAGATGTCGGATCATTTCCGTTTACTGCACTCATCGCTGTAGCTGTAGCAGCTGTTGGAATGGTTGGGGTAGTGGCGGCACTCGAGGATGCATTAGAGGCGGTGCTGGTTGTGGAAGACGATCGCTTATGATGAAGATTGAAAAGACTTGCTCGCTTGATCGAGACCTTCTCGCCTGGGAATCCAAACTCTGCGTGAGCAATCATACTCAAGAAACTCTTGCGGCCCATTCCCGGTCGCATGTTGAAGGGCAGGAATCCGACCAAGAGTGCATAGAGCATGACGCCCAAGGACCAAATGTCAGCCTCTCGGCCGTCATAGGGTTGTCCTAGAATGATCTCTGGAGCAGCATAGTCCTCTGATCCACAACGGGTCGTTAACAGTGGTGTATCTGCCTCAATCACTTTGGCAAGTCCGAAATCTGTTAGCTTGACAGTTGGTCGTAAAGGAGCATCCATTCGTGGCTCCAACAGCACGTCTGCACAAATCATAACCAATGCGATAATAGAGAAAGGAAAACACAACAAAAGGAAGAGTCAGTAAAATCGCATAGGATACAACTTTCAGGCATCAAGTCACATCTTTGGAAACCGCCAAGAAGCACGTGCACTCTTTTACAATAAGAAAGCTTTTTTTTTTTTTTTTTTTTTTTTTTTCCGCACGTCTGTGAGAATATGGTTTATTGTCAACCACATGGTCGAGGGGTTGGATAGAGTTTTTAGCCTCGTGCAATTTTTTTTTCCCAGCCCCTTCCTCATCCTTTCTTTTTAGAAATGCATGTCACTACAATTTCTTGTGCCCATTATCAACTTTCCCATGCATCAAGTATTTCGAATAGCAATGTACTCCTGTTTTCATAAACGCAAACTAATAGAAAGGCCAGAAAATAGAGCATGCACTCATATGATTGTTGTCGCCTCAGTCTATTTCTCCAATGGCCAAATGAGCAAGGTGTAAGGAGAGGGAAAATAAAAAAAGTAGCCGGAGAAAAACTGAGCCAAGGGCTGATGATTGGAAGACAGCGGCGTCTGTGTTTTGTTGAGTCGAGTCCAAGACTGTGGCGCTGAAGTTTTTGTTTTGTTTTATGTATCCATTCTCAATTAATTAACGCCCGCCAAGAAAATTCATTTCTCTGAAGACTTACTTTCCAACTTGAGATCCCTATGGACAATATTATTTTGGTGCAAGTAATCCACAGCTAATTGTCAATTATTGCAGAGTGGGCAGAAGCGTGGATTATTGTTAGTAATCATGGGCAGGATACTAAAGATGTGAGTAGATACATGTTGTATTCTAGACCTGTGCCCTTACCATCGACAATCTGTGCAAAAATATATTGTATATCCTGTTCAGAAGCCTTAGCACGCTTATCTGCAACATACTCGAACAGCTCTCCTCCTGAGGCATAATCCATGACAATACATGTTTGGAGTGAAGTCTCGACCACTTCACGGAACCCGATTATGTTGGGATGGTGAATAGACTACAATGCATTCCATTTATCAACCACAAACAAATGAGTATTAAAAAGGAGAGCCACACACAGACATCCACAAACAGAGGCGAAGAGAGCAAGGCGTGGAAAAGTAAGCTCGAGTCATTGGATGACTGAGGCTTCACATCTGATGTAACCAAAAGGTGAGACACAAGGAAAGTGGTGTACAGAAACCAAGGGTGATGATGACTCTTAATGACAACAAAGAGAGGGAGAACACGGTCTAAAATAAGCTGTTCTGGCGCTTTTTTTTTTTTTTTTTTTTTTTTTTTTTGCATGAACTTGTGATAACATGAAGACGAAGGGATTTGATTATAATGAATATGTTTGCTTGTTTACCTTGAGTAGGTCAGATTCTCTTCGGACACTGATACCCAAACGGTCGCTTGACTGGATCATGGCCTTGCTCATCACTTTGATTGCAACGTGGTCACCTGTTCGGGTGTCAACGGCCATCTTAACTTCTGAAAAGCTTCCTTGGCCAATGCTATGAAGTAGCTTATATGGACCAACGGTGTTTTTAAGTCCCGGATAGATTTTTCGTTGGCTTGATGGCGCCGAAATAGCTGAGCTTGCACTGTTGGGCGCAGCAACTGAAGTAAGAGTTTCTGATCCGGTGTCCAATACAGATGACTCGGACATATCCTCATCGGCCTGCGTAGAGACCCAACTTTGAGTTGATAAGGCAGACGGTGCATTAGGGGGGTCGCGAAAGATATTACCAACCGAGAGACTTGATCTCGCCATTGGTGAAGGAAGGTTTGAGAACAAATTAGTCTGCGAACTGGAAGGGGTAAGGAAGGGATTCTGGTTGGGGTAATGGCGATGGAGCTCTGGCAGCGCCTGTGTTTGGATGTGGGGATGGCGTGCATGATGATGGTTATGATGATGACTATGGTTATGGTTATGGTCATGACTGTGGTTGTTGTGGTGGTGAGAGAATGATCGTACAGCGACAGGTGAAGCGTGGGAGAGAATTGAGCTCGGGGTTACTGCGATAGATGAGCCGATATCAACCGGATCTAAATGAGAGTGGGTAGAATCAGTTCTGAAACTATCTTCAGTGCCCATTGTCGAGAGCGAGGCTAGACTGGGCGAGCCACCTGCTGCTTTGGGAAAAGCAGACATTTCTGGGGCGACGGAGAAGATGTTGCCACCATGGTTGCTGGAATGTTGCTGACTGTGCGAGAGCGAGCGAATGTGAGCATTGTGGGCTGAAGCGTATCTGGATTTGTATTTGGATCCTAACATATCAAGGGAGTCGCCAGGGGCGAGAATGGGTGTAACAGGCGTACTTGTGGTGCGTTGGGAAGTGATAATGGAGGGTGGAGGCGGAGACCGAGCAGTAGCAGCAGAAGGAGGAGATTTAGGCATGGGAGCTAAACGAGGTGGTGGTTTAGGAGTTGGGGTGCTGCTGGCGAAGGCATCGTCCCAGAAGGATTTCGACGCAGGTTTCGAGGGAAGGGATGGGACAAGAGCATCCTCGTCTGTTTCACGATCACTTTCACCAAGAGAAGGAGGACGAAAAGGAGCTGGGCCCGGTGCAAGTTTGGAATGGTGTCGGTAGCGGTCTGAAGGATCGATGACAAATGAAGTTGACCATGCAGTCGACTTTTGCTCCGAGACATGACGCGGGCTTGAGGAAGCCATTTGGAAAGGGGAAGTCAGAGGTATATGTAAGTGTGTTGTATGTAAATGTGTGAAGCAAAGTGTTGAAATGAGAGTCAGAATAAAGAATGGAGAAGTTCGGGAAGAGGAAAGTGAGTCAGAGAATGTGAGATGAAAGAAAAAAAAAAAAAAAAAAAACAGAGAAGGTGGAGAAGAAAAAAAGTGCCGCCAAAAGACAGGAGAATTAAAATAAGCACGGCAAAAAAAAAAACAAAAACAAAAAAAAAAAAATGTGGGGAAAGCTCCAATAGCGTAATTACTATGACACAACTAATAAAGTAAAGGAACGAGTTCGTTCAAGACACTGAAACAGCGAAAGAGAAATTAAGAGAAAGAGAAAGAAAGAGAGAGAAAGAGCGAAGAAGGGAGAAGAAGAGAGAGGAAGAGAGGGGAAGAGAGAAGAGAGAGAGAGGAATAGAGAGAAAAGATGAAAAGAATGAACAATGAAGTATTTGAAATGAGATTTCATTTGGCTTTTTGGATCTTAGTCTTGAAGTAATTGAATTTTAGTCAGAAAAGAAAAAAAGAAACCGATGACTCTTTTTGTCGTGGTATGCATGTAATCATAGCAACGAGACTAAACGGATATTCAATGAATAATAAAGATAAATTACATATTCCAACAACCGAAAGCGATGCTCATCGCATGTGTTAGATGTGTGCATGACTGACCTTCCTCTCCTTACATGTCCAAAGCGAGGCTACTGCTCATCTGTGTGCAGTAGAGGAAACAGAGTCTGTTTTCTATTCATGTTCTGGACGAATCCATTGCCCTTCAATTGCTCTTCCACTTTGCTTGCGCAGCCTCTTTGACACACTACGCGAATCAGCACATAACACACAGCTCGCAAACGCGTGAGCTCATGGTAAAAGAGCATTGTTCAAACATTACCTTTACTTCCTGCTTTACTTTTTGCTTCGCTTTCCTTTGCCTTACTTTTGTTCTTCATTTTCTTCTTTTGGATGAAAATGTCTTGTCTTTGTGGAGAGGGATCTTTGTGTAAAAACGTGAAATGGTGTGACACGTTGTCAATTTACAAAACATGGAGGCCCTGGGACATAAAGTATTTTACGCTTTTTTTTTTGCTTTATCAAATCATCTTACTCTTTCTCATTCCTCATTCTTCTCCATTTTCTTTCCTTTATTTTTTTTTTTAATCAGTATTCAAGTCATGGCCCAGAACGACGCTTACGACTTCCTCTTCAAGATCGTCCTCATTGGTGACTCAGGTGTCGGCAAGTCAAACTTGCTCAGCCGCTTCACTCGTGGTGACTTCAACCTTGAATCAAAGTCCACCATCGGTGTTGACTTTGGCGCTAGGACTGTTCAAGTCGAAGATGGCAAGATGATCAAGGTAAAACCAACCTACAGCAACCATTATAACTCACTTCGGCACTTTGTTCTCTCTTGTCTCTTTTAGTAAATGAGGGTGAACGTCTATGAATATTTATTCCTCTCGGGTGTTAATGGTAGTGGGGTGAGCTCATTTGCTATTTGCATCAAAAACGCGAGATGATGACCATTCATGGATGGACTATGAATGAACAAAATTTCGGCAGATGATGAACCCTGGCAGCGGCAATAATTTTCGACACTATTATGAACTACAGGCTATTTGTACCTCTTTCCCTATCGCTCCCCCGCTCTCCTTTTCCTTCTCTTGTCTTCATTCTCCCAACAGCCTCACCTTGCAGGAGACAGATTGGTGACAGGCATGACAGGCAAAGAGATAGAAAGACTTTATCTTTCATATGTGTAAGACGAAGGGACCAGGAGTTATGCTGCTAAGTCGCGCCAGGTGGTAAAAATATCTGTCCCAGACACCCCCCTCTTTTCTCTGCACTGCCATGGTTAAGATTTTTTTTTTTTTTTTTTTTTTTTTATTTGTCCCGTGGTCTCTGATAGCCTCTTGCATACGAAATGATACTCTAGAAAAGAAAAAAGAGGAAGAGACATTTTTCAGTAGCCATTATAGCCATACTCATACTTGCTTTTCTTTTTTTCCTTCTTCATGACTTTAGGCCCAGATTTGGGATACTGGTAAGGGGCAAATAACCTTAACTGGACTCTTGGCTCAGGCCTTTTTAAAAAGCTCTACTAAGATGCTGACCAAACGTGTCTGTGTACTCTTTTTGGATTGTAATCGTCAATAGCTGGACAGGAACGTTATAGGGCTATCACCTCAGCCTACTACCGAGGTGCTGTTGGTGCCTTGTTATTGTATGATATCACTCAACATGGCACCTATGAATCTGTCTCAAGGTGGCTATCTGAAGTTCGCGAGCATGCGGATTCAAACATTATCATCATGTTGGTCGGTAACAAGTCTGATTTGAGACACTTGCGCTCCATCCACACAGAGGAGGCCAAGAATTTTGCAGAAGAGAACGGTCTTATGTTCATTGAGACTTCTGCTTTGGATGCCACCAACGTTGATATGGCCTTTACCAGACTGTTGACTGAGGTAGGGACAAAAAAAAAGAAAAGAATTCAGTACACAGGAAATACACACTCATCAATCTCTCTCCACATGCTCATAAAAAAAAAGTAGTAGCAGCTGATGATCTTTATTTTTTGTAATGCTCTCCAGATCTATAAGGTGGTCACAAATCATATGCCCAAGGAAGGTGGCAAGGATGAATTAAAAGCTGGAGGCGCTTCAATCAGCATAACGCCTACTCCTCAGGACAAGCCTGCCGGTAGTGGATGCTGCTAAGGAAGAAAAACAGCAACATAGACCTCATGCCCTTTTTTTTTTGTTTTCTATATTATTCAGTTCCTTTCCTTTGATTTTTGTTCAAGTCGAATGCAGATTGTATTTTCAAGCATGAACAAGATTTAGCAGCAGCCAGATATCGTTGTATATTTTCTCTCTTTCCCTCACTTCTCGTATATATTCGTCCCAATAAAACCCAGAAGATGCAGTGCAATGGAAACTGTAATGACCCTTCTTGAAGCTTTTAGGCTTTTTTTTTTTTTTGCGTTAATGACATCATCTTTTTTGACTATACGAAGCCTTCTTTTATATAGAATCATATAGAATCATGCTGTTAAACGCGTCCATATTTGTACATAATACGGCATTGTGATCTGGTTTTGAAACTTGTCTTACATCTTTTCACTTCCCACACTTTCAACCCATTTGCATCTCTTCTTTCTCAACTTCTCTTTCATTTTCCTTTTTTTTTTGTTACAACCTTTTCCTCAGCCTACAGACTACAGAGATAACATACATACACCATGGACAATCATCAGCGTCAACAGCAGTATCATCCAGTGATCGATACTCTAGAAAAGACTCGCCAAGAGCATCATGAGGAACCCTTCCCTCACTCTCCTCCAGAAAACCGACCTTCTGTGACACGTACTCCTAGCGGTCGTCTCTTGGGAAGGACCGGCGCAGATGTAGTCGACCAAGTTGTGCAACAAGCCGAGGCTATCCATCTTTCAGATCCAGCGTCGGATTCAGCGTCGGATTCAATCAACAACAAAAATAGAAGCGACCATAAGACAGGATCATCGCATTATCCTCTCTCATCCTCCCCATCATCTTCTCCTTGCTGGATGTCCTTGGCCTCCAAAAGTACAAACCAACTTCCTTCCAAGACAATTGTGGATCAAATGGGAGGACCTAATACAGGTACTGCGGCCGAATTACATCATGAAAATCATCACGATAAACCCTCTGTTCTACCAGAGATTCTCCCAGGGTTCATGGGTAGGATGGCAGACATTCATCATGCGTCGTTCAAGAGCGTCGATGACCATAATGATAATGGCTCTTCTGGACAAGCTCACCATAGCACCGATGACAACAGCAACAACCATGGCAGTAACGATCATAGTAATCATAAGGCTGAAGGAAAATGGACTGGAGGCACCATGTTCCCCACCATGACAGGACCCAAGAACCCATTTAGCAATAATCACAACAGCGCTAACGACAACCACCACCAAGGCAAAGCAAACCGCCATCGCTGCCAGTCACCAACCGAAGAGGCCAATAGAAGACTAGCAAAAAATTCCATTCTCTATGAGTCTTCAGACTTACCCGAGTCGACAACCAAGCTTACAGATGAAGATAATTCAGATCTTGTTGCTGCTCATAACCCGCCTCACCATTCTTACCACCCATACCGACGACGTTCCTCAGATTTTGTCACAGGCTCTTCTGGCCCCTCTACCGCTTCGCCTCCAGTTTCCAAAACTCTTGTCCAAGGTGGCCAAGGTGGCCGTCGCTGGTCTCATGAGCTTTCCCCTGAGAAGGCTGGTTTAGTTGGATCTGTGGTCGAAGCCGCTGGACTCATCAAGGATGTGATTCTCGACAAGATCCAACAGCGTCCTCCTTCCGCCGGTTCGCAACGTCAACACCAACATCCAATTCATGGTGATCTCTCTACGGATGAGAAATTAGCAGCAGCCAAGATTGCCTTTGGTGGCGCTGAGGAGGCTGGTGATCAAAACATCTTTCTCGAGGGGCTTAGTGAGCACTTGCGTCATGAACAAGCTCAAAAAGCTGCTCTTGCTGAAGCAGAGGCTGTAGCAGAAGCAGCAGCATCGGACCCTACATCTTCCAAGTCATCTTCAACAATACCAACAATGACAACAAGAACAACGACCGAAGACATCTTGGGAGCTGCTCCGGATATGGCAAATAAACATAAAAAATCTATTTTCCATATGGCGGCGAATCCAGAGACCAGGAAGAGTCTAATCTTTGAACATCCCGAGTCTCTAGGATACCATGCTCGTGATGTTAACAACTTGCCTCCTATTGAGGAGTCATCCAAATTGCATTATCTCACTAGCAACAAAGCCGTCGGTGGACAGCAAGATTTGTCAAAATCGAGTCGTTAGAACTAGAGATTTTATTCACACGACAATCACAGCACCCTTCCCCTTTGAACATTGAAGGAGAGAGAAAGAAAAAGAAAAAGAAAAAAAAAAAAAAAAAGATTGCTAGGTTTCAAAAAGAGGATGTAGTGCGAGGGATAAAGGGCTCTTCCTATGACCAACTTCTTTTAAATGCTATTTTCATTCGCTTTTTATTGAGCTTACTCAACATAAAATCATTAAAAAAAATAAATAAAAAAATAAAAAAACGCTATTTATTTCTCAAAGATCTACTGGTAGAGTAGGCTTGAAGACATTGATTGACATGATTTACAACAGTAATAACTATATACTATGTGCTATATGCTACGATACTTGCTTTATGCTTTTTTTTTTTTAGACCTTATCCTGGTCTTTAATCTCGGACCGCAAGTGAGCAACCTCTCTGTTCAAGATTCTAGCCTGCGCATCGGCTCTCTTAGTCAAACTTTCTACTAGGGCTTTGTTCTCGGGCAAGAGTTTGCTCTCATCAATATTAGATCCTACTTCTTGCATGGTTCTCAGGACGGTTGCCAATTGGTTAGGCAACCATGTCACGATAGGAGATCCACCGGTTGCGACAGGGTGCTTTGTATACTTGATAATATACTCCTTTGTGAAGTTCCAATGGCGGTTTCTGAAGTTGCGAATTTGATCCACAGCGGCCAAGTAAATCGCTGCGGAATTGGCATCTTGTTCAGCAAACGAGCGCACCTGAGCCTGACGAGCCTTTTCTTCCACAAACTGCAAGAATTCTGCATGATTGTGGGGTCGATAGGTTCGGAAATCCTTCAAGACCGCGGTGAGGGGGTTGGAGGGCATCATTTCCGTCAACTGAAGCAGGTTATCGCCCATAGGGACCATGGAGTCATTCGCTCCAGATTCCCCGCGATGAAACATGGGTTGATCTGAAACTCCTTCATAGATGACTCCATTCGGGAACATGGGCTGATTCTTTGTACCCATGATAAATGTACGGAACTTGAGGTAATCAGCTGGCAAGGAACGTTCCCACATTGTGTCCATCTCCATATTGATCTTCTCATAGGTCGAAACCACCTTTGAGAGTGCATCGTTGAACACTGGACGGTTAAGCTTGCCAGCAGCCTCCAACGTACGCATTGTGTTCTTGACTAACTCTCCGGAGTGAGCGACCATGGTCACATGTGAAATAATGAAACCCAGCTCGGATGGATCTCCAGAGAAAGGGCGGATCAGCTCTAGGTTACCCCAGACCAGACCTTTGGTCTTGTCAATTCTTCGGTAGTTGTATAAACTAACGACATGGATTTTTTTAGATTGATGCAATTTTTTAGCTTTGCCTTCCTTCGTTGTGGAAAATATAAAAGAATGATCCATAAACATGGAAAAATGATAGAAGGAAAAAAAAAAAAAAAAAAAAAAAAAAAAAAAACTTACGCGTAAGAAAGAGCGTATTCCATGAAGGGCTTGGCGCCGATTTTCTCGGCCACCTGGACCAAAGGTACTGCAATGTTCTTTGGCAAGACAGATCGTCCAAGACCATACTCCCCTGTCTTGCGGAAGAGAAGATCACATGGCTCAAGTAGGTAGGCAGATGCTACAAAAGTGTAGTCTCGGTAAAGAGCTGCAAAAGATTGAAAAAAAAAAAAAAAAAAAAAAAAAAGTTGACCAAAATAGGAAAATAGTGATCAAACATGACGATGATGATATGATGATCATTTGTGATAACACATTCCCCAAAAATGAAAAAGTTCAAGAATTAAAAATTAAAGGACATTAGTGTTAGTCAAAACCTGTTCAATAACTATAATTTAGCCCAAAAATTTGTGGGGTCAAAGAAAAAGTCACTAAACAAAAATGTACAAAAAAAAAAAAAAAAACTACAGACGTACCGGAGAGCAACTCCGAATCCTCAACATTCGACAGATCGTACTGGGGGAGGTTCTTGCAAGCATCTCCAAACTTTCCCAGTGCTAAAAGGCCCTTGGACCCATCCCTGAGTGTCAAAGGCATCTTTTGCAAGAGGTCCTCAAGCTCTTGATATTCTTTGGGAAGAACATCCAAGGGATCTTGACGGGGTAGGAACCCATTCTGAGTTCCGACCATGAAGCTGGGGATTGAATGGTTATGGGTCAAAGGGTCGTCTAGGATGGGAAATCCAGGCACCTCACGAGCCATCGCATTTATTTCGGATGTGTGAAACTGACGGTACTTGGGTTGACTAGTGGTGTTGGAAGCAGAATTGTTTGAGGAGGGAGACGCAGATGGGGCGGATGGGGTCGAATATTCGCGGATAGCCTGAGCCTGCAGGCGGATAGAGTGCGAGATGGCGGCGATAGCAGTGGTCGTTGTCCGTGCAGGCGCGTGCTTTAGGCCAGCATTCTTTATCAAGGAACCAGCTTGGCGGTGAAGAGATTGACGCAACATCGTGAGTAAAGTAAGTTTTTTAAACGTGGTAGCTCGAGAAGCAGTAATAGTTGGCCTTCTTGTGGAGTTTATCAGCAGAGCGTGGCAAGCAGGTAGATTGTGGAAAAAAGAAAAAAGAATAGACAATAGAAGATGAGGCTTGATCAGGAAATGTAAGGGTTTAGAGCGTGAAAAGAAAGAAAGAGAACAATAAAGAGGAAATGAGAATGAAAAAAAAAAAAAAAAAAAAAAAAAAGAAAGAAAAAGAAAAGCGACGGGAGTTGAAGGTGTCTTTATATAGCTGCGATTAACAGAAATGTATGAAGTAATAGATGTAAAGAAGGCACATTGCAAATGCAGTATGGGAGTGTGAATGGGAGGTTCAAGTATCAATAGGCTTGTACTGGGGCTGCTATTTGGCCGGTTTGAAAATAAACGTGTGAATAAGAATAAAGAAAAGGTTAAGCATACTGATATGTGTATGTACCCAATCAAGCCAATCCAAGTTGTGCCACTGAACAGCTGGTGGAGCGAACGCTAGATTATAAATGTAATACATCAACAACGGTAGTATCATCTATTTAGATATATATCAGTAATCAATACTTTAGTTTTTTTTTCTTTTTTTCTTTTTGAAAAAGAAAATATCTGTCCATGGTCCCAGACTAAAAAGAAAGGGAAAGTCGTTTTTTCTTGTGTATCCTTGCGCGAATATTGCTAGTGCAGATACTTTCAGACAGAGGTTAGACGCTCTTCAATTATGATGTTGCATTGTTTCCTTGTCAAGCATCGGTCCAAAACAAAAGAAATGCAGATAGTTAATAGGCACAAAGTATATGTACATTCACTGGGGAGGCCAAACAAAGAGGGCACTATTGACCTTAGAAAAGGTATTGGTTGCATTGGGCGTATTTAGTCACACTTGCATTTACGACTCCTCAAAAGAAACAGCTGGTTACACAAAAGAAATGAGTCGTCTTTTGTCTTAGCAATTGAATTGAATTGAATATTACAGTCCGTAATATGTGAAAAACGCGTTGGGCACACGATGGTTACACAAAAGAAACGAGTCGTCTTGGCTGATATACAAAAAAAATTTCTTTTTTTAAAATTCACATTGTCGGTCCAAAAAGGATTAGAGAAACAAGGGGAGGACAAAAAAAATAGACTTGGTCAAAGAATGAAAACTTTTCCACGACCTTTGGAGAAGGCGACCTGAGCATGTGTATACCGTATGACCTTCTGTTGGTAAAAACCAAAGTTTACATGGATATAGTAATTACACGTAGTGTATAATGTAATGTAGTAGAAACAATAGTATGAAGGTATCCCTTCTCTATCTACTAACCCTCTCAGTCATTCCCACATTAACGCCTCTCTTTCTTTATTCTTACTTGCTTTTAGGATATAGCCTTTTCCAGCCTTCAAGAAGCTGCTCAACAAGCTGTGTGGTCAATTAATAGTGGGTTCATGAAGAGTCTGAACGCTAAAATTCAATGATAACCCCTTATTCTCCTATTTTTCTTGTATAATTTTTTTGCTGAAGAGGAAAGTTTCAATAAAATAGTCTGTACATGTACATGACGCAAAAAAAAAATAAAAAAAAATGGATCTATAACGGAAAAAAGGCTTTTGACTTGTTTCCCCCAGTGACATGACACAAACTGCCCCTCTTTTTCCAAATGATAGACAGCTTTCCACCAAGACTCAACGCCCTGCACACCTTACAATGGATGCCCCCCAATATCAAGTAGGCTCTTTAAGGTGGAGAGAAAAAAAAAGGAATCTGGAAGCAACTGCATGTTCACCCTGAATATTGAAAATTCCAAAATAAAATGATTTCGGATTTTTTGGATGTTTGGTTTTTTTTTTTTTTTTTTTTTTTTTTCAAGGGTAAAATTTCGGACTTTGAGAGAGATGCTGTGCAGAAGAAAAGGTTTAGGCATTCAGATATTCGAGATAGACGAGTTGGAGCTCAAGCATACACAGCTCAATCGTACAAAGAATACTGACTTAAAACACATAATACGTGGAAGAATGTATGCGACCACCTTTTTTCTTTCTCATAGAAATTAAAAAAAAAAAACAATAAGAGAAAACCAAACATTGCGCCTCAAATTTGTCTCTCAAAGCGTGTCCTATCTTTAGTTAATCTTTTAGATTTGCTGTGAGTGTTTGGCGGCGCTTTTTTTCCCGAGCCTTCATAATAACAAGCACACAGCAATAAAGATCTTTTTTTTACTACCATATTTTATTATCTTTTGAGTAGAACCTTTTGTTGTTATTTCTCTTAGAATCTACGCTAATTAAAAGGGAAAGTCGTATATTTCCTTGAAGAATTAATTAATAAGAAGTCAACTCGCCACTAAAAAAAAAAGGGGAAGAGAAAAGAGCATTTGTAATAATGCCTTTAATTCCTCCCAATGTTTACGTCATAGTACGCAAACTTAGCATAAGCTATCAGTAGCCGGAAGAGGAAGTTCGGTGCCGTCCCGAATATGTCGAAAGGTGATCAGCCAGCAAGCATTCCATCATTTTCACTCCATTAAAAAAAAAAAAAAAGATCTATTCAAACATGTCTTTCCTTAGTAGGGCGGGCATTGCTGCCACTCGTTCAACTCGTGTTGTTCAAAAGAGATTTGGCTCCCATGCTGCTCACCACGGCCCCGAGGCCCCTCCTACCAGCGAAGGTAATAAGCGAGGGACAAGTGGAATCACCAACGACAACTATATCAATCAAGCAATCAAGCAATCAAGCGACAATTTGCCAATGATCAGTGTTCAAACTCAAACATCGTCACTATCATGGAGCATGACAATCGTCAATGCGATTAATTATTATTTCAAGTCCAAGCATCTTCAAACGAGGATATTAAGGAAAAGAGAAAAAGGAAAAAAAAAAAAAAAAAAAAAAAAAAAAACAACAACTAAAGTCGATTTGCGTTTCCAATTGATGACAACTTAGCCTTCACCTCTAACGGATTCAAGCTCGCTTTGATCACTGCTGTTGGTTTGCTCGTCTGGTCTCGCGTCGACGAACACCTTACTAGCCAGGGCGAGGTAATTTATTTACTTATTGTCAATATCTACTTTTGAAAGGAAATTATAGTATATTATCTTTTGCAAAAAGGCGAGCATGGAACAGGCAAAGAATCACGCTTTAACATCATGGAGGGAGGAAGGAAAAAAAACAAAGAAGGACCAGTGTCAATAAGAGCGATTACATACAATTAATATACATTTCTTGGAAACGGATCGTCAATGGGTAGAAGGAAAAGAAGGAAAAAAGACTTTTAGCAATCGATGTCGTCTCTTTTTTACTTTTTAATGAAACCTTGGATGTCAGCGATAATGGATATATGCAATGGTTGCATTGATGGCATGCCATACAAAGAGTTATGATTACGATGATTATACTTCAGTTTCAATACTGATAATTTTACGCTTCTTTTTTTTTTCTAAATAATTTATCCGTTTTGTAGGAAAAACATCCTTTAACCCGCTATATTGAGTACTACATGCGCTCTGAGGAAGAATCCAACCGCATCAATGAGAAGCACATCAAACTTGCACAGGAAGCTGCTGAAGACCTGTAAATAATCTTTTTTTTTTTTTTTTTTTTTTTTTAAGAAAAAGGAAGAGCATTCCTCATGTATTGAAAGCTTACGTATTTATCGTCCTCACTCTTTTCTCTATATTTTAGTAAATTCTATGCTACTATCACGCCTCCTCCCAAGGTTCCGCTCCGTTACCCTGAGTACGTTATCCTAATTTAACTAATCTTTTTCTTCGTCCTCCTAGTTCTTGTTTAATTTTCCGAAAAACAGGCACTTCTTAATATTTATACTCTATTGTCTTCCCATGAAATCATTTTATAGTCTGCTGCACAATGCCTCAGGCAGATGTATCGAGGTTGGCTCCACGGTTGATACCAATGTCACTCCCAAGTTTTCCTAAAGCTCTCCGCGGCTGCCCTTGCACCTCCTCTCTCCACTTACTCTCTTTGTCTTCCTCTCGTTGATGTGAAATGACAAACCAATAGTTTAGACCGCAGAAAAAAATAAAAACCCAATATACAGGTTATGGAACGCGTCCACACGTGTTCATTCTTAATCATTATATTTAAATGGGAAAATATCGTCGCGAGAAGGTAGAAATAGCAATAGTATATATATAAGAGTAACTATATTAAGAGAGCCTGATGAGAGATGCTTTTCTTTGAAGCGTTGTCATCATTTCGGAAGGAATTTGAACGCCACCACCCTCCCAGTTGCCATCGAATATCGTCCCACCGAGCCGCAGCCAGTGCAGTGGAGAGGGTGAAGTCCCTGGCTCCGGAATAAGATTAATCAGTAACTGGAGTTGGACCAAATCAAAATTGGTCTCATAGAAACCCAAGTCTTGTAGTGATGAAAAGTCTATAGCTTTAAGAATAACCTCCCATTGCTGAGGTCGGAAGTGGATACCTCCTATCCAGATCCGTTCTAATGCCGTCCAGGTTCTCGCTGTTGTTGTATAGGGAATTGTAGGCTCGACGGATCTCGAAAACCGCTGCTGTTGTTGTCCTGAATTTGTGCCCGGGATGACCGTAGATGGCTTTGAGACTATATTGGCGATCCATTCGACAATATTCTGTGGCGGCTCTTGCAGCCCATGAGCACAAATTGATAGTGAGTCCAGTAAAGGCAATTCATACCGTGTTGGAGCGGCTCGAGCGACCTTAGGAAGCCATTCCTCAGGGAAAGTGGAGCCTAGAACCAATTTGTGCACTCGTTTGCCTACCCGAAGTAATAATCTCTCCATCAGTCCTTTTTGATTAGCCTCATGAAGCTTATAAAACTCAAGAGTGAATCTTTCTAGTTCAGTTGAACGTTCCAGAACCCGTTCTATCCATTCATAACTGTCACTGCTGTTGTCTTTTCCTACTGATCGTATGCATGTCAATGTGCGAAGTTTTGAACCCCGATCCTTGGTCACTTCATCTAGGAGCATGGCATGATCATATGTGAACTTGTCATCTACTAGCAAGTCTCTAATAACTGAGCCATATTCTCGCAAAACTTGGGATAAGGCACTGGAAGGGGGACTCGGACCAGAGAACTCGCTGGTATCCAGACTGTTTACTGAGATTCTAGGCAATGGGGTGTCAACGGACTTAGGACAATATAGGCTTAATGGAAAGGATAGTGAGACTAACGTTGTCATGTGTAAGTTGAATTGGAGTCGGTGTAGCGCGAAGGTGCCTTCGTTTTGGGAGATGATTTTCACTCTGACAGAAGTAATCATATCAATATATATAGGAAGATGATTATCGTGACAGCAGATCTCAATCTCAGACAACTTGGGGCTCAAGAGTAAAAACCGGGTCCACGATTGTTCGTCCATGACTGGGGTATCTCGCTCGTGGTTAAGGATGAGTTTGGTGACAAGTGTCCGCCGTTGTAACAGTGCTTGTTCTTGTGAGACGATCTTAATAAAAGGTGCAATTGCTCTCATAGTACCTTCTTGAATAGCACCTTGAAAGAGCCTGAAGACCATCGTAAAGTTTTCTGTAACGAGCTTGAGTTGATTTAATGCTGCTGTTGATGTAACAAAACTGTGATTATCTTGGTTGTTGTTGCCAATCTGGCTCATGATAAAGTCAAGCGTAGGGCACAGTTGATCGCACCAAAGCGTAAGCCTTGCAAGAGAAGGACAGGCCCTCAGTATTCGCGTCATGATTGATACATGGGTCCTATCCGCGACATTGAATAGAAAGCGTAGTGTAAGGGAGCGTAGTTGAGGGGCCAATTCTGCTGAATGGCGAAAATATCGTTGTGGCGACTTTGCTGAGACATGGGCAAAAAAATCCTGAAACCCATCCAAGTGTAAAGACTGGACCGTTTGATTTTTGAAAAGAAGCTGCACGACCGGGTTGAACCGACGGAACCGGTTGAGAATATCGAGTAGAGATCCAGTTCTTGTGAACAGGTGACCAGCCATCGAGAAATGGACGACATTGCTCTCGGTAACTGCTGAAGCCAACTTCCGGATATCCCTCCATGATACGTCCCAAGCCAGGACAATATTTAACTGTTGCACGATCTGCGTCTTTTTCAGCACATCGTACAGCTGTTCAGCCTGAGTCCTGTTCATAAGTACTACCATTAGCTGGGACCGCTCTCCTTGATACAATCTTTTATTACACCGCTCGATCATGTTCAAAAGCTCATGTTCCGCCGCAGGTCTAAAGCTCGCACGAAGATGGTCAATACAGACCCATCTAGTCTTTTTACCATCTTGGATGGTCATCCGATACAAGTTGCCAGGCGTGCATTCATCATCCTCGATAGAGAGATACGACTCAAGTTGGCGTAAATCAGCGCCCTCCAGCAGTGGTGTTTTGGTTAATTTTTCCAGACTGCTTTTGCTTTTGTTTCTACTTTTGATTGTAAGAAAGGCCGTATCATCATCGCTATTGTCAACATCAATCCCATTACTGCAGTCACTGTAACCCCATTTGCTATTGAGATTGGTCGTTATTTGTTGATTGTGAATAAAGTTGATAGTCTCATCAACAAGAGAACTGAAGCTATTCTTGGCAAGATCAAGACCACTCTCCAAAGAACTGATTTCTCTTGTTAGCTGATTTTGACTCTGTGATAATGGCCGTATTGTCATTCCATCGGCCGAGAACCCCTGCTTGATCATCTCCATTATCGCCAAGGCGTATCTTCCATATCGTTCAAAAAACTCACTGGGCTTAATAATACTATATCCTTTATGCTTTGCAAGGTGGATCTCATGTTGAATCGTTGTTATCATTCCGTTCGTAGTTTCTTTTTCGATAATGGGATTGGTAGATGTATGTCGTCCGCATTCGCACAAGAAGAACAATCGAAACTGACGACTTAGTAGGGGTTGATCAGCAGTAGCGCTTTGAGAATGAGTCCTTTGAGGCAAGACGATGAACAAGTGCGGAATAGGAAACTCATTCAGTTCGTAGGGCTGCGACACTATAGCATGGATGTGATCCTGTGTGATGATGGCAGGGGCCAGAGTGTTTTTTTCTTGCATTATATCCAGAATAGACCGATCTCTTATTGGTTTGAAATATAGTGGAGTGGTATTGAGGAGTTTTTTAAGAAAAAAGAGAAATGATAAGGATACAGAAAGAAAGCCATCATTTATAGCTACATGGTAAAGTATGCACTAAACGAAAATATCCTAAAAAAGATACTTTCATACAAGTACTGAATTCCGGACCTACAACTACTATGCAAGTTGCAGTTTGTCCAACCCATTTGGTCGGCGATTCTTATATTTTTTGAATAAGCTTGAATGTATTGAGAGCCAATTATTTCCCCTTGTTACAAGCTCGTTGCGGGTAGTGAAATATCAAAATCAGCCACCAAAACAATTTAACCACTTTTTGAATAGAAAATGTAAGAATCACTGACCAAACGAGATGGAGTAAACTTATCGCGCTGGAGAGAGCAGATTAAAAAATCAAGTACTTTTATTTTATTGCATAAGCAACAAACAAATTGCTCAGCCCATGTTCTTTTGCCTTTGTGGCGGTGCTAAAAAAAAAAAAAAAAAGATTCCTCGCGCGTATAATCTTTTTGGATTGTGGATCGCCACATACGCATAATGCCCTTAAGCAATCTTTTACAGTCAAAAAAGCTTCAATATACCGTGTATTCACGAGAAATTCCGGCGAGAATAGCAATTTTCCCCGCCGAAGGGGTGTTATTTTAATAGAGACAACCGATTTTATAGTATTAAAATGTGCGGAAACCTGTTGTTGTGATGCTGACAGGGAAATGCGATGGATTTTTAAAAGACAGCACAGCTTAGCGTCAGAAACGCTGCATCTGACAAAATAGTCGTTAGTCTAACAGCTGCAGTGCTGCGCTAATTGCCATAATGGACAATGGGACACCATTACATGTTTTTGGAATATGTAATAAAAGCCAAAAAAGAAATAATAGACTACTAGATCTTTATCAGAGCTATGGTACAAAAAAGTTGTTCGAGATATTTTACAGGAAGATGAAAGGGAATCGGAACAAAAAGTACTCTTTTTTTTTTTTTTTTTTTTTTGGAACTTTCTAATTGACTCTATCGTTTACGAAAGAAATATGAATAGCCTTGATGGCATCGATGGAGCCGATGATGGCGCTGATGATACCGACGAGAACAATGAAAGCGCACCAAGCCAACTCATACCATTTGAAGTGTCTCCACCCAATCAGCTTGAAGTAGCAGATAATGGGAAGAACAAAGATCAAGGTACAGTTGCCGAGAGCACCCAAGAGTGACAAAAAGTTGCCAAAGTAAGGAACAGTGCAAGCGATAGCACCACAGACACCGATGATCGTCAACCGAATTACAGTGCGGTAGACGCGCTCCATGATCTTACCACGACGTGCGACAGTGACGTCGACAAGACGCTCAAACTCAAGAGCAAAGGAGGTCAGAAGAATAGGAGCAGCAAGAATAACGTGGATAATGATGACCACAATACCGATCTTAGTAGTGGTATCCCGAGGCAAGTTGCCCAGGATGGGTGACTCGACCTTGTGACCATAGGTGAGGTAGCCAGGGATGGCAGTAGCAAGGTAGAAGATTGCACAAGTGGACAAAGCAGCAGCAACAACGCGGTTCCAGCTCTTAGGATAGCGCATAGCCTCCTCAACGTGCATGTAGACGACATTGCCTCCATAGCAGATCGAGATCGAGGCAATAGTAGTAGGTAGATTTATAGGAACAACGGTATCATGCCTAACATCAGCATATTCAGGGTTGCTGAGATCCATAACCGAACCACGAACAGCAATAGCGACAAGAACAACAGTAGCAAGGACTCCAAAGATAGACATGATAGCAACCTCCTTCAAAGTCTTCAAGGCTACGAAGGGAACAGCAATAATGCCAGCACAAATCCAGATCCAAGCTTTAACGCTGATATCAGTGCTAGTGACGAGTCCCTTCATCTCTGTACCGGCTAAGATGAGGTACATAATAGGACCGCCAAGGACGATTGAGGTATGGAAGAACCAGACGGCAATGAGACCAGGACGACCGAAGGCGTGACGTCCGATCTCCTGATACGAGTGAAGACGGTACTTGCCATTATAGTAGAGGCACTTCATGAGAAGCATAGCGGTGTAAATGGACATAATCGTGGTGAGCAACAAAACACCAACACCAATCCAGCCACCCATCTTTAGAGCATAAGGAAGACCAAGAATCCCAGTGCCTGAAATGAAACGAATGAACAAATACTATGTTTTAGAAATATGATATTGCACAAGCTGAAGTAGCTGTGCATTTTTGGACAGATGATGTTTACCTGCGACAACGCAGACAACATTAGCGTAGGCGAGGATGTTGGATCCCTGTTCAGGCCTCTCAGCCAGGAGATCGATTTCAATTGATTCTTTGTCGCTTCTGATGCTCGCCACCTCGGAATCTGAGACTTCATGCTTTTTCATGGCTGTTAAATGAAAGTGGAGACTCCGTGAATCAAACAGGTGTTGAATCAAACAGGAAAGAAGGATATTCAGATTAAGCCCGGAACGAGCTATCGAGGAGGGGAAAGAGAGAAGAGAAGAGAGAGGAGAGGAGAGAGAAAAGAGGAAAGAGGAAAGAGGGAAGAGGGAAGAGGGAAGAGGGAAGAGGGAAGAGGGAAGAGGGAAGAGGGAAGAGGGAAGAAGGAAGAAGGAAGAGAGAAGAGGAGTGGAGGAAAGGCGATGAGATGGATCGGTGGATGAAGAAAAGTAAATAAAGAGCTGGGGTAGCCTGTGCGTTTTATACGAAGGTGTACCTGGTCTTGAGGGAACAGATCACACACAAAAAAGCTAAAGCTGTAGTACATGTACATTTACATGTTCTTATTGCATTGATTGGCAGAGACTCACTCAGTTTGGTTTATTTGTCTTTTCGTCAAATGACGTTGGTGTCCCTCACAGAATCATCGTAGATCTGTTGTTGCAATCTGTCCTATTGCAATTGACCTGAAGCAACTTACTCAGTCTTCAATCATTAGAACTTCAGAACTTTTTAAGACTAAAAAAACACTATTGAGACAAGTGCGTAAAATGTAAGTAGCTGAAAAAGTGCTGTTTCTCTTGTTCATAGTTATGAGTGGTCAAGTGAGAGAAGGGGCTGAACGGCCAATAAGGCTACAGGGTAAATGTGTATCCACACTCCGCTTTTGACATTCCAGCTATCATACATAAAATAAAATATTCACTCACATGGTTGTAAACGAGTGCTCGGGCCAATTCCCAAAGCCACCAGTACAAAGAATCAATGAGTGAGATCACCGTGGTTTGAGAGCCAAAAGTCAGGCATATCAAGTACATGTACGTTAGGCAACCTTTAGTTGCGGAGAAATAATCTTTTTAATCGTCATGCCAAGTCTACTTGGGTAGTCTTTCTTTGAATAAGTAGACACCTAGAACTACTGAACTATCTAATAGACAGGATAGGATCAGTGATAGCTTGCGCTTCAGCTCATAATTTCTTACTCTTACTGCCTTTGGGCGAACGTTCTGGTCAATCTCGTGATTTGGATCGGATAAAGCGAATTGTTGGTGCTGAGCCACCAAAGGTGTTCTTTGTCTTTCTCTGCAAACACTATTTCTCACACTTTTTTCTTTCTCTTACAGTCAAAAGTCCCTTCACGTCTTCTCGTTTACACAACACACAACACACAGCACATAACACGCGTATATATTCACTCAGTTCACGTATCAAATCTGCATCTATTGTTATCTTTATTATCTCGCGTATTCCTTTGTACTCACAGTGATGTCCCTTTTACGTATCGCCGCAGCGCGTTCTCTCCGCCTTGTTCAGCCCCATCATCGAGCTACACCTATTACAGCAGCCACGCCTCAGTGGCATAGAGCCTTTTCAAGGTAAGGACTTAATTTACGATCTTTGAAGGAAAAAAATGCTTCATGACATTTAATAAAAATCTAATAAACTTTTTCTTTTTCTTTTATCTCGCTCTCACTTCTATTTGATCATATCGCTTACTTAGCACTCCACAAAGTAGGTACCATCGCTCCAGGAGGCTCTTTATTGAATATTCTAACGCAAGCGCAATGTTTACAATCCTCTTTTGTCCGAATGTGTGACATCATGCATGTGTTTTAAATAGAAAATGACTGCTTTTTTTTTTTTTTTTTTTTTTTTTTTAAAAAAAGTTTTCCGTAAGGATCCTATCAAGAGTGCCCCAGGATGGGCTCCAGAAAATGCCACGGAAAGCGAGGCTGAAGTCAAAGCTGATCGTGAACCCATTCCAAAGGACTTGTTGGAATTTCAGAAAGAGACTATTGAAATTATTGTCGAAAATGACAAAGGTATTATATACCCCAAAAGTTTATTATATGGCTGCTGCAAATGAAATAATAATAAAGATGGGAAAAGTAATCCTTTGTAAACCCATATCTCTAGATGGCGCCAGCGAGATTAAGCAAATCGCAGATGACTTCTTCAAGAGGTTGGAAAAGCTTGGAGAGAAAATTGGAGTAAAGTTGGAGGTTAAGGACAAGACCTCTAGAGAACTAGGTGAGATGATTGAGAAATTGGAAGTGAAGCTTAAACTCAAGAGGGTTGACACAAGCAGCAACCATCATATCACCGACGATGATCTGCATAGAAGGCTTGAGAAGCTTGAAGAAGAGCTTAGTCAGAAACTCGGTAAGGATATGAATGGCAAGAGTGAGGTAATTATTGAGAAGTTGGCCTACCGTGCGGAAGAGGCTGGGGCAGCTCTTGGAAATGTCGCTGGAACTGTTAAAGGACGTGTCGATCGGGCTGAGGATCGCATCGAAGACGCAGGGGAGTCTGTAGTAGATGGAGTAAAGGCTGGCGCACACAAGGTGTCAAACTTTGTGAAGGAGTCATTGGATTCTGTCAAGAAGACCGTGGGTATCAATGGGCAGAACACAGCAGAGAAGATCAAGAAAAAGAGCAAGGATGTGGATGACAGGGTCGACAGTGACCGCGGGGCTTGAAAAGCGTTATCGCTCTTGATGTATTAGTGGTCCAGCCATAGTAGGCTATTAAGGCACTGTAAAACGTAGCATGGATTAGCAACAATAATTGAAAAACATAGTTTTATTCTAGCTTTATTCTAGCTTGACGTTGGCGTCGATTAATAAAGTTTTATGAATTTAACATATACGTAAGAGCCATATATTTTAGCTCTACTGGAGGTGGGATCCAAGGTCACGAATTTGAGAAGCACCAATAACCCAACTCTTTGAGCATAAAATGTATACATGTTCATGGTGTAAACCACTTACATTATATTTAAGCTTTCAGTTGTGTCCAGAGAAAGCCTCAAGGCTCCGCGACTTTACTATCTGCCATTAGCCACTCTTCATAGCTCATAAACCTTCTTTCAATTACATACCTTGAAGAGTGGCAAGTGCATTTGGCATTGATCTAAGTCGTTTGATCAAGCTAATGTGCAGCTCATCCGCTCATATTCATGCATTCAGCCTACTTTGATACATTTCAGCTTATAACGCGTATGTGCCAGGCAGGTAACAGAAATGTATCTGGAATTGTCTTTTTCTGTCTATAAAAATTTGACCATAGCAAAAAGCAGCTCTACAAGCTCTAACCGTATCTCGAATAGATCTGATGGTTAACATCTCGAAGCATTTGATATTATCTTATCATAGGGCCTGTCTACTCCCCATTCAAATCCAGCAATGAAAGAAATAAAGATAGACAATTTATGCAAAAACACAGGCAGGATGTGATGATATAGACGATTGTCCAGGCTCAATATGTAACCGTATAAACATTTATTGACTACCCTGCACTTTCCCCAAGGGATATATCAATACTTTGACAAACATGTTTCCTTTAATGACTATGTCTCAGCCCTTGGATCGAAAGAGCGTTGAAAAACGGGACACTGTGTGTATTTACTGATAACTGACGTGACTTCAAAAAGCTTTGCTCGGGGAACAAACTCTGCATTTTCCAGTGGCGACTGTTCGATGCTTGTTGGTTTTCCAAATCTGCTCTGATTTCACCATAATTTAGCGGAATTGATTAGCATCTCCTGAATAGCTGCCATCCAAAGGGACTAACTTCGAATGGACAGGATTTACTGTGTTTGTTCAAAACAATAAAGCTTGACTGAAAGTCTGCTAATCCTCAAACTATGAGGCAAATAATGCCTCTGAACGCTTCAATAGGATTATGGCGAGCTTTTGGGGTGCAGAAAAGACAAGATTGTCTCTTTTGAGCAATGAAGGATATAGGACTTGTTCCTTGGAGGCACACTTTTTTGAAACCACGCTTGTTGCTAGTAAAAACACAAATGGTTCCCGTTTTCCGCATACTTTCAGCGCTTCCACAATCCAAGGGCTGTGATGTAGCCATTAAATGTTACATGTTTGTCGAAGTATTGACACATCCCTTGCAAAAGTTCAGATGTATGCTAAGAATATTGTTTAAGGGACGTAGAGTAGTCAATAGCATGTGGCAGTGTTCAGGTGTTTATACAGTATCAAATGGAGTCCGAACAGTCGCCATAGCAAGATGTTGTCTTAGGAGAATCTTTTCGTTGATATCCGATTCCCTGACGAGGATATTGCGAGTTAAACTCTCGGCTATAGCTCTGTAGTGTTGCTGTTCCATTTCGACTCACTTGAAGTTAGCCATTCTCGTTATACCTTCTCTTGCATATATCGCATTGCCCAGATTGAGCTCGTCGCAGCTTGTAGGTCCCACACTGGCCATCATAGTGTATTCTGTACAGATTCGTATGCTTGTGCTGCGTAAATATTCTATGTACAACAATGAAAATGATAGGCATGGGCAACTGGCAAGGTAATATCATGACTCTAGATGCATATCCAAGTGCTGATGAAATCAACCGTATGTGGTTACGCTAGCGCCTTGAGATCCTGTTGGTACCTGAGGCTTTGTCCACTTTGGGCTGAACATCGGTGATGAAAAACTCTGCATCCATATTGGTGCCATGGGGCACGGATGAAACGCCTGATCGTGCCATTGCGTTTGCAGCTTCCCAGACACCGGATCCCCCTACTCTTGCTATGTACGCCCATGTCAATGTAGTCGCCTAGACTGTCCTTATATTGCTCTTGCTTAACCCTTGCAACCTTGAAGTCCCACATGAATTTAGGCACATGCTGGTTGTTGTTCTTAAAGATAGGTTGATATTCTATAACAATGTGTAGTGACGCCTTAGACTTGGGTGATGAACTTGCACAATTACAATCTACAACATCCTGCCTAAGTTCAATCGTTCGATCTTATCCTTTCAAAAATCTACTCTTCTTATTAAGAGGAGAAGAGGAAAACCCAATAGACCCTAAGTCATCCTCACTAGGACACTTTCTCTTTTGTGACCCTCGTGAAGAGCCTAGTGCATTAGTCTGACAAGACTCTTCAGTAGAAGAACTAATGGCACGTGAATATGATTCCGGCTCTGGAGATAAGGAGTCAGGCACTCTTATTCTGGCTCTTGATACGTTCCCCTGAAAGATGAGTCCAGTGGGTCGAGCTTTGATATTAGGAGACAGTGATAAAAGAAGACGGTTATTTCTTCGAGTAGGCCTTGCCTCTCGAGCTTCTAACTCAGACTGTTGACGTATCGCTGACTTAGTGGTACGTGAACAAACAGAAGTGTTGTTGGTATTTGACGACATATTGATGTTGCTTTATTGATGTCAACGGGTGCAGTTTGAACGTATAAAAAAAAAAAAAAAAAAAGAAGACTTGATAGTGGTCGTAGTTTAGGAATGAGGAATGGAGAAGCGAGAATGCCTCAAAACGATTCTTCAAGAATGACATTCCCCATTGACATCCCCATCTAATCCGCATTCACCATGCATGGCATGACCATCAACCAATCACTGATCTTGATTTTGCCAATGTTACTAAGCGTCACACCCTCACAAAACAATTCAAAATGTTTATTTTGGACCAGGAGACAGAGCAATGTGGGGTAATTATGGATTCCTGCAGATCAGAGCGATCTATTGTTAATTTGCCTCAATTTGGAACGTGGTATACAAACCATGCCATCCTGACGCGTTGTGTCTTAACATGGATAGAGATGATGGCACTCGTATATATATGTATAAAAAAAAAATAAAAAAAAATGAACTCTACTTCAATCAATTCCACTCCTTCTTCCTTTGTCGTTGAAGCTCAAAACCCTACCGTTGCGATGCCCTCGACAATTGAAGTAAACTTGTCTCCCCAAGCCTTATTGAACTTGAGCAGTCTCTCCAAGAGGCTGATGCGGAAAGACAGCAATGTATGGACGAAAAAACTCGCCTGCTCACCAACTACAATAATAACCAAAAATCTAAATTACGACCTCGCTCCCCAGAAGAGCAAGAAGCTCAGCGAGAATTTCACAATCAGCTCAAATCCCTACAAAAGACTATGACGCGGCTGAAGCCCATTATAAGCTTATCAAAGATCACCTTGAAGCCCAGGAAGCCATCTGCAAGGAACGTCAACGGATTGTCAAGCAACGAGCCGCTTCTTCTCCCAGCGATGTTGATATGCAGGACAGCGGCAGTCTTGATATCGCACCTGATTATGAAATCAAGAAACATGCTGCATTGATCCGAGTTTTCAACTACAAACGGGTCCCTGTCCTAGACATAACTACCAAAGAAATCGACTTCTCAAGGGTCGAGCTGGAGAAGAAAGCGAATGCCCCTACGCTTAAATTCCAGTTGGACAATGTACCTGAGAAAGAAATAGCTCTAAAGGTGGCAAGAACTGTTATCGACTTCCTCAAGGCTTTCGAGACGTACTACCATAACTTCCTGACGGACGATCTCTTCGAGGACTTAGCTTGGCGGTACATGGGATTTGCTCTAGAACAGATCCGCTTGGATAACAAGTACAACCGCCTGATAAAGACAGAAGCTTATGGCGATCGCTCTTGGAAGCAAGTCAAAAGGAGCATCCATTTGATCCTGAAGCTCGATTTAATTCGATCCTGGATCACTTGCCAAATTACAGACCTTACTGTCTTGCCTCACGAAGATGCCAATACCTTCGCGGACAGAATAGAGTCAATTGTTGAAGCTGGTGGGCTACAGCCCATGGGCGTGCTCCTTTACGGCAAGGTCATAACGACGTTGTCCGATGCCGGTCAGGAAAGAGTCTTCGGAGAATTCAAGTCCTTAGACGCTATAAAGGACATAGATCAGTTGTTGGATTTTGTATCAAATTCTAAAAAATCACAATCAAAAGCACCACATCCGCATGACAATTATGCGGATCCCAAACCTAATAGAAATATTGGTTATAGAGGACCTGAACCGGAAGACAACAGAATATCTGTTCCCATAACTATAAATGGCCTATTGTACACGGCTTTATTTGATCCTGGTTCCAACGTATCCTTCATCAGTCGAGAAGTAGCCAAAGACCTCAAAATAAGGACTGCAACCTCGAAAAATACTGTAATTAAATTTGCAGACGACACTACTGGTTTTCAAAATGTCGGCACAGTAGATGCTATTACTCTCTCTTGTAATCACCGAACAGTAGAATGCAGAGTCAGTGTGATGCCTATGGGCTATTACGACTTCCTTATCGGAATGGATCTATTTTATCGCTTCGGCTTTGGGATCCATGGCATAGCTACAGCTGTTGCTGAAAAGGCAGATGATTTATTAGATGATGAAAGTAAACCGCCACTTGTGCCCTCCACTATGAAAGACCAAGAGTTAGAAACTGAATTCGTCGAACAGAAGAAGCAGTTCTTATTAGCCATTTATCCCTTCCTTTGCTCTAATAGCCAGATTGACCCTAAGAGTCACTGTCCACTAGACATTATGAGAGTCCATCTAAAAGTCAGAGATGACTGTGTGATCCAAGAACGCTCTCGTAGGTTCTACGCGCAAGTAGAAATGGATGAAGTCAATACCACCGTACAGAATTGGTTAGACAGCGGAGTTATAATGAGGCGCTTAAGGGCAATCCTTATAATAACTCTCTCACACTAGCAGCAAGGAAGAATTTAGAAGGCGAAATTATTAAATACAGAGTCTGTCTTGACCCAAGAACGCTGAACAAGCAGCTCGTGGATATTGATAACTTTCCTATCCCTATCATTTCCGAAATATTGGAACGAGCTGCAGGTCATAAGTATTTTACTACAATTGACTTGTCACAAGCATATCATAGATTACCTCTGGATGAGAAAAGCCAACCCTACACGGCATTTAAGCATATGAACAAACAATATATGTTTGCTCGTGCTCCTTTTGGGTTGAAGCCTATGACCAGTATATTCCAAAGAGGAATATCTCAATTGCTTGGATATCTTCACTTCGTTAGCGTTTATGTTGATGACATTGTCATTTTCTCCGACAGCATTGAAGAGCACACTGAACATGTCAAAATGGTGATCAAACTATTGACAAGTGCCAATCTGATTATCAATAAGGAAAAAAGCAATTTCCTCCGCATGGAAGTTTTGTTGCTCGGGTTCGTCATCGATACAAATGGTAGAAGGATTAATCCAGAAAAAGTTGCTAATGTTCAATCATGGGCTCCTCCCACCGATGGCAAAATGGTACAAAGATACCTTGGGATGTTTAACTACTTCAGAGAATACATACCCCTCTTTAGTACTTTGGCAGCACCTTTGGATAAATTGAGAAACGTCAAAGGACACTTTACACTTGGTGATTTAGAAATGCGTTGTTTTAATCAGTTGAAACAGCTCATCGTATCAGCACCTGTATTGTCATTCCCTGATTTCTCTCAGCCCCTTTATGTGGCCACTGACGCGTCCAATCTAGGCATTGGCGCAGTGCTTTACCAATTACCAAATGGTCCTGAAGATGGAACCAAAGTCAATTATATTTCTTTTATGGCTAGAGCTTTAAAGAACCACGAACGCAACTACCCAGCATATAAGAAAGAACTTTTAGGCATTATCTATGCTTGCAAAAAGTTTCACTACTACTTATGGGGTCGCAAATTCACCCTATACACTGATCACAAACCACTCACTTATATTCATGAACAAAAGGAACTTTCACAGATCTTAGCGGACTGGAGAGAAACCCTTCTCAGCTATGATTTCCAATGCATCTACAGACCTGGATTGCTGAACATTATTCCTGGTGCGCTATCGAGAGCTTTTCCTGATGAATTATGGGCCCGATAAAATAGTCCGACCCATCCAGAGTCTTCTCAATCAGAGTCTACAAGAGTATCTGCAGTATCAACAAGACGCAGCTTACGCTCCATTGACACAACTGATCCTCCAATAGTTACGCAATCAGCAGATCTTATTCCAAGGATTGAAAGTTTTAATACTTCTTTACCTTATGTGCACCAGATTCAAGATCAAGAAGTGCAACGAGTGACGCCTACTGATGATCAGCAAAAGCAACTTTTGAAAGATACACACAGCTTTGGACACCTTGGCATTAATGCCATGGTTGTATCATTGCAGCAGCAAGGGTATAACTGGCCCAAAATGCGTGAAGCCTGCAATCAGTGGATAAGACAATGCTCTGCTTGCCAGCACTATAATATCGTGCGTAAAGGCTATCATCCACTCAAAGCGATACATGCTACTCTACCAGGCGAGCACATAGACATTGACCTAGCCCAATTTCCTGTCAGTGACGCAGGCAACGAATACGCTCTTCTCGCCGTAGATGCATGCACGAGGTTTGTTTTTATCGAACCACTACCTAATCGGAATGCGGTTACTGTCGCCGCTCGACTTTTCAAATTATTCTGCTCCATTGGGTTCCCTAAAATTATCCAGAGTGATAATGGGACTGAATTTGTCAACTCTGTTGTCAGATTGTTAACTACCAAGCTTAAGATTGATCATAGGCTTACAACGCCTTATCATCCTCGGGCCAATGGATTAGCAGAACGTAATGTCCGTACCCTTAAAGATCTCTTGCAGAAATCTATTCAAGGCGAAATCACTAAATGGGATGACCAGCTTCCTATGGTCCAGTTACAAATGAATACTAGAGCTTCTAGCCTTCATGGCTCGGCGCCTTTTGCGCTGTTTTATGGTCGATCTTTCGCCGGCATATCTGACTTCTCGGTATCGAAATCACGATTGCTATCTGAATCAGAATTGAATGAGCGCTTAAAGTATCTTACTGACCTTTTATTCCCTGCTATTGCAGATAAGAGTACAGCCTCGCAGCAGAAAATGGTGGATAAATTCAACTCAAATCATTTTATAACTGACTTTCCTATTGCCGCCTATGTGATGATCAAAGACCCCTTGGCTAATAGTACACTTGATAATAAGTACATTGGGCCGTTTCAAGTAGTTCGCCGCACTGTTCGTGGTACATATGTTCTCCGTGACGCGATGAGACAACTACTACCTCGTAATTTTGCTCCTGAACAGCTTAAGCTAGTGGATCGACCACTTGATGCTTCGGATGATGCCGATGATCATTATGAAGTCGAAGCTATCTTGAGTCATGAAACTTCTAAGGGGGGAGAGACACTGTACACAGTTAAGTGGAAAGGGTATGACGATAAGCACAACTCGCAACTTAGGTACGAAGACTTTGACTCCAAAGCAATGATCAATAAGTACTATAAAAAGCTTAATCAGCAAAACCCTCATATGATTGCCAAAATGGCTAAGAGGAAGCAACCCGCAACAGTTGTAGAGTCAAGGGTTCAGAAAAGACAAAAGAACAGAAAGTAGAAGCAAAAACGAATGTAGCTTCACTGAGGTTTTTGTACGCATATCTTAACAAGCATGAACGTTTTCCTCACTATCAAATCAAACTTAAGGTTTTATTATTTTTATCCTTTTTTTATGGTCGCATCTAAAAAGAAATGCAGACGCTGAAGGTTTTATTTATTTTCCTTCAAAGAATTAATTTATTTATTTTCAAACAAGAAGGTTTTTATACTTTTCCTTCGATACTAATTATCCTAATAGGAAGATTTTATATATTTTCCTTCCAAGCTTTGTAAGCACTCGCTCTTACCTGGACGCTCGTCTGGGGGAGTAGTTATGTTGCGATTAGCAGTCATTTATATGGGTTTTTACTATAGCTAAGATTTTTACTCTTTTTATTTAACGAAGATCCCAGGATCATAATAAACACATCTTTCTTTCGTTCTCGTTACTTATTATGATCCTGGCATATTTCACCAAGAAAGCACTGATACAAAAAATATTATTCGCGTTTGAACACTTACAATATCAGTAACAGCTTCTTGTTCTTGGAATGAGGGAGTATTAGACATGTTCATAGTGGGATGAATGTAGGGTGAAGAATGGGTGTGCATACTTTCGATTGTGTGGTGAAAACAAGAGTGTTTGATGTTATATAATACGTCACATCAAGAAAAAAATATTTTCTCACACACAGCACAGCCCAACTTTGAAATAATGGAACAAATTTATCAATTGTCGCTCTTTCTTTAACTTGCTTCACTTCCTCTTCCTTTATTTTTTCACTTTTTTCTTATTTCCCTCCGGTTTTGCTCCCGTCAAGTTTGCTCTCCTTCCTCCCTCTCTTCCTTTTTCATTTTGTCCAAGCCTTCATTCATTGCCATTTTTTTCCTTTTTTTTTTTTTTTTTTTTCTTTTCCTCCCTCACCTTTATCTCCACAGCTTACATTGTCACAATTTTGAACCATCCTGCTACTGACTTACCATACCTAACATTTTGATCAAACTTTTCCGGTTTTCTGTCCTCCGTCCATTTACGCCCTTGTTTTTAAACAGTTTTGAAATCATAATGGGAAGCGGAACAACAACACCAAATGGTCCATCTAGACGTGGTTCGATTGAAAGAGAAAGAGAGGTTGAGAAAGAGCCAACCAACCTAAAGATTTATTGTATTGTTGATGGAGAAGCAGCGCCTTTTTCTGTAAACATTCTTTCCAATCGTTCAGTTGATGAACTCAAGCAAGCCATCTATTCGCCTGCTAGATTTGGTGATATCCCACCGGAGAAGCTCACTCTCAAGCTCATCCCCGGCGGCACAACGAAGAAAGGATTGGAAACATTATCCGAAGAATCGCTTGTAGTGCTCGATGAACTTGAAGAACTCAGCACTTATTTTCCAAAAGGTGCAGCAAAAGGTCGCATTCACATCATTGTCAAGCTGCCGCCGCCAGGTATGTATTTAGCTCTTGATGGACTGATGGCTGTTGATATTTTTAATTGACGAAGCTTATTGTCATTCATGACGTCATTGATGTAATTCAAAACAGCTCTTTATGTTTGAGATGTATCATGGCTAAACTATCTAACCAGGGGCGGCTTTGGATTTCTTTATAAAAAGAATTTGAAAAGTCGCCCCATGGTTCGTGCCTATACTCTGACTCTCACTGTCCTCTCGCGAGCCTTTTTACTTGGGCTTATTTCGGCTTCCCACTGCCCTATCGCATACAAGTACTTTTATCAAGGCCCTATCTAACTATCCTCTTGTTTATTTATTGCATGGATTTTAAACAGCCCCAAGAAGCCCAAAAAGGAACCTAGAAGACACAGGAGACGGAGATTTAGAAGGTGAGTTTATCCCGCTCATAGTTTTGATGATTCTTGAGGAAGTTTGTTTATTTCATACTCATGTCAGTCCTGCTATTTAATATGCTCAAAGAGCACTCTACAAAGCGCCTTGGCCCCTCGGAACCCCGAGAAGTTTATACTTTAGCCAATGGGAAGACAGTATCTTTACCCAAGTTCCTGACAGATATGCTCAATAGTACCAACTTCCAGCCGGACAGTCGTTTGGAGTTCTCATTACTGAAGGATGTTAAGGCTGGCGATCAGATACAGATAAAAGCCCTTGGTCATAAGCCAAAGCTCTTTGGATTAGAGAGTCAAGATCTTGTTACCGAGCAGATGATGGAATTATGGGAAGCGATGGCCGAGAAGTCTGGTTTGGCGTTTACAAAATGTTTGTCTGGCCCTATGGGAGTCGGGAAGTCCTATATAACCTGGTTTCTTGCCGCTAAGGCATATGCTCATGGCTGGCCAGTTCTTTACATCGCTGACGCAAGGGCCCTTGCTGTTTGTCAGGAGAATGTGAGGCATCAAGAGTGATTTGTCAACGCTTCCTAGATCTCAATAAGGATATCTTGACTGCAAAAGAGCTCTCCACCATGGCAAATTGTGGGAGTGTGGAAGCTATTGCCGAGCACATATTAGGAGACTTACTCCAACAACAAGGGGAAAAGACTCTCTTCATTGTCGATGAGCATGGTGCTCTGTTTCCTAGCGACAAAGCTCATGCAACAAGTAGGCTTCCTATCCTGGCTTCTCTGGATAGCTTCAACACTTGGGCGAGTGGTGTAAATAGTGGAGCGTGTGTTGTGTTCACAGGCAGTGCACATGGCAAGTTTGAAAGGACCATCCTCAATGATTCAGACTTTTATCTCGTTTATGTCGGGCCTTTGTCGCCAGACACGTTCGAAAAACTATTTAAAATTGTCATTTCTCACCTCGATTTGACAACTCAAAGGAATCTCGAGAGTCGTAAGAACACTGTTATTAGGATTACCAACCGAGTACCGGGCGATTTGGTCAGTTTGATTGATTCAATAAAACGCATAAAAGGAGAACAGCCCACGGTGGAGCAGATCGACAGCGGCTTAATAGCACACGACAAAGTATGCTTCGATTTCTATTCCAATGCGGCATCAACTTATTTCCACGCGCTCCAAGGAATCCGGAAGGATATAACTATCCAAGCGATGGGAACCAATTTCAAGAGGCCCTATTTCGGGAGCTTATTAGAGGAGAGTCTCATACGTTCCAGTCAACGGATCTTGCGGGCACTAACGAGATGGATATTATTTTCAATATCTCGGGATACGAGCTAATAGGAACGCCACCAAGGATGCTTGAAACTATAGGAGAAGATGGCAAAAAGATCCTGATAAACGGAGGCTCGTATGCACGATTCGATTTTATATTGGGCTACATGTTCATCCAAGTGTCGGTTAGTTCGTTCACGGTCCATAACGACCCAACAGGTTCAGTATACATTGACAAGGCATTTTCGAAAAGGGAAGCCACAGGTAAGAACCAGATTGAGGAATATTTGGATGCTGCATTTGGTGGTGTTCACCAAGCAACTATGACTGAAGAACCTGCTGATGACGAGAACGACAATATAGCCAGTAATGACAAGAGAAAGGGCAATAAGAGCAATAGGGGGAATAGGGGGAGAGGTAACAACCAGAGCGATGGCAAAGGAACCAATGCCGGAATTAAGAAAAGAAAGGGAAATGATGAGAGTAGTGATAACAACAAGAATGATGAAGGGAGCAGTAAGAAAAGAAAGACCGTCAAGAAGTTTGCAGTCACAAGAGATGGAAAGCCCTGCAATGACTTTCAAATTGTCTACATCTGTGGTGGAAATAAAGCTGATAAAAATGCAGGGTCTCCTAATCACACAGGCAAAGTCATCGAATATCCTCAAATCAGACATATATGCTACGATGAACTCAAGTCGAAGTTATTTCGGGCTTATATGTCGTAGTCACCTAAATCAACTCGAAATTTTGGACAGTCAATAAAAGACTTGTATTATACATCTGCATCACAAAAGGCGCTATTTCAATCGCCATTGTCAATCCACTCAAGTATCCATTCATTCATTCATAGCTATGGAAGCTGTTCTGTTCAAAACTGTGAATCCGTTTCATTGTTCCACCTCGGTGAAATGTTTAGCCGGGGACGACTTTGGATTTCTTCTTTATAAAAAGAATTTGAAAAGTCGCCCCATGGTCCGTGCGCGCCATAGAGATCCTCGCTCACTTGTTAAGGCGACTGTTCGGTGCTTGTTGGTTTTCCAAATCTGCTCTGATTTCACCGCAATTTAGCGGAAATGATTAGCATCCCCTGAATAGCTGCCATCCAAAGGGACTAACTTCGAATGGACAGGATTTACTGTGTTTGTTCAAAACAATAAAGCTTGACTGAAAGTCTGCTAATCCTCAAACTATGAGGCAAATATTGCCTCTGAACGCTTCAATAGGATTATGGCGAGCTTTTGGGGTGCAGAAAAGACAAGATTGTCTCTTTTGAGCAATGAAGGATATAGGACTTGTTCCTTGGAGGCACACTTTTTTGAAACCACGCTTGTTGCTAGTAAAAACACAAATGGTTCCCGTTTTCCGCATACTTTCAGCGCTTCCACAATCCAAGGGCTGTGATGTAGCCATTAAATGTTATTTGTTTGTCGAAGTATTGACACATCCCTTGCAAAAGTTCGGATGTATGCTAAGAATATTGTTTAAGGGACATAGAGTAGCCAATAGCATGTGGCAGTGTTCAGGTGTTTGTACAGTATCAGATGGAGTCCGAACAGTCGCCAGTACATAGAAGAGGCTAGAATATCCTATTCTCCGTCTCATAATTTTATTGAAGTGTCTTTAGACGTTGTTTTACATCACATTTTGAGAGTTGGCTGAGTACCAGTAGAATAGTCTTGTTTTGAACAATGCAGTGAACTCCAGTAAATCTAGCTAGCTCCCTGGATGGCGGCCATTCAAGAGAAACCAAAACAATTCTGCTAATTACTGCCAAGTCCAGGCAGATACGGAAATAATACAACAGATGCCGAGCAGCCGCCATACATAATACACAACACACATATCAAGTCAATCATGTTCATGACGATTGGTATACATGGTCAAGAATTCTGACTTTATTAGACCTGTGGACTCCACATGGCCGAACAAGCGAAAAAATCGTATCAAGCGACTAGGTCGCATCCGGTACAACGGACCAACTGGCCACGCGGTACTTGAACTTGCTGGGAAACCGTCTCCTGGCTACCTTAGCATAGACACATTCTTCAAGAGATGTAATTAAAAGAGGTTTATGAGTTATGAATAATGGTTAATGGCTAAGAACGTAAAGATAGACATCCTTTTTTTTTTTTTTTCTATCATAGCTTCCTTACCCGAGACAAATCATGTCACGAATGGATGGGCACATTCTTCATTGACCTGCCTTAGGCGGGCCCCTCGTTCTACTCTTCAATATACTAAGTATATTGGCTTACTGTCAAAGGTAGGAAGGATAGTATATCCTGCTTACTTTTTATCCACGCAGTTATGAGTTTCTCATTAACTTCGTAGCTACAGTTCACACCGCAGATATTATATATCGATGGTGCATATGGGCCTTTACACCATAATGTATGGTGGAAATGACTCTTGGCGGTTCCTCAGTGGTTTCCAATTCTCAACCTTTGTGGCTCAAGGTTGGGCCTAACTGATTGTGTTGCAGAGAGAAATATGTGAGGGAAGAATGGCAAAGAGTTGAAAAGGTGATGCAGAAAAGGTTCATTTTATACGTGATGCAAACATACCCCATGACCATGACCCTTGTGATTAAAAAAACCACATGATATCATTCAAGAATTATGCAAGACAGATAGGGTTAGTAAGCCTGCCTTTCGAGCAAACATGAACATTATAAACTATTCTTTTTTTATGTTGGTCTAGAGTTCCAGACCATACAGATGTGTCGATACCTAAAACCGAAAGGTTTGTAGGACAATTTTGTCCAATTGTTTTGGAATCATAAATCCATGTAAAACACGAAGCTTAAGCAAATGAAATAGTCTAGGATGAATTTGAAGTCTTGGTCACTTAGTGTTTTTATCTTGGAGTGTCATGCACTGGAATATATTATGTCATTCTCCCTGTCCCACACGTTCAGTGGAAGATGGCCTGAGGTTTTCTTTGTAGGTCTGTAAGAGTGATCAATGTCAAAAGCTTCTCTCTCCAAATGTCCACACACGACCTGCAAAAGTATAGGTCAAGGGGCCAAGGGTCTAGGATTATGGTTGATTTTATTATTGCTGAGGAAAGTCTAGCTAGGACTACGGAGACAACTATTTATATTATGTAGTTCTTCTACAAGGAACAATCTAGAGATTGGGCAAAGCACTGTTTATGTAACAGCTAAATTCTAGCATTTCCCACTTGCTGTTTGTGCATGACATAGTTGCATCGAGCATCCTATTTGGGAAAAAGAGGCGGAAGATACTAAGGGGGAGGGCTTGGATTAACTGCGAATATATGAGGAGAGATTTATAATCCGATTCAGGCAAGGCAATGAATTGAGCTCAAAGGGTGAGGAACTTGGGCTCTTCAACGCCTTTTGTCAATCCAACAGATCAAAATGACCCTGCAAATGTTGGAAGAGAGTGTGGCTTAAAATAAGGTTATTGGATAAATTCGCCCGTTGATAGGCGCCTTGATCAGTTACTATTGCAGTCTATTGAGCTGATGCATGCTTCAGAAATAAACGACGCTAGTACGGTGAGTGAAACAGGTATAAATACGGATGGAATAAATGAAAAGGTTACTGGAGGGAAAGACCTTGGCATGGAACGCGAGGCTAAAATAGATCTAGTCGCGTTATTGAATATCGATGGTAAACTATAATATTAATAAAGAGTACATATATTGCGTGTTAATTCATTCGTTAAGGTATAGATTTTTTTTTTTTCCTTTCCAACAGCCAGAACATCAGCCATGGGGGTCTCACACGTGTGGAACAGATGTTCGAGTGAAATGTTTCATTTTTTTTTAAGTGATGGAGCTGCTTGGCAAGGAAATTATCTATATATCAATTCATGCGCATGGTCAATAAGCTCAAGGTCAGCTTTTAAGCCATAGAGTTGCAACAGAACATTTGGAGACAGTTGCCTGAATGGATGTATTATATGTATCATCGAGATATCACATAATCTATAGCCCCAGTTCATCTGGCTACGAATCTATATATGGTCTACAGAATGAAATGTAAAAATCAGCCATCAAATCAACTACCGTTCATTTTAAAACTATTTGGGTTCGTGACCGAATGAATTGGGCTGTACAAAGGAAGTCATTGAAGGCGATCAGGTTCTTTTTGTGGAGGAGAAAAAAAAAAATTAATAATCCTTGGCTATGGTCCACCCCCACAAAAAATGGAATGAAAAAGTAAAAAGAAAAGTATCTTGGGAAAGTTATGTTTGTGCAAACATGTAATCTGTAGGCAACAAAGTCTAAAGCGAATGATGTTGAATGGTTGGAACGTGCGTAAACAATTTTTTTTTGTCACTTCAATAAATTATGACATGCACAGACACAAAAAACGCGTCTTAAAGTAAATTTCCTCTTATTTTTTTATTTTTTATTTTTTATTTTTTTCCCAATAGCATCCTATGACATAAACAAATGCCAAGGCAAAGCAACATTGTAAGGTATGCTGGAGTCATCTAGTGGTTCCTACTAGAATATATTTAAAGTAAGCAGTGAGGATCGTTGGAACCATACAAAGAGCTGCAAGTGAAGTAAAGCGGGAATGTGGAGATGTGTTTATATATACACCTTTAAACAAGGGTTTTTATTCTTTGACCCCTTTCAAAACTCAAAGTAACTGAATGGACGTGATATTACTTTAGTTACTTACAATATTGGTATATGCCGACAGGCAAATAGGGCTTTAATCAAAATATCGAATGATTTCTTGATGTTTGTTTTTGTGTTTCATAACAATAGGGTCTTTATTTGGGGGCTTTATCAAAGAAGCATTTTCATCTTGAATTATTGGATGTAAATTTGCATGACTGGGCACAACAGAGATTGTTCTGTAAAGTTGTCATTTGTTTTGATGCTATGATTGTTTATGCTAATAGGTAATGAAATAAGAATAAAATAAACGTTTATTCATGCTCTTGCTCTTTATTTTTACAACATGTTCTATATTTCAATGAACATGTGGATGTGGAGAGTGTTTTTTTTTATATTTTATATGATGATCCTTGATTTCCCCCAAAAATCAACTGAGTTTACTGAAAAACCTATCTGGGCTTATACCGCTTATACTCCTCTCACCAACCATTACTCACTACTCCCTAAATTCATGTAGTTATAGGATGATATGATAGTTAAGCAGTTCGAGGAAAAGCAATGCTCTTTTCTACATTTTTATTCTCTATAGTTATCTATTTACTAACAGGGTTAATTAGCGATGAAGGGGCCAGAAGCGCCAGTTTTATTCTTATGAGATCAAAGAAAAAAATTACTCTGGATAGCTTTTGAAGGCGTCTGAAACAGAAAAACACTTTAGTATCCAGCAGTTTTTGGAAATAAAACGATACTACACATGAATAAAGGGTAGATCATTCGTTGCCAAAGTCGGCGAATGGTTAGGACGAACCTTTGTGTGAGGGAGTTCCAAGTCGCCAAGAAAAGGCAATGCGGCTATGGTCCTGCCCATGTGTTTAGTTGGATGCACTGAATGTGGGAGAAAGAGCGTACATTCGAATAAAGTAAGAGGGAGAATGCTGGTATTTGGGGCCCATGCATTATTGATTGCACATGATTACTTGGCTTCAAATCCTTATGGTAAAGTAGGTCGATGCGTTTGATTGACTACATGTACTTCGATAAGTAGGCCTTTTTGATTACCAATTACCAATCCTTGGCTTATTCTCAAGAAACTACAGGAGGTAGCATCATTGGTATAAACTATCAATCTATCTTTTGAACCTAAAAAAATAAAAAATAAAAAAAATAAAGGACCTCTAATTTAGTGTGGCCATGAGATGCTCAATTGTGTACTATTCGAGGGGTATGGCACGTATACATGTCAATTAACCCTGAATCACCAAGGAGGCGTGGGGTTGGGCAAAGCACACGCGGAGAAAAAGGGGTTGAGCAGCCCCACATGTGTCCACAGATCTTGCCCAGCCCAGTAGAATAAGCCTCAGAAAGCTCATCAAGGTTTAACGCCCCAAGTACATCTATTTGAGGGAAATTAAGACTTTCATTCGGGTGGAAGCAGGAGCAGCGAAGCGAGCAATATACTGTTTGTGCGCAAGGAAACTTCCGGAGCCCAAATATTTCAGGTATAAATGTAATGCTTCGCTGCAATACTAAGACTATATATTTATTCAATTGAATATAATACTTGGTTCCAGCGACTTGGCTTGTGGGCAGGCTCAAACGTTTTTGCTTTGCCTTTTTTTGTCATTGACATGTGTGTTACACTTTTTTTTTATGCATATATTATGGTTCTGCATTATCGACAATCCTCCTTTTTGTTTCCTCATTTTTACTTCTGTTATCCTCTTTTCAAGTCTCCTACTTCTCATCGATAGAGCGAGAAAAAAGCACTCCTCAGCCTTGAAGACTTGCTCCTTGACAAGGCAATAATTATTTTGTCTTGTACGAACTATCTATTCCGCATCCCTATCAAATCATTCTTCACTTCGTATCCCCTAGTTTTCAGTTTCTTAAAAATTTCCGACTTTACTTTTAGCGCCCTTACTTTGACGTATTTCAAGTCCTTCAATCGCAATCGAATCACAATTGATCCTTTCCCTTCACTACTTACTTCTCATAACGAAACATGGGCGTCTTTGGAGAAAAACATACATCGCTGACACGCGAGCAGAAACGCCAACTGATCCGTCAAGCAGACACTTACAAGCTTAGGCCAACAGAGGTGTGCGATTGGGTTCAGGCCACCTGGGGCCTCCGGATCGCACGAGTAACAGTTTATTCAATCCTGCACAAACAGCGTGCTTCGCTTATGGCTGGTCATAAGGATCTTTACCAATCTATCCATAAAGACAGTAATAGTGGCGCTTCTACTGCTGCATCCTCCTCCTCTAAGAATCCCAGCTTCACAAATACCTACTCTAGTTCTCAGGACGCCTGTCTCGAAGCGAATAAGGATTCAGGGCGAGTCAACAAGTATCGCACAAGTGGCAAGCGTTCGCGCAGCTCAAGCGCAAATGCCTCTAGTAGTGTCGCCAGTGACTTGTCACAGCCAGATAACTACACTGCTTCTGAAGGTATTTTTTTTACTTTTATTTTTATTTTTTTATATTTTTACAACATTTACACTATGATCCACCAATGTCTTTCCCTTCCCCCATCACTATTCCTTGTTTGTCTCGGCAGTACCTTGGCCTGATTGTGGTTGTCTTTTTTTTTTTTTTTTTTTTAATACCCTTTTAAAACCGGAACGAATGATGCAGCGGAGCTGTTGATCCAAAATAGTATGGTCACTCATCTCAGTTGCATTTGTTGATTTGTTTTTGATGGTTCTCCACATCTGGCAATAATTATCGAATTTAAGGCTTTCAATTCAATCTGTTACAGCGCGTCATATTTTATAATTAAAGTTTGTACTCAATGACTGCAGCATTGCTCTCATAACAAATACAAATATTGTGGGATATTTGCTCTTCCTTGCTCACTCCCCAATCTCTTTAAATCTTTCCCCTTTTTTTCTTCCTTGTGCTTCATCCGGTTCGCTTCGCATCACACCCAACAGCTTTCTTGTGCTGGAATTCGCTAACCTATTCAATTTAATTCATTCATAATTAAGGTACTCGATGGGAAGGGCAACTCAAGCGCGTGCGAGAGCCGGCTTCGGTTGAGCTGGACCGAGCCATGGTCCAGTTCCTAAAGTCCTCAGCAGCCGTCGATGCGCATGGCCGCCGACTCAATGATGCTGAGCTACAGTCTCATGCTCTGCGCCTCGCTCGAGGCATTCCCAGCGCTAGCCGAATGCGGTGCTCTTTCGGTTGGCTCAGACATTTCAAGCGCAGGCTGGGTGTCCAGTGGGCTGCGGACCGGCTCGGCCGATACAGATGGATCATCGAGACAGACCCATTTGGGCCTTCAACAGATACAGATTCTCAGCCTTCTTCGGCTGCTGAAGTGGCTCCTCCCTCGGCTGAGAAGTCTGCATCTGCTCACAATTATACGCCTCGCCGCAATGCCTCCTCAAGACGCCAAGGCAAGAGGGAACACGGCGATAAGGCAACACAATCGGAATCACATTCCTATCTTCAGCAAACCTCGGATGAAGTTGTGGCAGGTCATGAGGACGATTCTTGCCAAGAATTGTCGGGGAAGGACTATGAGCTTTCTCCTGAAGCTGTCCATTCCCTTGAGCAAAGCAAGCGCAATCGGTCTACTTCGACGTCAACCTCTAATACTGACCTACCTAATGCAGACTCTTTCAGCCTAGATCAATTGCAGCAACCGCGTCGCAGCTTAGATTTGCATCACCACCAGCACAGGCACTATTCGTCCTTAGCATCGTTCCCCTCCCACACACTGGATATCCCTACCTCGTCACTCGCCCATCCCTCGCATAGCACCTTCCTCAGTCTTCATTCGCACACTACTCATTCCTCTATCCTTGACTCTTTTCCCAGCCTGTTTGACTCATTGCCTCCTCTGCAAACTGCCCCAGCCACTGTTCCCACTTCCCAACTCTTACCTAATAACACAACTCTTAACAGCTCGAACACCAATGCCATCCACACTTCATCGTCACCATCCAATACGGATGTTAATATGAACCCTTCGCAGTTTGGTATGATGGTAGATGGTGGAATGCGCAAAGTTCCTTCTAAGGATGAGGCCTATGAGATGCTACAGAGCTTGCTTCTCTATTACGAACAGGACCAGCACCATGGGGGTGGGCAACAAACACTCCTCCTTCCTCGTTGGATTCATCAACAAAGACAGATTATGCAGGAAACTGATGAGAATGATGCCAGCTTGACATGGATGCGTCAAAACTATCCTCGTGCTAATAACATCAACCATCAACAGACTCAGACTAGCCCATTGTCGTCCTCTGTACCTGCTACGTTTGCTCCTCATCCTCTTTCACTGGCTTCGACCTCTCAGCATCAGCCACATCCTCTATCAGCTCAGTCGCTATCATATACCCACTCCAATTTCTCACAGACTAGTCCTATTCATCCCTCACACCGCTCTGCTTCTTCAAGTCTTTCGCCACCATTGTCGCCAGCTTCGACGTCAAGTCCAACTCCCAGTACATTCACCTCTTCATCACTTGACACTGGAGTAGGAGGAATCAACAGTAATGGTATCAGTAATAGTGCCACCAGTAACAATAACAGTATACATCATAGCATGAGTGGTTCAGCTGGTCTGAATCACTTCAATATCAGCTCTGCATTCCCTTCATTGACATCCTCTATTGAGCAACAAATGTTCTTTGCACACCATCATGCCATGCAGCAGCAATTTGCATTTCAACAACAACAACAACATCATCATCAGCAGCAACAGCAACAGCAACAGCAACAGCAACAGCAACAGCAACAGCAACAGCAACAGCAACAGCAACAGCAACAGCAACAGCAACAGCAACAACAACAACAACACCAGCAGCAGTGATGACTCTTTGTCGATAACATAAAGATCGGTCCCAGACCAAAAAAAAAAAGAGCTTGTATTTTTACTACATTAGCATTTATCTTCCTGAAAATAGCATTTGTTTATTCATATCCCGTCAATCAATAAATAATGTTTGACCTTCAATCATTTGTTTTCGTGATTTTAACAACGTGGACACTTTTTTTTTTTTTTTTGTTACGAGGGAAGGATACATCAGGGACGTACAACCTCTTGTCCAATCCATCCCTGGTCCATCATAAAAAAAAAAAAAAAAAAAAAACCTATAGTGGGAGGAACTTTCCAAATGACGCAACGTGGTGTTTATGAATATCCTTTACTTTTCTAATTAAACTCCATCAAGCCTATCCGGCGACAGCCTAGTAGACGCAATCATACCTTCAGGGGAATATAAATGTCAAATTGTCTGTGGGCAACAACAGACGTGAAAACTGTTAATAATAATAATAAAAAAAAAAAAGCAATGATTTATAACTGCAAGATTCATAGGTAGGTTCATATATATACTATGAAGTTTCTGATGGAAATCAAGAATGCTGGTGAGCGTGAAGTTACATAACAACAGCCGTGTTTAATCATCTTTTTTTTCTGCTTTGTCATTACCACAAGAGAAAGGAGGCATGGAGATGATTGATAATCGAGGAAGGGGGGACACAGACAAAGAATATCCCGCTTTGGTGGTACAAGAAATCACACGCGAGTGCAGACTAGTGAGCTAGGAAAAATCGGAAGAAGGAGAGATGTGCTCATCCTTGGTCCTTTTATCATATCTTCTGTCTTGTTGAGTGAATATTCGAACAAATAAATTGATACTTTTTACTTTTATCCTCATCTGAGAGATCAGAGATATCGATCCACAAAGCGCACAACAGAAGAGAACATTATACGAAATCTAGATGAAAACGGTCAAAATGATGTCCTTTCATGCTTTTATGTACCAGCTATTGTTTGGCTCTAGCGGGATCATACAAACTACTCCTTTATCTAGACATCAGGAGGTTACAGCTGCTTTGTACACACAGTGTTTGTCGCGTACTTTGAAGGATAAAACAGGTCTTAGATCTGGATCCTGAAGCATAAAATGATCAGCTTGGACGTTGTGAGTTTTGGATTTGAAAGCTTAAAAACCATTAAACATTGTTCGTAATGTGCCCGCTGCCCTGATTCTATTTATGAAGCAACATCCGTTTCCATGTTATCCCATACCAAAAAGAGGTCTGATGCGCCTTTGTTTCCGACTTAAATATTAGGTATAAATAACGTGTTTCGAGATTGAAAAATGCATTATATTGTGAAATTTAGGTTAAATCTATTTGGTTTTCTTTTTTGGAGGCTTGAGTGGAATATCGTATGGGTCTACTCCTTGGCTAACAAGAGTAAAAAAAAAAAAAAAGAGCGTCAATGATATGTGCAATTTGATCTGTGTCTGATCAACTCAATGATTGTTTAAAGCACATCAATAAGAAAAAAAAAAAAAAAAAAAAAAAAAAAAAAGTAACCTACCGATATTTTTCTCTCCAGCTCAGAATCCAGCGCCTTTGTTGGACATTAAGGCCCATATCTTTTTTCATCTCGTGGGAAGTTGCCGTGAAAAGGTGTTCCCAAGACTTGAACTTGTCGGCGAATTGAGCAGAGCTACGGCCGATCTTGTTCAAGAACGCAGCTGGATCCTGGATATCGCCTAATGTCAGATTATCAAAAAGGAAATGTCCGCGCAATTATGTCAGCTGAATGTATTCCTTGAAGGCTTATTTCAGTTTAAAAATCCCTTCAGTGTTGACAACCATGCACTGATCCTATGCATGGACTACATTTGCAATACCTCGCGGTGCTGGGACAGACTTCTTTGCTGCTGCTTCATGGAGACCGCGGATGCCTAAAGGCATCCTCGTAATGCATCGAGTGAAGAGAGGATTCATCATGTCCTGTTAGGGAAGTGCTGGCTGGCGATACAATCGGTGTATTGATGGCAATCACTTCGGAGTCACCAAGAAAGAGCAAATGAAGGTTTAAACCTCCTCTTCACTGTTTGTGGCTGAGAAACCGCAACCCAAAATCACGTGCCACAGGGCTTTGCCTTTATTCTAAACCTTCTGTTTCCTGGAGGAAAAATAAGCAACAGTTATAACTTTTTTGTCTTTAATTTCACGCATTCAGCATCATCATGAAGAAGTCGTTCGGAAGTAGCAAGAACAAGAATAAGGAAAAAAAGACACCTTCCAAGGAGGCGCCTGCACCACAAACATGGGAGGAGTACATGGAGGGTAATTCCATCGATTTCCTTTTAATTAGCCTACGCTCTTTTTCCAGCAATGCAACGGTGTTCCACTTTGCTTCGCGTCAGACAAAAAAAAACCATATTGCAACAGTCTTAATTTTTCATTTTCTTGATTTTTTTACCACTCGCTACATACACCATGCGGCATGTACCACTTTTATAGCATGGCTTGAATACCAATATCCTACTTTCCCCCGTCTTTTTTTTTTTTTTTTTTTTTGGAGGGAATTTTGGCTCCCTGAATTCAACCAAATCGTTTATCTGACCACTAACTGAAGACTTTTTAATGCACTTCTTCCTGCTGATAATTGTCTCCAGAGGGCGTTCTGCTTGAGGAAAAGGGTATGTTGTAAGGAATATGTACTCTATGTACCCCCTTGATGTTTATGCGAGCTCCACAAAACAGCAAACTAATTTTTTTTTTTTTTTTTTTTTTTTTGCTCATCCGACAGGTGAGCGTTATGGCACAGGTGACAAGGCGAGGCGTTACTATGAGAAGGCTGGAGATATGTATAACAAGGCTTGCAAACTTAATCCCGAGGATTCTGACTGTCTTTACAATTTGTATGAATTGCTCTTTGTGTCATAAATTTGACGCCATGGCATGGTTTACGTAATTTTTTATTTACATGTACCTTATTGTTTTTTTTTTGCTTAATAGTGGAAGAGTCCTCTACATCTTGGTTGACTTTACGCATTCGACCTGCCAGAAACTCTCTTTGCTGAACGCATCAATTGTACGGTTCAGATCCGCTCTTCATTATGACCCCGATAATACCGACACCCTCTTCAATCTTGGACAGGCATTGACCACCCATGCTGAGGTCGTCCAGGACCATGAGGAGGATGAGGAGGATGGGGATGGCCAGGATCATAGGCATGGAGACGAAGATAATTTTCAGGGAAGCCCAGAAGAACGTGCAGTATTAGAGCTTTTGGAAGCCATCAAATTGTTCGAAACTTGTTATTCCATCCAACAGCGAGAGTTGTACGCGGCTGTCCAACAGGCCAGCTCAAAGGACAACGGAGTTACAGAGGAGAAGACTGAGGGGTCGGGAGAGCATGAGAAACAGGAGCTATCCAACTCAGCAGGCGTTTTGATTGACACATTGATTTCCGCCTCTCAAGCTTTGACTTCATTAGCCTTCTTGGTCGATACTGTTGAACGCTCCCAGACATACTATAAACAGGCGAAGGATAGGCTTGAAATTGCCCTCGGAGTGGTCAACGATAAGCTACTCTGGCCTGATGAGGAAGAAGAGAGTTCGTCTAGTAGTAAGGGTAAAGAAAAGGATGCTGCCGCAGAGTTGCTTGTCGAGGGCGAAATTGAGGATGTACAGCCTGCTACCAAGCCTATTTCGAAGTTCCGTGAAGCTCAATCTCAGAACGAAACTGTCAGTCGGAAGGAAAAGATTTGTGACATCCATCTCCAGTACTCCACTGTCCTGTCGTCTCAGACTGAACGCAGTTACCAAGATACAGGCAAGATTTCGGAGGACCTGTACGATGAGGCGCTACAGCACCTTGATGTGGTCTTGCGTCACCAACCCCGCCATGTCGAGGCATTGTGTGACAAGGGTGATCTTTTGGGTGCCTGGGCTCAGGGTTTGGCTGCCCTTGACCAGGGAGCTGATTTGTCTGATAGCGACATTGAAAGATTCGACTCTTCATCCAGCATTACGTTAGGAACGAGCGATGTGATCGCAGCTGAGCCTAGTGCCTCTTCAACTGATCTTCGAAAGAGCAGTCGCCCCGTTAGGACCTGGCAGTTGTTTGCCTTTGCCACGCGCGCATTCCTTTCTGCTTTGGAGGTAGAGCCTCAAAACACTTCTATTCTCGAGAAGCTTGGTGATATTCACTGGTCGAGATCGCTCTTGACATCGCCTGTTGCGCTCAAGAATCGTTCAATGTTGCTGAACAATGCAAGCGTGTACTATCGCTTCGCCTGGGAATCATGCCGTGATGGATCCACTGAAAATGTGGACGAAGAACAAAGGATGGAGATTTTATTGAGTTGGGCACAAGTCTTAAGGGCGATACCTGGCAAGGAGGAGGAAGTTCTCCGCGTTCTTAAGCAATGGAAGCGTTTGGGTGGTACTAAGGAGATGCTCATGGAGTTGTTAGAGGGCAACTCTGGCGATATTTTGAAAGAAGACTTTATCGAGTTTGCATTGAAACGTCTTCACAAGGGTTTTTAAGTCCATTTTTTTCTTGCAAATATTGTGATAAAATAAAATAAAAAAAATAAAGCATACGATGTGAATCTGTAATTGGAGCCTGGGCTGTCGTATGTGGGTTTATCATATCGCGGTGTGGAAGCGTATGCCTTACATGGCAGATCGCTATAGAGGGACGGAGATTGTGTAGCGAACAGTTGCCTTGCCTTGTTAGCTGTGATAGCTAATCAGGGGGTCAGAATCGCTCGTCTACATGTCCTTTATTTATGCGGTGTTAAGCTGATATGGCGAGAAACAGGGGGGTTTTTTTTTAAAAAGGTCCTGTCGCGACCATTTCCTAGCCAATCAGAGCTTTTGGCCACCGAAGTACTAAACCGTTTCGCTTTGACACGTCACATCATCACTTTGTGCTTCATCTCATTCTTCGTCTCGCTCGCTCATTTCTTTATCTCTTTTTGAATTCAACTGTGGGCAAGCCAAGGACGCACGACTCGAAGAAAAAAAAATAAAAAGAAAGATAAAATGACAAGGAAGTTTTTTACGGCCACAGTGGCCATCTCGTTGATGGTCCTTGCATCATCCTGGCTTCAGACAACCAATGCCATCATGTTTGATCTACATGCCCAGACACCTTCAGATGCTGTTCCATTCTGCATCTCTCATTACGTTGATGAGGAGACTCAGGTCGTAGTCAAAGTCAAGGCCAGTTCTGGTCCTCATCAGAAGATCTCGGTCGAGGTAACTTTACTTTTGTTTATTCAAAAAAAAAAAAAAAAAAAAAAAAAAACGCATACATAAGAGATTATAAGGCTTTATTTTTTGCTTTTTTTTTTTTTTTTTTTTTTTTTTTTAACATCTCAAGATTGAATGAATATATTTGTATATTTCTAATTCAAATTTATGATGGGAAATACTAGGTTACTGATGACGGTATTCATCAGAATCAGCTCTGGAAGAAGGACAACTTGGCAGATGAACAGAAGGGAGCTTTTTTGAATAAGGAAGCTGGCAATATTTTCGCCTGTTTTACCAACGTACTTTCAGATGGTAAAGGAAACGAGAAAAAAAAAAAAAAAAAAAAAAAAAAACGCTCCTCTTCTTTTATATCTATACGATCGTTGATCAGTTGTTTGATCTAGGAAATGTATGAAAACTATCGAAAGAGATGATTCTAAAACAAAAAAAAAAAAAAAAAAAAAAAAAAAAAATGGATATCGTATGTATCTTTTTCTTTTTCATTCTTTTTATTTATATATATTATTATTTAGGCTATAAGGCTGATGCAAGGTACTTTCGCTCGATTGAACTTGACTTTGATATTGGATCGGAGACAATTGATTATACCAAGTTGGCAGAGAAGGAGAGGTTGAAGCCTATGGAACTGGAGTTGCGCAAACTTGAGAATCTTGTTCAGGATATTATTGAGAATATGGAGCATCTTCAGGCACGCGAGATTAAGATGCGCAACACTAACGGTAACGTGACGGGAAAGTTGTTGGTCCTGAACTGAATAACTGTATTTCCAATCTCTCTCTTTTTTTTTTTTTTTTTTATACTCATTTTTTTTCTTTTTCTTTTTTTCTTATTCTGTATATGTTACTTAGAATCGACCAATGAACGTGTAAAGTGGTTTTCATCTTTGACCATGGTCGTGTTGGTGACACTTGGTTTATGGCAGATCTTTTACCTCAAGCGTTTCTTCCGCAAGAAGAGGCTCATTGACTAAAACGAAAAAAAAAAAAAAAAAAAAAAAAAACAAAGCAAAGCAAAAAAAAAAAAAAAAAAAAAAAAGGCATGGAAGAATATAAAAGAAGAGTTTTTGGATAAATCAATTGGAATGGTATATATATATATATGATTGAGCAATGGTTTTGGGTAGATAGCAGATCGGCCGTTTTTCATCGGGTGGAATGATTATAATCATAAATTAAATGTACATCAATGTTGTTGTTTTTTTCCCTTTCCTTTTGCTTTCCTTTCCTTTTGCTTTCCTTTCCTTTGCTTTCCTTTCCTTTCTGGTTTTAAAATAAACAAAGGCGTTTTTCTTTTTTTTTTTTTTTTTTTTTAGCATGGCTGTTTGGCTGTGTTGATTGTTGCGTGAGAATGCTTGTAAGTGGTGGTGATCAAAATTACACGAAAACGAGCCACTTTGTTTAATCTAACGTCTATTCCATATATGCAAGCTTTCTGTGGAGAGGAGGGCATTAGGCTAGATCATTAAATATGCTTATCTCTTACTCCTTGCTCACATTGAATTTTTTTTTTTTTTTTTTTTTTTTGCTTTGCTTTGCTTTGCTTTGCTTTGCTTTGCTTTGCTTTGCTTTTTGCCCTCCTCTTTGCTGTTGTTTCAATTTAATCCATCTTGAAGGTTTTGCTAGTGCGGTTCTCAACAAGTTCTATTTTATACATATAGTTATTGTATACATACATGTTTATATATTATATATATATTATATATATTATACTATAAATGTATAAAATGTATACTATACTATCGACCAAAACAACGGAAAACCGTTAATGTAAGCCGCTTTGACAGGGTCTATTTCTTTTTCGGAATGAGAGGGTCTAGATGCCCTCAAAGAAACAAAAAAAATCGCGCTAGTGGCTCTGCACAAACGAAGGATACATCTACTATGCTCTATACTATGCTTCTATGTATATATATATATATATATACTGTATGTATAAAAAGATCATTCTTGTAATCGTTCGTGTTCATATAAACCTCCAAAAATTAAAAAAGCAGAATTCGTTAATTTTTTTTTTTTTAATTTTAACTTGTTGAAACATGTAACATTGAGTTTTTCCCAGCAATATTTCATATTTCAGGTTTACATCATTTCCAAAAAAAAATAAAAAAACGCTTCGACGTCTTTATTTACGTTCAGGCACAACTCTTATCATTTTATCTAACGGACAAAATCCATCATTTTCAGCAAGCAATCAACACGAATGTTTGTTCCCAGTGGAGGAAAAAAAAAAAAAAAAAAAAAAAAAAAAATGAAAAGAGCTCGGCGGCTGGATAAATTATAATTTAAATAATGCGATCATCATGACGTATTCTATCATTTTGTCTTTCCTTGCCTTTTTTATTTGTCGTGTATGGTTCCAAGGAATGCATATTTTTTTTTTATTATTCTGCGTTTTTGTTTACGCGTCTCCCTAGTTTTTTTTTTCCTCAATCTTTTTTTGGTGAGAGTTTCACAAATGGTGCAATGACCGGTGTGTTGACGGGGGAGAGAAGAGAAGACATGTGGGGTACACTTTGTTCCGTTCTGTCCTTACGGATCCTGATCAATTACACATTACACCCCTATATGCCTTGATCTGTGTGCATTGATAACAGAAAAATAATGCAAGAGACTGAGCGGAGGAGAAGGGAGGGGGAAGGGAAAATAGATCGTTCAACATATATATTACTGAGAAAAGATCTTCGGTGCTTGTGTGTTTTCATTCCTATCCATGTTTGAAAACTTTTAGCTTTATCGCGTCTCGCTTTTGTTTTTTATTTTTTTATTTTTATTCTTTTTCTCTTTGATGGAAATAGATTAATAGAAAGATACATCTCTTTTGCAGATGAAGAAAAAGAGCTCTTTTTGTATATATTACAAGTAAAATGAACATATTCATACTCCACTTTATTTCCTTATTATTATTATTTTGTTTTTTTTTTTCTCAATTTGATATATATATTTATACGAGAGCGGAGAAGTTTCTTTGTCCGAATAGGTTAATGCCTCGGCGATAAGACTTAATAAACGAGAGCCGGTAGGAAAGAAGAAAATAAAAGGAAAAGGAAGAAAGAGGAAAAAAAAAAAAATCATAATATATATAAAAGTGATTAATTGCGTACAGTGGTTTTTTTTTTTTTTTTTTTTTTTACATAAAGCAACGATTAGTAAAGGTTGTTCCAAGTGAGAAAGAAAAAGGTACAAGGTTGACTTTAGAAAGTATCGATTCAAAATAAAAAATAGAAATAAAAAATAAAAAAAAAAAAGGTTTTCCGCGTGAAGAGCAAGGAACACAGATAAGGCCCTGTGATCAATTAAAAATCAACAGAAGCGCGTGTACGTGCGTGTGGTCGGACCACATGAAAAACACTCTATTGCGTCTAATACTTGCCCCTTGGCCCCTCCACCCCAGGCAAAGGAAAGGAAAAAAAAAATATATAAAAATTAGATAAAAAATAAAAACCATTTTTGATCCGAGCTTTGAGAAACAGAAGACTCTTGTACAAAGACAAATAAATGTACGCCATTACTAGACCGGTTCATGCGTTCACATTGTTGTAGTAGATGTCAATGAACTACATATAAATGGTTGTAAACAGCCGATTCTGTTCTTTTTGCCCATGTGGTGTACAACTGATATACATAACATGTATATTTATATATATACATACATCTATCTTTTTTAACTCTCTTCTAATCCTCTTAGTCTTGGCATATATTATATTATACCCAATATGTGGTTTCTCTTTTGTCAAAGTAATGGCTACTTTTTGGGGTGGCCTTGTCCTCCGCTCAGACACTTGTGGACAAGAAAGAACAAAAGGAAACTATAAGAACCTTATAGGATGGTACAAAGCACATGGCAAAAACATTCACGTTGACATGCATGCATCGTTCTCTCATCTAAAAATCTATAAGCATTTGCATATAAATGTATAAAATATAAAATATAAAATACAAAATACAAAATACAAAATATAAAAATTAATGTAACATGTAATGCCTTTATAGCCCTTATACTAATTTATGCTGGCCCACCTCCGTTCTCAATCTATCTATTGATGATCTATCTATCTCTCATTTTTAATCAAAAAGAAAGCTCAATGATCCAATGGTGTCCAAACGACTTTAGACATGTTCACCACAATATGTCTATCTATATAAAATTAATACATTCATCTTGTTTTGCGCAATAAACATTAAAGGTTTGCTTATATATTTTGTCTGACTACGCCTTTGCTACACAGACAACAAAAAAAACCACTTTTTTTTTTTTATATTATTTCCCCGTTCTTTACAAGATAAAAAAAAAAAAAAAAAAAAAAAGAGCAGGCTCTAAAAGATCTTTTTTTTTTTTTTTTTTTTGTTTTTTGCCACGAGGCGGAAAGAGAAAAAGAAAAAGGAGACAAGCAATTGTTTTGCTCTGTTGTCTGCTGAACATAAAAATATTACGAGATTTACAAAAAAGAAGTTCTAGCATATAATTCTTGGCTCTCGAGGTCAACGTGGATCTTTAATCATTGCAGCAAAAAGAAAAAGAAAAAGAAAAAGAGAGAAAAAAAAAAAACCAAAATGACAACTACACCTTACATGCGTATCACATTATAAAGCATGCTCGATAAAGGAATAGAGCATTTAATTCTCTAAATCTCAACTTCAAAAAAAAAAAAAAAAAAAAAAAAGATCAGCCATTTCTTTTATTTTATTTTATTTATTTTTTTTTTTTTATTTTTTCTCGTAACCGAAGGAGAGAGTCGACAATAAAGTAAAGTAAAACAAAATCAAATAGAATAAAAACTGGTGAGCCAAGGAAGAGCCTTTTGAATATGGGTGCAATCAAAGATGTGAACATTTCTACTTTATCCACTTTTCATTTTAGTTGTTGATCCAATTTCATATTCATGATGTGTACCTCTACGCCAACAGCGCCTCGTTCATTATTTTTTTTTTTTTTTTTTTTTTTTTTACAAATATTCATCCATGTTAATGATTCAAGTTGTGTTTTATGTTTAATCAAGTGGATTGAAGTTCAGACAACACTAAGATATTGGTCATAAGCGCATGCAAAACATACAAAAAAGGACGAATCGTGTCCTCTCCTTTGCTCATTGATATGCATCCTTTGGTTTTTTTTTTTTTTTTTTTTTTGTGCTCAGATTTACCGTTTTGCAAAAAAAAGAGTTGATCAAACCAAACAAAAGGACTCTATCCTTATTTTCTTTTCTGTTTTCACAGAAAAGAGTTTAGGCCTTGTGCACGACCGATCTACGTAATAGATATACATGTAGATTGTTGAGGATGAGAGAAAGCAAGTCAGGAGACAGAAAGGAGGAGAGCAAGGTAGTGAAACTTGATGGAGGGTTGTTAAAGGAGATGGATGCAACACATGGAATGTCCCTTAATCCAATACATTCTTCATTCCAGGGTCTCTTTCTCTTTTTTTTTTTTTTTTTTATATTACTTTTTATTTTTTAAACATTATATACATTTTATACATTATATATATATATATATATACACCATCATTGACTGGTAGTCTTATTTATCCTTTGTACGCACAGGTGCACACGCCAAAGGTTAGAAGAGGGAAACCACATGGGATATTAAGTGGCACAAAGAAATGGGAAGAAGGGACAATGTTACTCATTAGAGGATGTGCTGCCAACACGGTTGGGGTGTAGAATGGCCAAGGATTTCAAAATAACCCTTTGGAGCAAGTAGGGGGAAGATGCAAGATGCAAGTTATCATAGGCGCGCTCACTACATATTATGATTGAGAAAAACCCAGCTACGATCGATAAAGTATTATAAGATCCAAAGGGGAATATCTGGAGTAAGTGATTCTGGATAGGGGTATATGTAAAGTAGCCATTATGAATAAGAATCTACTTTTTTTTTTTTTTTTTTTTTTTTTTGGGATGTAATATTTATAATAAGAGATTTTCTCTTGATGTAATCCAACTGGGGTTATTTGTTGGCTTGAAAAAGAAAATTGACTCTCTGTAACCATCAAGAAATAAGGCGGGAATGAGCCACAGCCATCCATTGCAAACAATAATAGGCAACTTTGTGTATGCACGGGAAAAAAAAAAAAAAAAAAAAAAAAAAAAAGAGAATATTGTAAATAGTTGAATGAAAGAGAAAGCATTCAAGGCTTCAATGGGAGGAAAGTGAGGGCAAACATACAGAAATGGGATCATTAATTTTTTTGGCGCGCACGTTAGCCAACTTCGTGTGCTTGCCCATTCGCTCTTCTGGTTGGTTCATTGGGATTTTCTAATGTGTTTTCTGTAGCAAATGGTTTTCTAGATACTACAGTATCAGTAGAGCTGAGCACGGGGATTTTGACGATAGCTCGAAAATGAGGTCAGCTTCTTTTTCTGGACGTCTCAATGCATCAATGCATCATCATCTCTCCCACATTCTTTTTTTTTTTTTTTTTTTTTTTTTTATATTATAATTTATGAAGAAAGGAAAAAGGACAGAAATTGAGTAGAATGAAGATGTATAAAAAAAAAAAAAAAAAGGCAGACTTGGCTTTACGTGCAATCTCATGAGCTTGAACAGCCATGCAGGAGGTAATAATAGCTTATAGATCTAGCTGGCCCGAAATAAAAGGAGTCATGCTTCTTTGCCGCATGAAAAAAGAAAAGAAAAGAAAAGAAAAAGAAAAAGAAAAAAAAAAAAAGACCAATAGGGCATTTCCCAAGATGACAAGGCTAAGATACCTGCTCTTTGTGTATCCGTCCTCTGACGGTTGTAGGCCTGCGCCGCAACTATTGTGTCAAGCAAACATTACGAGGATTACGTGGAACATTGCGTGAAAGATGGTAAGGAAACAAAAAAAAAACAAAGAAAAAAAAATTACTTGTAGAAAGTATTCAAAACAATTGGGAGGAAAGAGAGAAGAACCAGAAAAAGATAAACAAGGCACTGTTCCTTTGTCAATGTCGGCTAAACTTCCGTAGCGGGACCAGACATTCTCCTGAAGAAAGAATGAGGAAAAAAAAGGAAAAGGAAAAGGAAAAGGGAGGTGAGAAAAGTACATTTTTTTCGATAGAAAACTGGTGCAACAGCGTTTTCTCTTTTTTGTAAAAAGGGAACTGAGCGCGGATATTCCTGGTGTACCGAAGGAAGAAAGCTGTACATGTGCATGTTCGTGCATTCTCCTTTTTTTTTTTTTTTTTTTTCTTGTGTTCATTGGCTAAATTCTGAAGAATCCGCTGGGGGATGGAGGAATATCTTGCATTTATGGGAAGAAGAAGGACGAAAGGGATGAAATGTAGATCGTGCATAGCACTTTAGCACTCAATTAAAACGCGTCTGCCATAGCACGGACTAGATATTTGACGACTAAAAAAACTTGTATTGTCGAAGAGTAGAATAAAATAGGCTGTTGTTTAAATTGGGTACATGTGCCACGATGTTGATCGAAGGTTAAATCAATAAATTGATTCAGTTCATCAAAATATATGTATACACAGTCTATCGTATCATAATACAAATCATCATGACCACAGACAAATTTTATTTACTCTTTTTATTTTTTATTTTCTTTTTTGCTTTTCAAGCCCACCTTTTATACCATTTGTCAAATCCTCATAAATACAAATATACAATGACAAGTGACTATTCAATAATATATGCTTTTGAATAGGAATACTATACTATGAAATAGCGAATGAATTTAACTTTTTTTTTCTTTTTTTCTTTTTTCTTATTGAGCTTTCCTTTCTTTCGTATTATATTTCGCTCTCTCTCTCTTTCTCTTTCTTTCTCTCTTTCTTTTCCTCTTTTCCCTTTTGTTCTCCTCCTTTGACCTACACTCCACATCTGCTTCCTTTGTCTCTTGTTCGTTTCGTTGTCCAGCAACAATACTCTCATCCACACACATCTCTCTCTTACACTTGCACAACAACACCTGAGAAAAAAAAGAAAAAAAAAAAAAGTAACCTTTACCCTTTTTTTTTTTTTTTTTTTTTTTTTTATACAACACCTTTTCTTTTTTTCTTACCACTGGTAAAATATTATCCTATAGACGAATTTACTAGAAAACACTTGTACCTGAGTTGTGCCTGAGTCAGTTACCGAAACGGAGTCAGTCCTTTGACGTTAGCTCCATTTTCCACCTGCACCCTAAACACACACACACATCCACATCCACATCCACATCTATACTCATATCCACACGCTTAACCCAGACACGCTTAACACATTTCCAACATCTTACTATACGCCTATAGTATGTACACTTTATTTCAATTCAATATCCAGCACCAATACGCGCACATGCACATCTATCACACACACAACACAACAATATGCCGCTCTATCAATTTCACACGCGCAACTTTCCTAGACAACCTACTAGCTTATCCCTCTTTTCTCTTTTTTTTTTTAAGAAAAAAAAAAAAAAAAAAAGAACGCGCCTCTGATAAAATAACCCAATCTTTTTATTAAAAAACCGTTGGTTGTTATCTTCCTTGTGTTCGTTGCGGAAGAAAAAAAAAAAAAAAAAAAAAAAAAGAAAAGCAAGAATACTGACGATTTCTAAAAAAGATGAGTAAACTCGACGGTGAAGGGATTGATTGAATAGGCTTCTTACGAAACCTGGGATGTTATCCTTTCTCGGATCATCTTTACTTTCACACATTCGTACTCTCCTTTCAGTACCTAATCCTCTATCATTGATACATTCGCCACCAACCAATGCAACACTTTTTCTGGCTTGCTTGTCCAACCCCCAATTTCCTCCCCCCCAAAAAAATGCGTCATTCGCAAGAGGAAAGGAAGGGGAAGGGGGGTGAATGTTTGGGAAGCTCTTGTCTTGTGATTTTCTCAATTTTATTCTCGTTGTTCTTTATTTTGTGTGGCGTTGCCAATAAAGTGGAAAAAAGCTTATCACTCTCCATGGATGTTCTGTTGAAGATCAAAGACACATTGGGGGGTGTCTGTAGGGAACAAACTGCAAAAGTCAAATCATTCAACTGCTCTAATGTTAAGAATACACTTTACTGACTTTTTTTTTTTTTTTTTTTTTTTTCTTTTTCTTTCTTTTTCTTTCTTTTTCTTTCTTTTTCTTTCTTCTTGTTAATGCTTTCTATCAATCTTACAAATTCTAGACAGGTGAAAGTGATTGTGAGTCTCGTTTGTGTTGACTAGACCTGCTCCATAAGCGTGGACAATCGCGACAAGAGTATCCAAAACCCGTGTCAACCAAAGGACAGTTTTGACAAAGGAATAAAAGACCAAAAGGTAGGATACAAAACGGCCTTTTTTTTTTTTTTTTTTTTTTTTTCTTTTTCTTTTTCACACTGCATTCCAATTTTTGAGAGGAGAAGGGTGAAGGGTGTGGAAAGGAGTCATGAATTCAAATATTCGGTGGGATGCATGCGCCGATTGACACAAACTTCTGCCACGAGAATTCTTTTGCAGTATCCACCTTCTCGCTAGCTTTGTGTCTTGTGTAGCATCCATTCAGTGTCTTAATCCTTTGCCCTTGGACTCCTGAAATTCCAAGGCATGCTATCGTCTTGATGAGAAGCACTTGTTTCCACGAGAATCAGTCTGCATAAAAAGAAAGAGAGAAAGACAAGAGTCGTGAAAAGGTGTCAGACAGAAGGGCATCCTTACATCCCTTTCCCCTGAGTCTTTTGTCTTTTGACAAAGTTTTTTTTTATTTTATTTTTTGAATATTGGGCACGGTTGATCGTTGCCCTGCCTTTTTCTTTGTGCACCCTTCTCTCACTCATTTGCTCACTTGCTCATTCTTTCATTCACTCACTACACTCACTTACTCACTCGCACACTCAATTCAACAACCACATTTGTTTTTAACCATCTCGATTCTTGTCTTCCACAGAGAACTAGCAACTTTTTTTTTTTTTTTTTTTTTTTTTATATTTTAATATAAAAAAAATATTCTTCTTCCTCATTTTTCACTTGCTGGCTTCTCACATATACATAAGCATAGTAAGACCAACTCTTGTACAACCCAAACCATCTCTATCTGCCTGTCTTTGACCTTCTTGGAAGCGGTGCGATTTCTTTTGTATGGTGTGATGTGGTGTGTACTATCTATGCTCATAGAGAAGCTGAACAAGTAGCCGCAAAAGAAGTTTTATATGAGCTTGTTCTTATGTGGATTCTGCCAAGTTTCTTGTTGCTCATGAATAGAGCACAATCTTGTGAACCCTTAACTCTGTTCTGCGAAAGCCCCATATTGAAAGGCACTACTTTGCACAACTCTGTACAGTCCCATAGCCAAACAAAGCTAGCACTTGCTTGAACAAGAGTGAAAGCGAAAGAAAAAAAAAAATCAAACGCTTGTGTCTTATATAATAGGAAGATTACATCAGTCATTGATGATGGGCTGCAGATAAACAGATTGATGAACGAGTTGTTTTTTTACTTTTGCTCATGGCACAGAATAGACAAAAGAGAGGTGAGGCCACACAGAAGCGACGTGTTTGTCCTTGTGGACGCAGTGTTACAGAAGCGGAACCAATCCAGTTGTTCTTCTTCCCCCCCCTTTTTTTTTTTTTTTTTTTTTTTTTTTTTTTTCTGCCGCCAGAAATAGGCCAGAAAAATCTTGCACAGACATTCGGAGACAAACGCACAAATTAGCTCCCACCATTGGCTTCGTCCTCTTAGTCAATGAATGAGGTCAATGAATTTTTTGTCTCTTTCTTCATTTACTTTTACATTCTTATTCTTGTTCATGCTCATGGACATGTCACTCCCTTCATTTTTTATTTCCTCTCGAAATACCTTTGCTGTTTTATCTTTTCGAATCTTTTCTTTTTGGTTGGCTCTCCGCTTTACTCACTTGTGCACTGCACTACTAATTTCATTGGTGCCCATCTACTGATTGACTGGTTATTTACTTGTGTACTCATCTCTTACCTATTTTTTCATAATCTTTATTATGTACTTGCAGTTCGATATCCGCTCCATTCACCCAAGGTCTAACTACTCACATTTATACACCATCCTCACTCCGCCTCCTATCATCTTCATAGTTTTCTTGACTTTACATAAGCGGCCCAATGACCCACATTTCAGGCTTTTCCTCGGCCCCTAATGATCAGACGCTCGTCAGCAACAGCATCAAGGAGAGTAGTGACCATATTCTTCTACATAGCAACACATTAAACAATGGACACATTGCTCCCCTTCGAGAAGGGTTTGCTGCACCTTTGAACGACACTCATGATCCACAGCAACTCCAACAGAGCAATAATAATCAGCCTATTTTAATGAACGGAGCTCCTCTTCAGCATCCCAGCCATGTCTTTGGACCTGAAGGACAAATCATTTCTACATCCTTCCCGATGGAAGGGGTAGTTCAATCAAGCACTGCCTCACATCCAGCCCACCACTTTGTGGCTGTACCAACTACTCAACAACAACAACAACAGCAACAACAACAGCAACATCAACAACAACAATTAATGCAGCAGCAACAACAATTAATGCATCAACAGTTCGAACAGCAACAACAGTTCGAACAGCAACAGCAGTTTGAACAGCACCAACAGCATCAGCAACAACAGATACAGCAGATGATGGAGCAGCCACATCTCTCGCTCCAAACAACTGTAGCAATGCCCGCACATGATTTTCAAGCTCCGTTACTGTCTTCGCTACCCATGAGCCCTCCTGCCGCACAACAACAATTGCTACTCGTGAGTCCTTCAATACTCTCTGCAGAGTCACAGCCAATATCGGTGTTGACACCAATGTCGTTTCAACAAGCAGCCGAGTCACAAAATATGCATTTACAGATGCTAGAGACAGAGCATTTACATCAGCAACAACAACAACAGCAGCAGCAACAGCAGCGGCAACAGGAGCAACAACAACAACAACAACAACAACAACAACAACAGCAGCAGCAGCAACAACAACAACAACAACAGCAACAACAGCATGAGCAAATCCATCAACTTCAGCAACATGAGCAAATCCATCAACTTCAGCAACATGAGCAAGTCCATCAACTTCAACAACATGAGCAAGTCCATCAACTTCAGCAACACGAGCAAGTCCAACAGCTTCAGCAGCAGCAGCAGGAGCAGATACAGCAACTTCAGCAACAGCAGCAGGAGCAGATACAGCAACTGCATCAACAACAGCAGCAGCAACAGCAGCTCCTTCAGCAACAGATCCAACAGCAACAACAGCATGTACAACATATCATAGCGACAAGTATGCCGGTATCGGTCTCGGTCTCGGAGATGTCGATGCAAAATGCAATGTTAATCCAGGAACAGATCAACGCACAATCTCGTTCACATACGCCCGTAATTGCCTCTCAACAGTCATCAAATCAGCCACGTGTAATACATCGTCATCAGTCTTCATTTGATGGCGCGAATCAGGCGACCATGGAATTGCATGCGCTTAATGCTCAGATTCAACAACAACAGCAGCAGCTACAGCAACAACAACAACAACAACAACAACAACAACAACAACAGCAACAACGGCAACAGCAGCAACAAGACATGATAGCAGCCGTGGCCATTGCATCTTCTCAGCAAGCGCTCGTCAGTCCAGTAGAAGCTACCATGGGACCCATTATGATGCCTATTGGCCAAAGCATGATGATCATGGCAGCTCCTCAAATGATGAGCTCAGTTGCTCAGGAAATGGAAGCTATGACTACGGGTATAGGTTTGAATCAAGATATTCAAGGACGACCTCTGCAGGCAAATATACCGCAGCCAGGTCGAGAAATGGATACAACAGGGTTTACAGTCCAACAGATACCTCATTCTGTTGCAGCCGTAACAACAGCCAGTATGCCTTATCCAACGCCGCTGTCTAGTACAGAATCCATGGGCTCATTCATGCCATTGGTACCCTCGATGCAACCCGCAGCATCTCATCCTTCTAGTGTCAACACTTCTCCGGCATTCACACCGCCTGAAACAGCCCTGCCTAACAGTACAGACGCATTGAAGCGTCACCGTCGTCATCCATCGTCTGGCCAACATTCGCCAGAGTTAAGGATTCAGCTTCAAAAGCAAGATTTCCAGCAACAACAACAGCAAATGATGGCAGCCAAGGAGCAAGCACTGTTTAATAGTTTGCACCGGGTAGAACCACACCAGAGTCGTTCCCCGAGAGCAGCGGCAGCAGCAGGGTTAAAAATCAACGTTTCTGAGATTCAAGCACGCGCAATGCCACTCTCTACCCTCGGATCTCCTGCAGAGCCCGGTCATGCGTACTCCCCAGGGCCGCTTTCGGCGCCTTCACCTATCTTAGGACCCGTCAATAACTCGCTCGTCGATACCATTATGGAGGTCTCGTCCACATTCAAACTTCAAAATCTGAACGACGTCAAGGAAGCCAAGATGGAGCCGTTAGAGTTGGAGAAGCCTTCTACGCGAGACGAACTGCAAGAGTTGACGAAGCAGGAACTTATTGAGAAGGTAATGCAGTTGGAAGGTTCAATTCCTCTGCGAAGGATGAGCACCATTAAGCAAGAGTCAACTGATGAGCTTATGCACGAGAAATGTAAGAGTTGGTAGTGCACGTTTATTTAGATTTCAAATAAGTGAATGTCTGTTAATTTGATATTAGATCGTGTTAACTAACCTTTAAGCCACTGTTTTTAGCTTTATCCTCTTCAGCTGGATCGTCAGTATCAGAGGCTCAGACAGAGGAGCCACAACAGAAGCAGGAAAGTCCTCAGTTATCTTCACTGTCACCGCCTTCACCTGCCAATTCGCCTCCAACTCTCACCATGCAAGCCAATACAGAAGATGAAGGACTGAAGAAAGAACTGGCTTCTCCAACCATATCATCCTATGCTGTCAAATCGCCTACAAACCTTCATGCAGTTGTTGCGTCTAATAACGATGAAGACGATGATGGGGATGATGATGACGAAGAAAACGAGGATGACCTGGAAGATGACGAAAATGAGGGCGAAGATGGTGAAGAACCGCCAGTAAAGTCAAGCAAAGGCTCAATAGATACGAATGGCGCAGAAGACTCCGAGACGCCACAGCAGCTGGTCTGTTTGTGGAGGGACTGTAACACGCCGTTCGAGTCTATGGTCGAGTTGAACGTCCATGTTGCAGAGACGCATATTGGCAGTGGCAAAGCTTGCTATAGCTGTGATTGGCAAGGATGTCCTAGGATGATGAAACCATTCACTAAACGACATAAAATGTATAACCACCTGCGGACCCATACTGGCGAGCGACCTTTCAAGTGTCTTGTGCCAGGTAAGGGATCTTTGAATGTCGAGCACTGTCATTTCTTTTTATTTTATTTTCTTATTCTGATTTTATGATATGCACTCTATTTTGGCTTCTAGGTTGCGATAAAAAGTTTTCTCGACCAGACTCGTTAACCACACATACTAAGACACATTCTAATGTTCGGCCTTACATTTGTGCTGTCGAGGGATGTCCTAAGGCGTATTACCACGCTAGATCTCTTAAGAAGCATGAGCTTGCCCACGAGTCTAAGCAAGGTGGAGGAGTTCTGCGCGGATCGGGAGCCACACATGGGGCTGCTTCGACCTCATCATCTGATAAAGTCAGTGATACTGGATCGGCATCGACTAGTTCACAGCAGCATCGTGCGCACTACAGCCATCCATACCATCCTGATTACACGGCGGGGTCTGGAAGATCTAAACACAGACGCAATCAGAGTCAGAGCGCTGCAATTGCCGCAGCAGCTGCCACAGCTATTGTGGGAACATCAGCCGCATCAGCTTCTACAGCATCAGTGATTCCTGCAGTGCCAGCCCTACCCACACCAACATTTCCGATGCAATCGCATCTTACGGTGGCACCAGACTCGTTAACTATCGGGGGCTCCCCTATTAACGGTATTGGCACGATGCCTCCAGGCACAAGCCCATCCGCCTCAATAGCTATGACAAGTGCTAGTGATGCCACATTGTTCAAGTCCTCTATGACAGGGTTCAACACTGCGCTTTTGACACCCGCACTCTCTACTCATTCATCGTCATCCTCAGTTCCAACATTATCCATGATGATGAGCAATGGTCCCATGTCGGCAGATAGTGGCGTAGTGATGATCGAATCCGTTTATCAGCCTCAGCCCAATGGGCTTGTGGCCGTATCATCAGCAGATGGTGGCGTACAGCCATTGACGCCTTCAGGATCGCCAGGGTTCCAGACGGGGATTGCTCCTACGGTATCTTTGAGAAGCCCTACACCAACAGCAGTACCAGTTGGTATGTCACTGCCCCTCAATGTGAGAATGCCTGTTACGGGTATTTCCATGTCTCATCCAACTCCCGCCATGCTTTCGACATTGACGATGACTACCAATGATACGCAGAGGGTCAACATGGCAATGATGCAAGACAATAACACGGGAGGCAATTTGTACTTTATGGCGAACGACCAGCTCGCAGTTAGCGGTGGTATTCCAGCTCCTGGCTTAAATGTAACAAATATTGCGCCCCAGATGGGTGCCGATCTAGGTTATGGTCCAATGCCAGTTGATCCTCAACAAATGTGAATAGATTGATGTCTGTTTTTTAATCATGGCGCCTGCTCAAAAAAAAAAAAAAAAAAAAAAAAAAAAAAAAAACCAAACAAAACAAAAAAAGTCGTTCCTATCCTTCATACCCGATCATACCCATATCCAATGCAGAACTACCGATCCTTCCAAGACCACGAGAAACGAGAATGGTATGGCAGGTTGTCAGTGTTTTATACCCTTTTCTTTTCTTTTATCATCCTCCTACCGAAATCCTATCCTACTTTTCTTACTTTTATTCATGATGCATTTATTTATCTTTTTGCATTCTTTTCCTTTTCATTCTTGTCTTTCAATTCTTTCAATTCTTTTTTTTTTTTTTTTTTTCCTTTTTCCTTTTTCCTTTTTTATTTTTTATTTTTCTCTTTTTCTCATTCACATTTATCATTGACCATCATCGTACTTTTCGGAAAAAAAAAAATAACATCTGCATTATCTGCACCACACTAGCATACTAGTTTGTCAACATAATAGTTATAATAGGAATGTAAAAAAAAAAAAAAAAAAAAAAAAAATAAAGACAAAGAAAAATTTGCTAGCACGGAAGGGGCTATGACTGTCGATGTGAAAGATGTTACCACCAGAACGTGTCCATGTGAAACTGCTGCTTTGGGAACAAAATGTTAAGCATCATTTTTGCTTCATGTCCTGTGCCTTCGTCCGGGTCAGAAACGGAAGCTTCCGCATAATGCTCCAACATCTGCTCAAGGCTCTTCTCACCGACTAGCAGCTTTGTGAACGAAAGGGGCGCAAATTCTGCCGAGAAGATCAAAGGCTTCTTGTCAGGTCGACCTTCTGCTTTCGCCAGAGCGATTCTCTTGCGAGCCGCAAGCATTTTGGCATCATTTGAGAGGGGGACATAGTCATCTGTAGCAGAGACGATCTTGCCCTCTTTGAAGACGATCTCGAGTCCACGCCCTGCAGAGCCGACGACTTTACGAAAGAAATCGAATTGCCAAGTGACAGTAATGCCTGCGAGACAAGACTTGGCCAGACGATCTTCGAGTTCCGGAGCCACTTTAAGGATGAACTTTGCATAAGAGAAAATGCGAGTGTAGAACCGAAGCTCGAATGAACTAAGCTTGGATTTACTTTCGAGAAGTTGAGCGATTGGATGTTGGTAATCCAAAGCAATGCCGAGTGTCTGAATCTTTTTCTCGCTCTGGGCCGGCGCCGGAGAGTTTGGCTTGTTGTCCTCTTTGGCTTCAACATTTTCTACCGCTGCCTCCTTTTTATTGTCTTGCTTGTTTTGCTCTTGTTTTTCATCAGCTTGCTTTTCTTTCTGTTGCTGTTGCTGTTGCTTCAGTTCCCAGGGAGTGGGCTGACTAATGATATGGATTAATTGACGCAAGACAGGGTAGAGTGCATCCCGGTATTGATACCCTTCCTCAAGTGTAAAGATATGAAGCACAGGGATTTTCCGAACATTGATGGTGGCAATACCACAATCACGACCGGTCTTTGGATCAACGATGATCCTGGTGGTTCGAGGAGTGTCATACTTGCAGGATTGGGTCCGCCAGCATTCAAAGGCTGTGTATTTCCAGTAAGCTTCATCATAGATCAAGCCGATTTTTGCTTGATTCAATAGCCGTTCAGGCGTACTCATCTTGACCAGATAAGGGATGTCGTCCAAAGTAGGGGCTCGAAGCGCAAAGAGAGTTTCATCTGGGACAAGATCACCGTTTTGTCCTTTTTTAGAAGTTGGATCGAGGTCGGGGAGGACCGTTAGAGGAGTCTCAATTATGAGAGGGGTTCGATCACGGCATGCGTATTCGTATCCGAATTGGAGATAGAAGTGAGGGATCCCAGGAAGGATCTGGATAAGATCGCCACGGCTATCGGAAGCTGGGTGGATCATTTCATGGAACAGTCGACGGATTAAGCCCCTGTTACGGTATTCTATGAGGACATGGGATCAATAGTAGAAGGATATGAGTTGGAAGAATGTGGCAGGTACGATCTATTTTATTTTATTTTTTTTTATAAATATATTTACCTGGAAGGGTACCAACACATTCTGGTTTGCCATAGACCAGACGGACCTTGCCATAGTATCCACTACAAGCATGGAGACAGATACAGGCCACAATAGGGTTTTCACCTTCTTTGGCTAGAGTGTTCTCTACGAGAGCGTAATCGAATTCTGTCATCACGCCATGATTGCCGTGCAGCAGTCGTTTCTGTTAAGTGCAGCGCAAATTATTAATTAATTTTTGTACTTTTTTTTTTTTTTTTTTTTTTTTTTTTGCAATAATAAAAAGATGAGAAAAAAAAAAAGACTTACCATGGCCGCATGGACAATAGCATGAGGACCAGGCCGCTCATCTTCCTTGACAATTTCAGCTCCTGGCATCCACTGCCAAAAAAAAAAAAAAAAAAAAAAAAAAATTAAATGATAAAGATAAAATATTTAGTCATTTTTAAAAAAAAAAGTAGCCATTTTTTTTTTTTTTTTTTTTTTTTTTTTGAATATTACGCGAAAAGCCTCGGCCATGCAATCAGCAACATTGTCCGCATCTTCGCGAGTCGACCAACGCATGACAAGCCCATCACCAATGTCGATTCTTTGGGATCGCTTTTGCACAGGGTAGGCAATGGGGCCTTGAGTATAGTTCTTGTAGTCATACTTGGTTTCAGGGACCTCGATAGTCATGATGAAGGATAAAGGAGTTCTAGGAAAAAATATATATATATATATATATAAAAGAATGAAAGTAGGAGAGGAAAGAAAAGATGTTGAAGGAAGTAAAGGAAGGAAGGAAGAAGAAAAGAAAGTGGCAAAGACGATGGGCAATTTATAGTTGTTCAAGTTCCCATATTTTGTGTTTTATTTCTTTTTGATTGGTCTAAAGTCTTGGCAATTGTCAAAAAATTTAAATGCAGGATGTATACCATGGAGCAGAGCAGATCCGGTTCAAAAGCGCGTTCTTGTCTATTTTGGTAGGGATCACAAAAATCCGCCGTAAACAATCGATTTTGTTTGAATGTTTTGTGCAATGCTAACACCCTCGCCGAATGATAGTTTTCGCCGCGTGAGAACCCTCCCTCCTCCCCATTTTTGATGTGTTAATGTGTCAACAGAAAATGTATTCCTAGTCTATATTGTACACAAAAATAAACAGACATGTCAATTGATGTGCCTCGCCTTTAAGAGCATGCTTGCTAGGTTGCTTTCTTTATCACATTTACATGTATTTGTCGCTCACTATACTACACATTTTCAAAGATACGAAGATAAGAAAAAAAAAAAAAAGAAAAAAAAATAGAGTTGATTCTGGCTCAACGCCCTAATTTATTTATTGACTACATGTACATTGCTCCATTGACAAAAGCTGGAGATGTCTTGTCAAAAATCATTTTTTATTCCATAAAAAGTTAATATGGATATTCAGCTTCCTTTTTTTTTTTTTTTTTTTTTTTTTGGTATATCGAATGCGTACGAAGGAATGACATTGACAAGGAAGAAGGGCAAAGGGAGACAGGATAGTAGAGCCAAGCAATTTACGCACGCGTATGTGTTTATTTGTGCTTTTTTTTTTTTTTTTTTTTTTTTTTTTTAATTTTATAGTCTCTCTCTTAAAGAGCATGCAGGGGGTGAATCTATTTGACAACCCGGGTTGTCACTCTTATTTGACAACCCCCCCCCTTAATTATTTTTCTCAGTTTTTTTTCTTTGCGTGACAACCCGGGTTGCCAAATAGTAAAATATCTAATTTGACAACCCCAAGCTCACTGTTATTTGACAACCCTTTTTTTATTGGCAAGATTATTATGTGAAAATCGTTTCTATTGCTATCCCTCAGCAACACGAAATCCCTCCAGCAATCTAAAAGCTTCCATCAAATAACAAGCTTTTTTTTTTGGTTACGAGGTGTTGTTTTTTATTACAACTGATTTCTAAAACAAGGGTTTGCTTTATAGAAAATGTGCCTATACGGGTAACATGCACTAAGGGGTTTTTGGATATATAAGCATACATAAATTCGGAGTGGTTATGCGACGCTTGATGGCGCATGCGTAAGACGCGGAAAGGAAAAAAAGAGAGACAGAAGAAGCTATAACCACAGTCATGATAATGGAGTGTTGCCACCATTTTAGAAATCCAGCTGAGAAAGGCCCTCCATAAGTGCAAGAGGGTGAAGACTTGTCATGTGACAGGTTGAAAAAGACAATTTTTCTTCTTTTCTTGACAACCGGGTTGTCAAATAACAAAAAAGTGAAAATTGAAGACCTTGGGTTGCCAAATAAGCCGGTGTGACTGCTAAATTGGGGGGGGGGTTGTCAAATAAGAGTGACAACCCGGGTTGTCAAATAGATTAATTCTGAAGAGAAAGGGCGTGATGTTTTGGTTTCCAGCACGTGCTGGAAGAAAACGAGCACAAACCTATTGCCCATACAGCACAAGCTGATTGCCCATACAGCACAAGCTGATTGCCCATACAGCACAAGCTGATTGCCCATACAGCACAAGCTGATTGCCCAAACAGCGCGAACCTGTTCTGAAACAGCATGAACCTGTTGTGAAACAGCATGAACCTGTTCTGAAACAGCACAAACCTTTTCTAAAACAGCGCGAACCTGTTCTGAAAACAGCACAAACCTATTGCACAAACAGCGCCAACCTGAAGAAAAAGCATACAGGCTTAAAAAAATCCACAATCATTTGCATGCATAACAGGCTTCTTCTCTTTTCGCACTACCATTACCATTGCCATTACCATTACCATTGCCATTACCATTACCATTGCCATTGTCATTCTCATTCTCATTCAATTCTCAGAGAACCTTCTGCATCATCCCTATAAACACGCTTAATACCACGAACAGTTGACAGATTAACTTTATTTGTCTGATCTTGTCTCACAAAGCGGCCATGTACTTTAATAATTCAGTAAATGCTCGGCATCTCTGCCTCTGCTTTCTCTTTATTACTAATGTTGACTATATATAGTCAAAGCCAACTTCTACTTCCATAGCTAGGCTTCTATATCTCTATATCTCAAAGATCTTAAAGACCAATAATCATCGTCTGTGACGCCAAGTAACACTGATACGATTGTACTAGATTCTTCTCTTGCCACTCTTTTTGGGCTTAGTAAAAGAAGTCTTGCCCTGGCTTAGCAATGCTGAAGTCCCTATCCCTCAGGCGCCATGGTTGTCACTCCGTGGAATATATACTTTATTCTTGAGGCAGATGTTAAGTGTAAGTCATTAAAAATGGTATGAGAAAAAGCTTTTTATCATTTATTTCTTCAACCGGCATGGCGATACAGCATATTCTCATCGGGATATCAAAGTAAAATTTAAACATAATGCCATGTTAAAGTTGCTCTCTGGCCTATCCAATGTCCTATTAGTTGACTTGTCTTCTCTCAAGAACGCTCTCATAAAGAAAGGGGTGAAACGCGCCCGACATCTGCTTGATCAATACATTCTTTGAAATTGATGAGTGGTTTGTAAATCCTCTAGATATTAGCTTCGAGAATTAATAGATGAAGAATTACCACATTACGATGAGTAATCAGAAAAAAAGCTGCAAAGTCAAAGGAAGATGTCCTTATGTCATCACAACGGCCTGGGCCTCCGTCTGAGCATTAAAATATAGCGAGTTTCATTGATGGAGTCCAAAATATAGACGCATCTTTCAGAATAAAGCTAAAACTTAATATTGCCAATCACTTTATACTACTTTCACAAGTAGTGGACAAAATACAACACTGTTGACGCGCAGTGTAGATAAAAACGCTTAATTTATTTCATTGTAAGTCTAACAAAGTCCGAATCTTCTCAAAGCTGTGACTAAAAATGATGTTGCGCACATTTCGATCACTGAGGTTGGTCCTAAGTGGAGAGAGGACTAGCCCTGCCTTACTGAACAAACGCTCAGACTCAGTTGATGTGGACTGGATACAGAGGTACGAGCGCGCGAAGTGGGCAAGTTCCTCAACTGAGATATTTTCATCGATGCCATATGGCCTCCAATAGTCCTGAGGCTTATCTTTAAAGCGATCGTGATTGTAGTCCGGCAAGCGTACCGATGAAGCGTAGAGCTCTACCGCAAAATTCGAAGAGAAGTAGAGTATCTGATAATCACTCGTTTGCAATGGATTTTTTGTCACTGTATTATTCTCTTTGAATATCTTAAAGGCTTCGCTGCAGAGTTTTTTTGCTTTTATAAACAGACTTTCCCCACTAGCATGCATCGTATCCTTTAAGATATCGAGTGCTGCGCAAGCAGGGTTCAGGAATATAGAAATGAGCACGGTATCTGGAATGTCCTGGAGAGGCCACGATTTTTTGATCTGTTCGTCCAGGCTTTGCCATAACTCTCTCGTCTCTTCCGTTCGGAATGTTGTAAGCGCCGGGAGCATGGTGTAGACCCTCAAATAGATTTGCGAAATGGTCGGGTTATCATGTGCGCCTGCCCAGTGTGTAAGCTTGGCAGCCGGCTCCAAGAGCGTGATAATCTCCTGCAGGGTCTCGATCTCTCCCTCGACAAGGAGGTGCCGCCCGAGCTCCGCAGCCTTGAGCTTTTCGTCTTTGGATCCTGCCCTCATTAATTGATAGACCGCTGTAATTGCTTCTGAAACTTCAAGCACCCTTGCTGCCATGTTGAATTTTGAGTTCCATCGCGTGACATTCGTTGTAAGCAGTTTGACCAATTTTTTGTTACTTTTGCTACGCTGATTGTTAAGCAGATCCATAGCAAGACTGGAGCTTCTGAAGAAGGTTGAGATCTTTTGGCATTTTTCCATCACCGCCTTAGCTCCAGAACTTCGTTCCAATGCCTTATTGATACACAGCTGTATTACATGGGAAAAACAGGGAAGCCAGGTAATACTCTTCTTTAGATTATAAAGCTGTATGGCTCTTTTTATGTTCGACCCTTGATCCGTTGTTGCACAGATCAAATGCCCTTCCAAATTCCATCTTGCGACTACACGTTCTATAGAACAAATTCCAGGATTAAAAGTGTTATTTACATAGGTCTCAAACAGGCAGTAAACCGACAGAGCTAAAGCTATGATATTCTTACCAAGCTTTTCCAATAGGACTTCTGCCGATTGAGGGCCTTGGACTCGTTCCATGCCAATCACAACTGAAGCCGGCTGAAAGTCATGTGTTAGAAAGTGAAATGTTACTCCAAAGAACTTCCTTTGATCACCGCTTGTCCAACTATCCGCTGTGATTGCGCCTTGAATTTTACGATCAGTGATGTATCTCGATTTGCCTCCACATATGCATTACACTTAAATCCATGTTTGATTGGATAGCGTCTGTGCTTGGAATTACGTATAATGCATTAAGTTGCAAACATATTGCCTTGAAAGAATCCGAGCCAATTATTTTGAAGGTCGCTCCGTTGTCGGCGATAAGCCTTAAAAGTAATTTCTCGAAGAACTGTTGTTCATACGGAAGTGGCCTCTTCATAGTCGTAAGAACAAATCCCTCTCTAGCCACTTCGAAGTTCCCCTGTGGTCTAGGGGGCTCATCATCATCATCATCTTGATCTTTCGACGACTTGACATTCTGGACCATGCCTTGATAGAGGCGAAATTCCTGCACAGCTTCATATATTGTGGAGTGGTTTTTGAGGAGATGGTTTTTTCGTGATCTGCCGCCCCTAACTTCTTGTACTTTATGCCACACTTTACCCCGAGACTGTTCTTAACCTGGCATTCGAAGAAGCCAGATGCATCTGTATTATAGAAATGTCCAAGGATACTAGACTTGCGTATGGACTTATGTATTGGGACTTGTGCCAAAGGCTTTTGTGAGGCGGGCGCGTCGTCGCACCGTTCGGGCGAAGGTAAAACGCCAAGTTCAAGCGATTCATATAGCGTGTACCATGTCTCCGATGCTCCATGACTGGTACGTAGGTTAGGTCGACGCTGCTCCAAAGCTTCAGCTTCAGCTGCAAGCAGGGTTGCTTATGGGTTGTCAAAAGATAAAGGATAGGCTAAATCTCGTGAGATCTGAGGAAGTCCACGAAAAGAGGAGGACGATGAAGATGCCCGAGAGGTCTGGTGCAGGGAGATGGGCGACTTGGGCTGAACGCCATGCATATCTCTATGCCGTCCAGAGTACGATGAAGTAACTGAGGAGATAAGACCTAGGCTGTGGACTGCGATAATAATGAAAGCTCTCGGCCCTTTGTAGCGGTGGTAGTGGGGATTGTCGCGGAGCGCATAATGTGGATGTAGAGGGTGAGCCAAGAACATGGGATGCTGAGATTGAACGTAGGAATGACCTAGGTCTGGCAGGTTGAATAGGCAGTCCCTGATTTGTTGGAGGAGAAGGAGTCTTAGGATATCCTCGTTTGGCTTGGGCAGACCTGATGCTACTGGCGGCGACGCTGGCTTCGCTTCTTGAAGTCACTTGGGGCAACTGGCGTGTTTGCACTTCCTCGAACATAGACCTTGAACGCCCTTCGCGCGTCTTCACGCCCAAGACATTGTATTCTCCGCCAGAATGGTCAATATCGTTGCTTTGGTAAACATCAACTTGCTCTTGTTCGTGTCTGTCCTGACCACGACGCCATATATCACACTTCGCCTGCGCTTGCCGCTGGGCGCGTCGGTCGATGAGGCTCTCTGACTACAGAAGCATTGACGCGTACGGAAGAAGTCAGTAAAAAGGCTCGAAGCAAGGGATATCAAGTATTAACTAGCAACTAAGAGTCAAAGGTATAGACTTACAGGCGATCGCCTTCCAGAAAACCCGCTGTAATCATCGTCAGTCTCGAATTCGCACCTATTCTCGTTGAAAGTAGGGTCTTCGTCTAGATTTTCTGACTTCCTGGTTGAATGAGTGATATTCATCAAAGTCGTCGTTATTTTCTTCGCCATACTCTTCGTCATACTCTTCGTCATACTCTTCGCCATACTCTTCGCCATGCTCTTTGTCAAACAAGAAATTCTCACTCTTATCATTCATCGTTGAATAAAAAAAAGGAATTGCGTTTCAAGGTCAGGCAGACTGATTCAGGAAGAGGAATGGAAAGTGGGAGCATGAGAACAGAAAAAACTTTATTAAACAAAACAGGAATATGGACAAAAAAAGTTTTATCGTATATCGAGGGTTCTCTCCTCCACGAGGGGAACAAACTGTTTTATGTGGATTGAGTAAATGGGCTCAACATATTTAAAGATTGTTCCCTTTGTCTCTTTGCGAAGGCTGTTGCAAGAGAAGAATCTAGTACAATTGTATCAGTGTTACTTGGCGTCACAGACGATGATTATTGGTCTTTAAGATCTTTGAGATATAGAGATATAGAAGCCTAGCTATGGAAGTAGAAGTTGGCTTTGACTATATATAGTCAACATTAGTAATAAAGAGAAAGCAGAGGCAGAGATGCCGAGCATTTACTGAATTATTAAAGTACATGGCCGCTTTGTGAGACAAGATCAGACAAATAAAGTTAATCTGTCAACTGTTCGTGGTATTAAGCGTGTTTATAGGGATGATGCAGAAGGTTCTCTGAGAATTGAATGAGAATGAGAATGACAATGGCAATGGTAATGGTAATGGCAATGGTAATGGTAATGGCAATGGTAATGGTAGTGCGAAAAGAGAAGAAGCCTGTTATGCATGCAAATGATTGTGGATTTTTTTAAGCCTGTATGCTTTTTCTTCAGGTTGGCGCTGTTTGTGCAATAGGTTTGTGCTGTTTTCAGAACAGGTTCGCGCTGTTTTAGAAAAGGTTTGTGCTGTTTCAGAACAGGTTCATGCTGTTTCACAACAGGTTCATGCTGTTTCAGAACAGGTTCGCGCTGTTTGGGCAATCAGCTTGTGCTGTATGGGCAATCAGCTTGTGCTGTATGGGCAATCAGCTTGTGCTGTATGGGCAATCAGCTTGTGCTGTATGGGCAATAGGTTTGTGCTCGTTTTCTTCCAGCACGTGCTGGAAACCAAAACATCACGCCCTTTCTCTTCAGGCTCAGATCTCTGGATTCAGGATCAACTTTATAGTGCTTTGCGGCTTGAACAACAACAATATTATTAAGTCCATTCTCAATACGCGCGTCTTCAAAGACTAGAGTTAACGTACAAATGTCCAGCTTTTTCTTTATTATATGCTCTCAAGCAATGAACTAGACTTTATAATATAAATGCAACACTTACCTCGAATTCAAATTCATGGCCAGCCAGGATATCTACTTGATCATTATCCTTCTCTTTCTTCACTGTCATCCTCTCTATCCTTCCCAGAGTTTGACGCGTCAAGGGCTTTTCTCTAAAGCATAATTATTGCTTTGATATCATCAAGGAAAGCATTGATACAGAAAATTATTATTATATATATATTATTCGTGTTTGAACACTTAGAATATCTTCAAATCCACCGATCAATATCTTTTCAATTTGATTGATGGCGAGAACATCATTGATAGGAGCATCAGTAACAGCTTCTTGTTCTTGGAATGAGGTATTAGACATGTTCATAGTGGGATGAATGTAAGGTGAAGAGTGGATGTGCACACTTTCGATTGTGTGGTGAAAACAAGAGAGTTAAAGAGACGAATAGTGTTTGTGTATTTAAATAATACATGTTACGTCACACTTGGGGGCCAATTCAATCTTTAATCGCATGGCGTCTTGTGCAACAAGAAAAAAAAATTTCTCACAGACACACACAGCATAGCCCAACCTTGAAATAAAGGAACAGATTTATCAATTGTCGCTCCTTTCTTTAACTTGCTTCACTTCATTTTTGCACTCTCCTCTTCCTTTTCTTCCTTTATCCTCTTTTCACTTTTTTCTTATTTCCCCCCAGTTTTGCTCCCATCAATTTTGCTCTTTTATTTATTCCAAGCCTTCATTCATTGCCTTTCCTTTCCTTTCCTTTCCTTTCCTTTCCTTTTTTTTTTCTTTTTTTCTTTTCCTCCCTCAACTTCATCTCTAGACAATTTTGAACCATCCTGCTACTGAATTATCATCCTTTGGCATTTTTATCAACCTTTCCCTATTTTCTGTCCTCCGTCCATTTACACCCTTGTTTTTGAAATCACAATGGGAAGCGACAGAACATCACCACGATGCCTATCACCTCGAACTAAACCGTATGAAAGGAAAGAAGAAAGAAAAGGGGAAGCGAAGGAAGAGTCTTCAAGCACCAATGACCCTAAAATCCCCGAACCAACCAGCCTACAGATTTATTGTATTGTTGATGGAGAAGCAACTTCTTTTTCTGTAAAGATTCTTTCCAATTGTTCAGTCGATGAACTCAAGCAAATCATCTATTCGCCTGCTAGGTTTGGTGATATCCCACCAGAGAAGCTAACTCTCTACAGGGTCTCCATCCCTGACAAAGGCAAGATCGTCGTTGAGTCAGAAATCGAGTCAAAAGAGGCTCTTACAGTCGCGTCAAGGAAGCTTGGGGACATATTTATTTCCGAACTTCCAGAGGAAACTATCCATGTTTTTGTCAAGCCACCACAGCGAGGTATATCTTTGGCTCTTGATGGACTGATTGTTGATATTTCCAGTTGATGAAGCTTGGTTTATATCTTAAACGGCCATGTGCATGATATCACCATTTGGTTTGTGTCTTGATAACTCAACGTTCTTTCTCATTATTCGCTTTTGATACTTAGCTCAGAAAAGAAAACAAGATGAAGATTCTGGTGAGTGCTTTTGGCCGAGAAGCTGGTTATTGATCAATTTTAGAGTGATGTGCAGTGCAATAAATCAAAAATATTGACTTTGATCACTCTATCTCCTTTATCAGAGTCACCCTCTAAAAAAGCTCGTCCAAGTATAAGTAGCAGAGGTGCTCTTAGGGATGCGATTACAGAAGCGGGGCTTGTAACGAAAGGGATAGTGAATGGTAGCCCTGTCCTCTCGCCTCTCAACTCGAAAGAGAGGGTCAAGGTGCTTTCGTACATGGGGGAGGAGTTATCAGGAGATAGTATTTACTACAGCATTGTTAGCGTGGCTTGCGAGCTCCGAAATTCTGGTGGTATCAAGGGTTCCAAAATATTGACTGCCCCTGAGGGTCGTGTCTTCCCTATTGCTAAAACAAGGCATCTTTATATCAGAGAAGAATATGAAAAGCTTTATGACCATATTACATCCAGGTTAAGTACCCCTCATGAAACTGGTTTGAACCGACTCTTTGTCACTGGAACACCTGGAATTGGGAAGTCAGCCTTTTTGGTCTATTTTGCCATCCGCCTCCTTGCCGAACACGATGAGGAAAATCCACCGATTATTATTTTCCAAGATAAGCAGCATGACAGATGTTATGTTTATGGAGGAACAACTTGCCAACGTAAAGGGAATACAACGATGTTCGAAGATTTCCTTGCTCGACCTGAAACGTGGTACTTAGTTGATAGTAGTGAGAACCCTCTACCAGATCAAGCCAGGACGATATTTGCGGCATCACCAAAAACTCTCAATGAGCAGTACGGTGAATTCGCCAAGGAAACTGCACGCTTTAGCTACTATCACATGTCACTCTGGAGTTTGGACGAGCTTAAAGAATGTAGAGCCAATGTAGAGTATTATCATCTAGTGGATGAAGAATTTTTGGAGGAGCTTTTTTACAAGTTGGGGGGAGTACCAAGACAGGTCCTACAGGCCCCAGCCTTTTCACTATCCATGGATCAAGAAAATATTAAGGAAGCTAGAAAAAGTGCGTTTTCCCGCGTCAAGGCGGCCATTGACACACTCGAGAAGCCAGCAGATCTTGTAAGCCTCTTTGCACAAGGAAAAGATGCGAGTGCATTTAGTGGTCGTTTACTCCATAGAGTCCCCACTTCTGACCATCTCGACTTCTACCTGGTGTGGGCATCTCGTTGGGTCGAATCACAGATTATGGACAAAATAAAAGATAACACTTGGGTCGATGTATTGGCGAAACTTGTCAAAGGCGGAGAGGATATAGCTAAAGGCCCGGTGTTTGAAATCTATGCTCATCACTTATTTCGACGTGGTGATATTAGATTTCCCTTTAGGGATCTCCAGTCAGGCGAAACAGGATTTCTTGATTTTCCAGCAAATCCAGAAGTGGTGTTTTTCCGGACTCCAGAGGAATTATCAGGGCTCACTCAAGCAGCTGACAAGTTGTTTGTACCAGCACATTCTAAATTTCCGTGCATTGATTTTGCATTGGGACCCAACAAGCTATTTCAAGTCACAGTAGCAGGGAAGCATTCAATCAAGCAAGCACCATTCAAGGAGATAATTGATTGTATTACTGGACCCTGCTTGAAGGGACACCGATCAAAGTCGAAGGGAGACCAATCAATGTCGAAGGGAAGTGACGATACCATTTTCCTCTATTTTGCGGTGCCAGGAAACGTATATGACGATTTTAAAGTTCAGAAGTTTCGTACCCTCGAAGGTTGGATTGCCGAGAAAACACCTGAATGCGTAAAAGATGTGAGACAGCGTGTTATAAAAATCGACACCGAAGCTGCATATTCAGGAGGATCAGCCGGTACGAATCTGAAGAATTAAATCGAATACCAATCAAGTGGATGAAATTTTGTCTTTTTTAAAAAAAGCATTATACCCGTTCCTTGAGAATTTTTTTACAATGGCTCATTCTTTATGAATGAAGCCATCATCATCCACTTACCTTTTAGACGAATAGATAGAGCGGTTTAATCCGTCCTGCCTTCTACTGGGGCATTTAGAACTTTATAAAGCTGTGTCATTATGCGATCTTGTGTGCAGGATTTTGTGATACTATTATCAAAGAGTTTTGTAAAAACGGATAGAGATGAAGAATCCTGTGGAGAACCCAGTGAGAGTCTGATGATGAGACCCAAAACCATATTATTATCACCAGGACAGCTGGCATAGGAAATTATCCTTTCTCATATGCTTTGTCATCTGGATGCTTGCCACTTGCGGAAGGCCTATCAATTATCATCATCCAGGGCGCCAGAACGTTTAACCAGGAGCTAGGATGACAGCTCCGCTCTAAAGACATAAATGTCGTTTTAGCCCCATGGTGCGTGCACGGGATGGCAACCTGTGATCAATGAGATCATATTTGTTGTATGTTCGGCCAATTCAGTGTCAGTATGTGAAGACGGTGCGTCTGAATCTCTAGGCGTCCAGGGACATGGAATAAAAAAACATCAAGAATGTGGCCAAGGCTGCCACGCGCTTGACCGGTAAAATGTGATACAATATTAGATTGTGTCGTCAATATATTCATAGTTCTCGGTATATTAATGCTACATGCTGTTGAGGGCATCAATCTCGCCAGAATCATCCCTCTCACATCAATTACCTTGGGAGCCATGCTAGACGGATGGGAGATTAGGAGGAAAAGGTCCTTGATGTCTGGGATATCCACGCTTGTTTATAATCTCACCAAATGTTCTGTGTCTTGCGTTCATAGGCGGTTAATCGCAGTTTGGTTTTCGTATACCCCTTGAAGAACGTAAGCAAAAGTGCCTTTATGTTTTATATTTGATGCTCATCAATTTACCCTTTTTACTTGTCCGAAGGTAGAATGACGCCTAGCCAATGGATGCTATTGCAAGTGTGTCCACAGGTCCTTGGAGAAGTTCATTGAGGAAACTCGGTTCCATCCAGGACAGATTTATTCCTAGCGCTCTTCACAAAAGTAGCAGAATTACTTGGTGGAGTTGGCTTTAATTGCCTTGACAAGCTCCTGCAAGATTGGTTCGACAATCTAATCAGGGTCCTTTCGGAGCGGCATCAAGGCAACTCTATGTTTTTGGTTATTTTGAACGAGACGCAGGATATGGGGAGGGGAGGCTAAATACCAGTTTATTAATAACGACAACACTAAGCGACCAATATTATCAGCATTCTTTCATGGATTGGAGGGTTTATCAGAGAATTTACTACAAATCTGCATAGTTCCTTGCGGGATAGGCTTTTGTATTTATGATCCTGCTTGGATTAAGAGAACTGGCAAAGCTTCAAGGAATATCGAGAAGTTCTCGATGACTCGAGGTTCAAGAGTGCAGTATCGTTTCCTAGATGGGATAATCAAGCAAAAGTCCGGACATACTTCAAGACACTTGTACGATATTTGGAGAAACAAGGTTCCTCAAGCTCTGCATCAAAGCTGAGAGGCCATTTTAATGATCAAGCAATCGGGATGCTATATACTTGGTCCTGTGGTCGTCTCCGTCCAATGATCACTATAATAGAAAACCTCATTGGACGTGCCGACGCAGGCCTTTGGAAGCAAGAAATCAAGGGCCTGGTGTGGTCGCTCACTGATCCAGGATATAAAGAATCTGGTAACCTATGCCATGAGTAATCTAGGATTCTGAAGCGTATTAACAAAGGGGATGCAGGAATTAAAACCAGTGTCGACATCAGGGAAACCTTCGGTCGAGCCGTAAAGAATAGGTTACTATATAGTAAAGACTTGATATTGGAGTACAATGAGCCTGTTCCGGTCGAGGCTTCGTTTGCTCGAACTGTCGTTAATCAAAGGAAGAAGGAATTTACGATTGTCGTTGAGCCAATGGCATTTAACATATTTGAAGTGGATGACCCTGGATTGGTTAAATTGGTTAACAGTGTGTTACTAGATGCCCACTACGTCTGGCACAAAGGGCACACATTTTGAGTATTTCAGTCCCGCTTTGTTTAATTTCAATCTTCCAGAATTATAACAATGAACGAATTCTTGGATACTCACTGTAACAAAGACTCAATACATGAATCCAAGTTAATCTCGCTTTTTTTTTTTTTGTTTCCAAAAGAGAACCTGTCTGGACCAGATATCGTCTTTGTATTAGAATCGGAGGGTAAATATTATCCTGTTTCCGTACAGTCAAAAATCGGCGATAAGGTCAAGAATTAAGGATGCCCATAATACAACTTGCCATAATTGCATCAAAGAACACCTCTCATCACCGTCTTCTCTCGGCTTTTGCTCGAATGACATATCCTTGTTGCTGTTGTTTAGGCCTTACTTATCACGTTGGCTTATCATATTGCCTTATCACGAACAGGGTGGTTATTCAGTAGCTAAAGTCAAAGAAGCCCCTGTCATCAAAGACAAACGAATAGAAACGACGTATTCAATATTAGCTTGTTGAACAGCGGATCAAATAAAGGAAAAAGTGAGTCGACTCAAGCGGAGGACGACAAGCCCAGTAGGCCAAGCAGGGATAAGGGACCAAGGAAAAAGTAGCGATCGTTTCTTTTACTTCTTTTTACTCGCCATTGTTTATGACAATGGCACAGACACAATTTTATAATGTGGCACTAATAGATAAACTAAAATATCACTATTTAGAGAACCTGAGCAAGGAGAAGTGAGCACACCAAGCGAATTGCCGCAGCTGCATCATCGGAATTTTCTCAAGCAAGTGGCAAGTTGTTTCTATTGTCTATTCCTATCTTTCCACCCATAAGTTTTGTGTTGGGACCCGACAAGCCATTCCAGGTCACATCAGAGGAGCATCCGATCAAGCAAGCATCATCCAAGGAGATGATTGATAATATTTACTGGATCATGCTTGAAGAGAAACCGATCAAACCTCGGAGAAAAGTGACAATGTCACATTCCTCCGTTCCATGGTCCCAGGCGACATACACGTCAAGCTTAAAGCTTAGGAGCTCGTTATCAACAACGATCAGAGTGTTAAGGCAACACCTAGATATTTAAAACATGCGGGACAGTGTGTCATAAAAACTCATATCAATATCGCATATGCAGGAGGACCGCCGAGGCTCAAGCATGAAGAAAAGAGTCGAATGTCAATCAAGTGAAAGGAATTTTGTCTTGTAATGAAAATACCATATCTATTGAGTATCCTTTTACAATCGTTCATCCTTTATGAACGGAGCCATCACTATCCACTTGCCCTTTTGACAAACGGGATGGCACTTTTTAATCGGTCCTACACACACACCCAAATCACTAGCCTCATTTTTACCAATCATCTCTTGTTTCCATCATCTGCGTTGCCATCTATTATTCTAACATTTTATTACTCTAACATTTGAATCTACTCCACAGTTCTCGTTTCCATCTCTCTGACCTTATTAAGCACACTATCTTAATTAAAGGTAATTAGTTGATTAATTAGAGCATGATGACTCTTTTTACGCGAAATATACCATTCTTTTTTCTCATTCCTCGTTCGTTCTCAATCAAATCAATATCCTAGTCTGGACTTTGAAAAAAAAAAAAAAAAAAAAAAAAAGAGCCATTTTCTGCGGCGAGAATGGCAGAAAAAAAAGAGCCTTTCCTGCGGCGTGTTTTCGACTTTGAAACTTTTTCAAATTTAAAAAAGAGACCTCCAGCCAAAATGTCAAGTTTGGGTCCCAGCCTGAGAGAGAAGTGTCTGCAAGAGCAAGCCAGATTTGCCTTTCGGTACGTGCATGTGCACATGAACTTCGTCCTCAGGCTGGTGACGAGCCAAAGATATTTGGCCACTTTGATAAATATACCCCAAAATGGTTACACCAACAAGACACAGAGAAATGACAGCCACTGCCAAAGACACAGAGCACTCCCTGTCCTAACATTGATTCAGATTCGCTCCAAGGCCTTGAATACACTTCCGAAGAAGGATAACGAAGGCTATCTTTTCTTCTATAATGGATGGCTATCACCATGATGCTGAAAAAAAAAAAAGAAAAAAAAAAAAAAAGAGATAAAAGTTCCTTGCGCAATAAGGCCAAAGCAAGATCTGGTCCCATCTTCTGAACAAAAGCGAAAGAGTTTGGTCTTCTTTTAACTTATTATTATTATTATTATTATTCTGTAATGTGTTTGTGTGTGTTTTTTTAAACCAAAAGGAACAACTAATGTCAATTAACAAGCTATTAAATGGAGAAAACTTTTTTTTTTATTTTTATTTTTTTTAAATTCTAATATAAAACATGAGAGGAACATTGATTTTTTTTTTTTTTTATTTTTTTTGTAGATCCCCATCTTCCTTGTCTTTAAACATGCCCACTGCCTCCAATCAGGGACCAACTGGCGTTCACACTGTTATAACGAACCTCCTGATCAGGGTGCGACATCAGCTCCATAATCTTTTGCTTGACTCCAATCTCTTGTAAAAACCTGAATAATCGCCACACAAACAATCATAAAATCCCTTGGTTAGTTGCACCTCTAATAGCCAAAAAAAAAAAAAAAAAAAAATTCAAGTTGTGCATTTGTTTATAAGTTACTTTTTACTAGCAGGATCCCGTTTAACGTATTGTCCAATGTCATTGGCAGCAACAGCAAGTACGACTGTATCCGTTGCTGTACTGAGCAATCGCGCAAGCACCCTGCAAGGGAGTTAAAAGGAAGAAAAAAAAAAAAAAAAAAAAAAAAAAAAGGAAAAAAAATCCGTTTCATTAGCATGATACATTTTAAGGATTAAAGAAAGAATAAATAAGTATATAAATAAACAACATTAAAAAGCTGCCTGCTGAATAAAAGAAACGTAGTAAAAGGCTAACCTCAAGAGGGCATAGTTATCGTTCTTTAGTTCACGCCAGTTCTTTGTCCAGAAAAGATCTGATTGATGTGGTGGTGACCAAGTCAATCTTCCCGACAACAACTCTGCTTGATAAACCTCAAATGTACTTTTGAGCATGTCCCGGAAAAAAAAAAAAGAATATTCAGTTTGTTAATTATGTATAGAAATGAACCCAAACTACAATTAACAGTTAACAAGATCCTTTTTTTTTTTTTTTTTTTTTTTTTTTGCTACTTACGTCAATGTCTGGAAATTCTCTTCCAATTCCGCCTTGAGATAGTTGACATCCTCTAGGATTTCACCATCGGTCCACTTTCGAGTCGATAGATTCTCTGTAAAAGTCAGCAACTTGACAGCAGCCATGGCAGCCAAATTTGCCTCTGGTGCTTTTTCAACCAAGTTCTATGTTTGTGTACAAATACAAATATAGATTGGACAAGAATTAATACCTGTAATTGCAAAGTCGTTATTCATACTTCTCCTTAATAAAGTGTTCTCTAGAAAAAGTATGGACTTACACGCAAGGTGGAGATGATAACACGAATTACTTTCTCCTTGATGGCTGATTTTGCAATCTCTACAAGTGTTGGGATAATATCGTATTTCCTATAGGTAAATAAATAAAGAGAAAAAAAAAAAAAAAAAAAAAAAAAAAAAAAAAAGGTTTTCATATCAGTCAACGCAATATTCATATATACATGTATATATATTAGTTGACTCGGGCTTTTTCTTTTCATTTTGTGAATCATTACTGATTGAGCTCCTCTGCGATTTGGGTATCAAAGGATAAGATCCAGAAGCAATAAATGACTTGGTATTGCATTTGAGGCGTTGGAGAGTCCCTCTTTATGATCCGGACCAATGCATCCATGGCCTGAGGTGTGTTCCAATAAATGAGTCTCAAACTTCTCTGGCGAAGGGCAGACTCCAATACCTGGACAGCCAGATCGACTACTGAATGATTGTTACTCTGTAGCTGAGCTGTTGTCCATCGGAACAATTCCTGTGCAGCATCTTCGTTCGGTTTAGGACTCGCACACAGAAGCATCGTCAAGATCTTGCTGGCCTTTAAAGGTACAAATTCATCATCACTTCGTAGGCATCTTTTATATATGTGTGTATGAATATACAGGTAAGGGTATTGATATGATCACGCAATGAAAAAAAAAAAAAAAAAAAAAAGAAGGGTCAGATGTTATCACAGGTTCTGCACTCTTTTACATACATATATACATAACATATTAACCTTACTTTAAGAGAGGGGCATAAGGAAGAGTGGGGTCACCCTTTGCAAGTCCTAGGAAATAAGATGCTCGTTCTTCATGATCTATTTATTTTTAAAAATAAAGAAGAAAGAAGGAAATCAACATGAGAATATTGAGATTTTTTAATATCTCAATTGCAAGTAGGCAAGTAGAAAGAAAAAATCTTATTTTTTACCCATAAGTAGATCATCAACCAATATGAGAATCGATTGAATCGTATCGACACGGACAAGTTTTTGTAAGAGACTGATGAACAACTCAGCATATACTTTTCCCTCCTTTAATAAATAAAAGAAAAGAAAAGAAAAAACCCCAGTCAAAAGAAATTGTCGGTTTTGCTTCAAATGGATTTGACTCTGCTAACTGCTATTCTCAAAGGCGTACCTGGTCAACCACCCGAGACAGGTCCTCGCCTGTCTTCTTGTCTACAGCTTTAATGTATTCCAATTCCTTTTGTGTAATAAGTGTAGCTCTTTGGTAACCCTAAGAAGATAAGGAATAAATTAGTGATTGGGCAAATGCCTCTACTGGTGCTGTTGTTGTTGCTTTGGTTATTGAGGTTCTACATGGTGCAGTCTGCTCTGGAGCAGTAAGACTAAAGTCGAAGTGAATGAAGTGAATAGTTTTTTTTTTTTTTTTTTTTGCTTTGCATGTAAGAGTAATGTACCTCCCACGGGATAGGACGTGCTCTCAAACCAGCGGTCAACTCGTCCAGGTACGCGTTTGAGACGAGTGCGAGTGGCACTTCTGGTACGTTACTGTTGCCGTTGTTATTGTTGTGAATGACCATACTTTTGTAGGTTTGTAAGGTTTAGTTTTATGGCAAGTGAATGAGTATGAGGTTATATGGAAAGTAAAATGACGAGAACAGCAAAAAAAAAAAAAAGTAAAAATGCAGATAAAGTGGAAAGAGGGGGGAAAGCAGCAGGTGCGCGTGAACAATTCTGTCGCGCCTACTACGAATAAATGGATAAATTGCTTCCAAAAGAACGTCACAACCACCTTATGGACAGAGCCCTCCTATCGAAAAGACCTTTCACATCTTCACCAAATCGTATAGTATGTATAGTATGGTACTAACATGTATTGATGTATTGTAAATATTTCAAAAGTTGCCAAAGCTATTCCGTAAATTGTTCTAATGGTTGCCAAATGCCCCTCCTCCCCTCTCCTCCTCTCTCTCTTCTTCCTATAATCCTCCTCCTGCTCATTGATGGAGCTATGCCTTGTCTGTTGCTGCCTTCTTGGCCTGAGCTTGAGCCTGAGTGATCTTATCCTGCTTAGCCAAGCCCTCCAAACGGAAAGCACGTCCTGGATTGTCTCTCAAGTAGAAAAGTTTTGCTCTCCTGAAAACCTTCTCCTCGCTTCATGATGCGGACAGATTTGATCAGGGGTGAATATAGCATGTATTTCATCTCGACGCCAACTTTGAGGACCACGTTCCTGGACTGTGAATTACTGTGGAGACCACGGCGGTCCATTGCGATCAAGACTCCGATGAAGGTGCTGGTCTTGTCAGAGGACATTGAGTTGAGTGTCTCTACAAGAACCACATCTCCAGGACGGAGACAATCCGGATGGGATTTGTTGAAGAGATTAGAACGACCGTCTGCTCCCATCCGTTTGATCTCTTCCTTTGAAATCAATTCCATTAATCCCTGTCCACGAGTGTTGGGTTTGAATTGCTTTGGTATTGATACAGAAGCTGGAGCAGTGTATACGGGCTTGATAGCAGCTATTTTATATAGATATATGAAGTATATAAAATGTATGTGTATATATAGGCAGGACAAGAAGGGAAGAAGGGTTGTTAATAGTTAATCATTGTTCCTGATCAATCATGTTTTTTTTTTTTTTTTTTTTTTTACTAATATTGCTTCGGAAGAAGTTTAAAAAAAAAAAAAAAAAAAGTAAATGCTGATCAAGATCTATAAGTGAAGCAATGTGGCAATGTGTCAAAGAAGGGATTACCATTGGCGGCTGTGGATGCATATCTGGCAGTGATACCGGATAGACGAGTACCAAGTGACCTTGTGAATGAGAACATGCTGGTTGAAAAAGAGATTAATGAATTAATTAAGAGTTACGGAAAGGCTGCCTTTGCTTTGTCAACTGGATATTTTACTTTGACTTTATTAAAGAAAAAGCAACAATGTGGCTTGTGAACCTGTGACCTGGAACAGGATGTAAACGCGTAGTAACTGAGTCGTTGAGTTTCTTTTTTGTTCATTCCACTTTAAATCTTGTCCGTTCCTGAAATTCCACAACACTTTCTCTCCACTCTCTCCAACGCATACTCTTTCTTTCTTTTACTTTTCCTCTTTACTTTCCCACACTCCCTCACTTTGCCCTCTCTTTTTTTATTCTTGTTATTTTGTTATTTTGTTATTTTGTTTTTATAATATCTGTCTCAATGAACGCATCTCCACAGCTGATCTCTCGAGGTTGGTATATGAACAACCTGGGAGCACATTCATCACATTCATCACATTCATCACATTCATCACATTCATCACATTCATCACATTCATCACATTCATCACATTCATATCACATTCATATCACATTCATATCACATTCATATCACATCATGTTTAGCAATGCTAATGTCTTTTTCTTCTTCTTCTCTTTTTAGGGTCAACAGGTCTTGTCACAAAGTCATTGCATGGCCAAAAGTGCCTGTCCATTTCAAATGCTGTCCTTGCTCGTTCAAAATACACGACTGCTACTACAAATAGTTACAAAAGTAGGAGTGACAGCAGCGTTCATCCTTCTTTAGGATGCACAGGACAGGAAGATTCAACCATGATCCATCTCAGGAACCAATCTCATTCACAGCGTCAAAATTCATCCCTCTTCTCCTGCTTATCCTTATCCTCGTCCTCATCCGCGTCCTTGTCCTCTATGGGAAACAGTCCATTTCTCTCTACTCAAAAACATCAGTATACCCAGCTGTTCAGGAAGCCCAATGGTCTGTTATCGCCACCGCAGTTATCATCATCATTAATCTTTCGTCGCTCAATCATTACGAACCATCACTTTAATACGAACAAGATTGTTTCCAAACTTGAATCAAATGGATTCCAACGTGGACAAGCTGAGGGTATCATGCGGGTCATCAAAGCATTCATTGGACAACAGTATGTCTAAATATTATTATTTTCTATAAAAAAAAAAAAAAAAAAAAAAAAAAATCGAAATATTGTAATTATTATCTGCGTAATATTAATACTTGTTGATTGACTATGCAGTACAAACAAGGTCAGGAAAAACATGTTGACGAGGAGTGATCTGGAGAATGAGACGTACTTGTTCAAGGCAGCGTTGACAGAACTCCGGACAGAGCTCCAGATTTTGCGAAAGAACGATGCAGCGGCCTTGGCAATCCGGAGTGAAATCATTTCTCGAGAGATCGATTCCTTGAATCAAAAGTTGAGGGAGGACATTGCGAATGTGAAGAACGATATTGCGATCGATATGAACTCTCGGAAGAGTGATGTGCGTGAAGAACAGAAGCAACTCGAGATTCGGATCCAGTCAATGAGTAATCATTATATGGCCCAATTGGGGGATATGAGGACTCGAATGGAGGCAGCCAAATGGGAAGCGACCCGTAAAGGCATGGGTAAGTACAACAAGTGGGGAAAAAAAAAAAAAAAAAAAAAAAAAAAAAATTGTTGATAAAAGAGGACAGTTTTGTGGCAAAGAAAATGAAAGAAAAAAAGAAAGAAAGAGAGACACTAATGATATCTTTTATGTGTATATATATGAATAGTGACTATTTTCATATCAGCTTCGTTTGTGCTGTTGATGAGCAGGATGTTTATGAAGGATGAAAAGGTGCCGGATGATTATATTGATCCGTATGTGAACCACTCGAATGCTCAGAACAGCACGGATGGCATGGTCCCTGATTCGTTTGTAGTTTCTCACAGGACATGAGACATGGACATTTGTTAAAGATAATTCATGGAGATAGACAGACAAGTGCACAAGAAAAGGAGCAAACCAAAATAAATGCGAACGGACCACTTGAAAAGACAGACTTGCATGAATTATAAAAGTGCTCTTGTGACATTTTCAATGGGACATGTGGGGATATACATATAAAATATCAAGACACATCAGCCATTGTTCAATTGGGAATAAAAAAAGGAGGGGGGTCAAAGGGTCAAAGGGAAAAGGAAAGGGATTGTGCCTTCTCTTTCTCTTTCTCTCTTTTTTTTTTTTTCCCATCGCATGAGCAAGTGAGACTCGGGTTTAATTATTATTATTATTATTATTATTATTATTATTATTATTATTATTATTATTATTATTATTATTATTATTATTATTATTATTATTATTATTATTATTATTTCTCTCATTTACTTTTCACACGCCTATCATAACAAAGTATCTCTTTTTTCTTCTTTTCTTCATTTCTTTTGCTACTCTTCACCTCTTCCTTTCCTTTCCTTTCCTTTCCTTTCCTTTCCTTCCTATACCACACATACACTACGTTCTTTTTATCCTAGGTTTTTTCTTTTTCTTTTTTCTTTTCTTCTTGCTATTCCTATTCACTATGCTCCGACATGCATTCAAACAACGCGTTCCAACCATTGGAATGGCACGACCTCTTCTGGTCCAGCGCCAGGTATATATCTCCTCAACTTGATTATTTTATTTTGCTGTTGTTGTTATTGTTATTGCTATTTCCCTTTTACTAAACACTCCTTTGCTCCAACAGCTACCGACCCTAGCAGCCAAGGCATTTGTAGCCAGTCAAGTCCGGTTCCTAAACTTGCACGAGTATCAATCGAAACAGTTGATGGCTAAACATAATGTGAACGTCCAACGGTTTGCAGTCGTCGAAACACCTGAACAAGCACATAATGCAGCACTAAGTCTTAGTAAGCAAAGGGGAAAAAAATAAAAAAAAAAAAAGAAGAGAGAGAGATGTCATTATTTCAAAATGTGTGTGGGGAAGCAAACTAAAAACTAATTTTTTCCGGACACAAGCATTTTTTATTAACTAAATATTTCTTTCTTTCTTTCTCTCTTCTCTATCCCTCGTATACCCACACCACACAGAGGCAAATGAACTGGTGATCAAGGCTCAGATCCATGCAGGTGGACGAGGCAAGGGTGAGTTTTCTAGTGGACTCAAAGGTGGTGTACATCTGACAAAAGAGTAAGTTGAAAAATATATATATCAAGTGTGTATATCCAAAGACCTATTGCATCTGTATCGTTATATCCAATATCCAATATCCAATATCCAATATCTATATCTATGCCCACACTTATTCAATGGTTTTTATTTCTTCTTTAAATAAATAAATAAATAAAAAAAATAAAAAAAAAAGCCCTGCAAAAGTCCCAGACTTGGTCACGGAAATGTTGGGCTACAAGCTCAAGACAAAGCAAACAGGCGAGGACGGTGTTCTTGTCAGCAAGGTAAGAACAAAAAATAGATAAATAAAAAAGATAATAATGTTAATCTGTTTTTAATGTGTTATAAAAAATAAAAATAAAAATAAAAATTGCTTATCACCAACTACGTTTTCTTTTCTGTTTCTTGATTTTATGCATACATGTCTAGGTCATGGTCGCAGAAGCATTGGACATTGATAAAGAAACCTATTTTGCAATCTTGATGGACCGTGAGAGTGGTGGTCCTGTCTTGGTCGGAAGCCCTGATGGAGGCGTAGAGATTGAACAAGTTGCTGAAACTCATCCTGATCGCATCTTTAAGGCAAGGGCTTGAGCAAATTATTATTATATTATTATTTTTTTTTTTGTTCCACCTCTTATTCAATCATAAAGACTGTCGCTCAACAAGTTTTTATTTTATTTTTTTTTCTTTCTTCATATTCATCTAGACTCCGGTTGATATCGAGACAGGTCCCACAGAACAGCAGACGCTCGATATGGCAATGAAACTCGGATTTAAAGGAAAGACCGTGGCAGAGGCTTCTGATCAAATGCAGAGACTATATGAGCTCTTCTTGGAGGTAGACGCCACCCAGATCGAGATCAATCCCTTTGGTTTAACTCCTGATAATCGAGGTATTATATTATATCCATTGATATCACTATACAAAATAGTATGACAAGATTAAGTTACAGCATTCTTTTGGGAACTAACCAGACTTCTTTCTCTCTCTCTTTCACTTTATAACATTCCTTTCCCAAAGTGGTATGCTTCGATGCCAAGATTGCATTTGATGACAATGCAGCGTTCAAGCATCCAGAACTTCAGATGATGCGTGATACGACAGAAGAAAACCCACGAGAGGTAGAGGCACAAGACTGTGGACTCAATTACGTGGGTATGGATGGCAACATTGGCTGTCTGGGTAAGTGTCTGCCTCTTTTTTAGTTTCCTTTACAACTATATTCATTGCTCTTGATATTTTTTTTTGCTTGTATGTTTATAGACATTATTTATTTATTTATTTATTTATTATTATTATTATTATTATTATTATTTTTTTTAAAAAAAAAAAAAAAAAAAAAAAAAAAAGTAAACGGCGCTGGACTGGCATTAGCAACAATGGATATTATAAAACTACATGGAGCCAAGCCAGCCAATTTCTTGGATGTTGGAGGGGGTGTGACAACAAAACAGGTCAGTCAAGCATTCAAGATCCTGACAGAGGATCAGAATGTCAAGACCATCTTGGTCAATATCTTTGGAGGCATTGCTAGTTGTCTGACCATTGCAGAAGGCATGGTCACCGCTCTGAAAGAGGCCAGTCCAAAGATCAATATCCCTATCGTGGTCAGGCTACAGGGCAACCAAGTGGAAGAAGGCAAAGAGTGCTTGCGCCGATCTGGCTTGAATATCACATTGAAGGATGATCTGGACGAAGCAGCTATTGCGAGTGTCCATCTCGCAGGAGGAGAATCTCATTGAAAAAAAAATCTTCCTCAAGGACCACGCTTTGGGCATTTGTAAATACTCTTTATTGATCTAATCATTTCGGTTAGTTTACCCTTTGCTTTGTTTCCTAATGGCTTTTTTTTTTTCAAAAGATTTGGTCAATAGAATAAAGCAACTCTGCTTTAAAAGAAAGCAAATATGTTTTTATTTTATAGGAGAAATATAAAGATGATAAAAGCCAGAAAGCAAGTCTTTTGACTAGCTGCACTGATGGTGTTATATCTCTATTTTATTTGTTATATTTATTTCTCTCGGCATCTTCGATCCTAAATGGTGTAGAAGCGAAAGAAATGGCATGTTCTGGATTCATTCACTGCAGCTTCCTTCCAAGTCTTTCCTTTTTTTTTGGGTATCAGGAGTGACGAGGACATTTGCCCTTTCGGCCATGCCTTTGCTTAGAACCTGTATGACACATGTATCCTTCCATAACTGTGAATAATAACCAGTTGTACATGAACGTAGGTCGAGCTATGTAAAAGCGTCGTTCCTCTCACTTTAAAACACCTTTTATTTGCAGAGTCCATGCTGGAGTTCAGAGAAGCTTACAAAATGTCTGTGTCATTGAAGGCTTGATATTGAGGAGATAGTAACTTGGCAAGCAGGCCATTTGACCACCTTATTGTAGAAATGAAATATATAACTAACTAGCTAAGGAGGTGTGGGAGCACAGAGTGCCTTTACTTTATTAGGTTGGCATGCATGCTCCCTTCCTCACAATACTGATCAGTTACTATCAGATTTGTCGTATGAACCACTTAGAATGAAATGTGCATCTCCACACTCGTCGCATTCACTACATTTGCTACAAATGAATTGATATCCCTTGCTTCCTTCACTTTTAGCGAGCAATGGCCTTGCTCTGGTCATGTCTCTCTTTGATGACGTATCCAACACATTACTTTCCACTTCACTGATCCTAGGTAGCGTAGATATCGCTGTATTGGCCTCATAGCTTGCTTCGCTGGAAGTCGGGCGCTGCACTGGGTCGCCAACAGCGTCATGTTGTTCCAAAAGCTTTCTGTTTGCTTCACTCAAGCCAGATACATCTTGAATGTTTACTTTATGGGCGTTAAAAGGCTGTTGCTCCGAGCTCCACTTCAGTCGGACATGGCATTGGCCATACTCATCCTTAACAATCTGCCACATCCGGGTAGAGCCATTACTATATGCTGTTACTAGAAAGTGACCTTCTCCAGTAACATTCCATGCAAGATTTGTAATACATTTGTATATATTCGGGACAGCCAAGCACTGGCCTGACTCTGCATCCCATAGCTTTACATCGTTTATGTCATGTGAGGCGAGGTACTGGCCATCGCTAGAATAAGAAAGGTCCATTATATACTCGGTATGTCCTTCAAGTATATGTAACACCGTCCCTGATTCTGTATCCACCACGCTAATTGATCCCCTATAAGCCCCAACAGCCACCAGCTGACTAGATGGTGAAAATGCAATGGGTAGTGGTCTACAATCGAAATTCGTTTCGGAACAGAGCTCGCCTGTTTCTGCATTCAGTAGCTGGAGGATATTGTCGTTCTGAATCAGTGCTATCTTCTGGCCGTCAGGCGAGTAAACCATTGAATCACTGCCGCTAAACTCATAAAGATAGTCCCCTGAATGCGCTACCCAGACTTTGACTATATCACCTTGACCGCGACAAGTAATCTGGCGACCACAAGGTGAGAATAATATATCCCACAAATCGCCCCCATACTGCAAAGTACACACGAGCTTTTCAGCTTGTGTGTCCCATACATCTACTTGTCCACTTTTATAGCCAAAAGCAATTTGGTGGCCAACAGGTGAAATATCAAAGGTTTTGATCTCATCGCTTTTGGTTTGTGATTCCAAGATAAGGGCAGGCTGGCCTGTTCCAGTATCCAGAAGGTGAACACGATGATCACTGTAGTCATAAAATGCAAGCAGCTGACCATCAGATGAATACTTGACGTCAGTTGGCTTGTATTGTAAGACGTAAACACATTGTCCTGTTCGACTGTCCCATACACGCACTATATCGTCAGTGCGACTGAATGCGGCCATGTACTTCCCATCCGGTGAAAGCCTTGGTGTGCCGATATCAGATGTATGACCATAGGACACATGCCTAGATTGGCCTGATTGTGTGTCCCACAGTCGTATCGTTCCATCTTCGCTGAATGATGCAAGCTGATGGCTGTTTGGTGAATATGCCACATCATATATCATGTCAGGGTGATAATAAACTGCGTTTAGTTGTCCTGATCGAGTATCCCAAATCCGTACTATACAGTCCCAATAACCAATAGCTATCTGTTCTCCATTTGGTGAATATTTCAAGCATTTGATCTGACCGTCATGGTCTTCAAAAGTATGGATGACTTCTCTTGTTTGCATATTCCACTGATATACTGCGTACTGGGAAAACGTAGCGGCATATTTCCCATCAGGTGAATACTGAATACCCTCAACGGAACCTTCTTTATGCTCCCAAGTCCACTTCTTCTGACCAGACCTAGCATCCCATACATCTAGTAACCTACTGCCACCACAGCAAGTGATGATTTCCTGACTGTTAGGTGAATATACAATTTGCAAGAGTTGATATTCCCACCCTTGGAGTATCAGAATGAGCTCTCCTGACACCGCATCCCATAGCCGCACTATCTTGTCTTCGCCTCCAGTTGCAATCTGCTTCCCATCCGGTGAATACACCACATTCCCCACCATACCAGTGTGGCCCTCTAATGTGTATTGGATCACGCCTGACTTGGTATCCCACACATATACTGGTCCATCCTTGCTTCCTGAGACGAGATGATTTCCATCAGGTGAGTATACTACACATTCGACGGTGCCTGCATGGCCTTCCAACTTATGGACTTCTACCCCTGATACTGTATCAAACACATAAACCACACTACTGTCACTTCTGTACCATATGGCAATGCGTCCACTGTCTGGAGAGTATGTAAAATTAATGAAGCCGCCAATAATGATCTCTGAAGTCATGCGCTTCTCCCATGTCAGAGTATCATATATGCTGACATGGCTCTCCTTGGTGTCACGATTATACACAACCGCAGCTAGTGTCTTGCCATCAGGCGAGTATGATCCTTTCATTGCAATCCCCTCTTCTTGAAGGAATGCCCACTCTCCAAACTGTACACCTGACATCTCTGCTCCACTCAGGTCTGCCTTCTGAAGCCAACAGCCGCGAAGATTGACTTTCCTCAAGTCTGCTCCTTGTAGTTGAGCACTATCAAATATACCATGGCTAAGATCAGCTCCTGGGATCTGGATGCCTCGTAAGTCTGCTTCGCTGAACGACTCTCTTGCTCGGACCAGTATCGTCATTGCATTTGCTGCTGCTATCCGCCATCTCTTGTCGCTCTTCGATAGCTCAACATACTCATACAACTGCTGCTTGAACTTTGGTTCAATCTCAACACGCTCTTTCAGGAACTCAAGGATCGATGGCTCATTCACAAAGCTTCTCCACACCAAAGGCGATGTCTCATCTGCTATGGCTGAATCTAGCTCACCTCCATCCGCTTTACTCCCTTCCACTTCAAAGCTGAATACAGAGCTGACACTCTGTCGGCGACATTTCAGTGCTGTTGCTGCTACTGTATCACCTGCAGCCGTATTCATCTCTTTCCGTGGTTCGAACATCGCTCGTACCACACAGTACTCCAGAATAGACCGATGCACAAACCGATACTGATCGCCTGTACGGCTCAGAGGTGATGCTTCTCGAAGGAGGTACTTCTTGCTTCCTCGGCTAAAGTACTCTCTTTTCCATGCTTCTTTGCGCTTGCATGGATACTCCACCACTGGGTTGCCATCTTGATGCTCGTAGATTGCTACTGCCAGTTCTGTCAGGTACCTAATCCCATTCTTTGCGAACCCTTCCTCACACAGTATCTGGAGCATCTCTCTATCTGTGCTATCTGTTGTCGATATCTCGCTTAGTCGCTTCTTGCCTCGTTCGATCCACGACTCAATGAACTGATCATACAGTGTGATGCGCTTGACCTGTGTTGTGGAGATGCCTTGATGTGGGTCTATCATTCGTGGCAGCACTTGTAGTGCCATCGATAGTATGAATGGGTTCTTTACAAGCTCTTGTAGACTAGGGACCATCTTGAGTGCACACTGATAGTCCTCCACACTCCACAATATGTCTATGCTTGCGACATACTGTTTGATGTACTCATCGATCTGATCCTCAGAGAATGGCACAATCGCAGCTTCTTGGAACAATCCAGCATCTGCTTGATGGTTGCGGTCCATAGGCTGGAAGCGACTTCGATAGTCTACTCCAAGATACTCACTGCGACAGCTGATCACCATCTGACACATCCATTCACCAGCATGGTTGAGGTTGTTGGTAACATACAGGTTCTTGGTCTGCATGGTCTCATCATATCCATCACACACCAAGATCAATGACCGACTCCTCTTCAGTTCCTTGATCTGCTCACTCGTGAAGCCATACATCCGCAGTTGCTTTGCAACCATATCCTTTGTTGGGTCATCGATGGCTGGCAGGTTAATGAACAGTGGGATGCGGCCATGGTTCTTTTGATACGCTTCCCACAGAGTGGACTCTAGATTACAGTTAAATGTCGACTTGCCTGCTCCTGAATCACCTTGGATAAGCAGCACTTTCTGCTTGCTCTTCAAGAACTCGTTCACTTTGTCCATCAATAGGAATGATTCGTCATCACTAGCTTGAGGATTCGCTTTGGCATATTGGTCAACGTAGAAGAACCTGTCGCCTCTTGTCTCCATCCGCTGTTGCTTGAGTAAACGTATGCTCTTCTCCACATCAGGCTTATTCTGTGCACGATCGAGCAGTGATGGAGATGCAGGTGAAGGCAAGGTGGCAGTGAAAAGATACTGTGTTGTTGACTCATTGATATCTCTATCCGCAGCAAGGTCATGGAGGAGTGTCTCTGCAGCTACAGAGGAATACATGTGGAACATAATGTACTATGCTTATTAGTATCGCTGCTTCTTGTTACCGAACCAACGACCTAATATTGAGGTAGCATGACTACTCACCTTGCAGGCCATCCTTCGTCGACAAGGCCAGTCTCTTGAGGATAAATATAATCCATTGCTTGATCTCAGGATGGTGACCCCAATCATTGTCATTCTTGTATATCTCTCCAAGGAGAGCGACTGCATCTTCTCGAATTTCAAGGGTTGACTCTGTGTTGGCTGCAAGCTGTCCTAAGCGCTGACATAGACCCCATTGGAACTCTAGCCTTTGTCGACAAGGTGACTTATACACAAGGGTCTTGACCTTGGTGATCTCGCCTGAATGAAGAAATACATCAACTCCACGGAGTGCAGGGTACCATGCACTCTTGTGACTAAAGCTGAACCCCTCTTCTATAGACTGTTTGAATGTAACCCCACTCTCATACAGTGAAACTGCGTTGTTGTACATACTCAAACTCTTGTCAATAGCTCTTGTCACAGATGGAAGCTGCTTTTGAATGTTGGTTAGCTCGTCCATAAAGGCATTTAGATCCAGGTCTTTGATTGCACTCACTACTCCAAACACTCCTCGAGCCACTGCTGATGTACGCCGAAGCATAGCTTGCATTGGTGTCTCATCATTTGGGATATATAGCAAAGCTTGAGAAGCATAGGCTGCATGGTATACCAGGTGAGGATCAGAGCTCTCTTGTAGTTCTTTCAAGTAGGCTGCTAGTGGTTCATGGAGTTGTTCTCGCTTCAGACCCTTGACTTGGTTGTCGACCATGGCATCCAGCACATGTGAGACTGTCACACACAGTTGATAGATGTGACTGCCACACTGTGAATGCGTGCTTTGTAAGCGAGAACTGAGGATATTGAGGATGTTGACCAGATCATCAGAATCGAGGTATCCAGGAGAAGTATGCTGCATCAGCTGAGCCAGTCCTTCGAGCAAATGAGTATCCAGCATGATATTCTGACTGATTCTGTTGATCAAGGCCATGAGCACTGCCCTGTATTGATCATAGTCAAGGACTGGAGCCAGCATCACAACCTCAGCAACAGCAGGCCCATTCTTGACACTCTCCTGGATGAAGATTGCAATGACATCTGAAGCCAGGTTGTAAAGTCGGAGTTGCTCATCTTGATCATTCGATGTGACTAAGAACCACTGTTGCTCCTGGACTGTGAGAGCAGTCAGTGATTGATGTGCAGTATGAAGCAGACTAAGGCAGTAGACGAGTTGATGGGTACCATCCAGATGAGCACCTAGATCAGGCAGACTGTACTTGTGCACCACTGGAGGTATATCATGGTCAAATATGTCTTTTGAGGAAGTTGGAGGATTGTGGGTTGTAGAGGCCTCTGGTGCCTTGATAGTATCGTCCACTCCATTGGTATAGGTGCCGGTATCCTGTTGAGAACTTTTGTTGTCGCTGTTATTGTCCCTGTTGTTACACTGGTTATTATTGCTGTTACTATTGCTGCTGTTGTTGTTGTTGTCACCATATTCATTATTGCTATCACTGTAGCCATCTTTGCTTGTGTTGGTGGCTTGATGAAGTGTGCCTGAACTATCTGAAGTTGGATTGACCTGTCGTACATGACCCCATTCGGCTGCGTACTTGTGGCCTCTTTTCGAATGATCTGGATGACCAAGATTGTCGAATAGCTCACCGATATCATTCAGAGCAGCACTGATTGCCTTACACAATGTTTTATCTGTTGAGGCTGAGAGAAGAGACTTTCGATCAGACCGGTGTATTCGAGAAAGAACACTCTCAGCATCCAAGCAGATCTCTAAAGTGAGTACAGGGTCGTTTGTCTTGTGTGCATGTTCCAAGTAGATGGTAGCAAGGTCCAAGGCTTTTTGAGGCGGGAGTTGTCCTCGTTTGGGCATGCTTTGCATCCATCCCATTTTTCTTTGTTTTTTTCTTTCACAGCCTGTAATTGATAAAGGCAATAGCGGTTCGTTAGATTGGTGATGTTTCATCAGCAAAGCGACCAACAAGTTAATGACGGCGGAGGAAGCCTTACAGTGGAGAACTTGAGAACGTGAATGTGTATAAGATAGTCTATAATACGACAGAGAAGTCGAGCAATATAAAAGGGAGATGGAAGAATGGATGATGTGCTGAAAGAATAGTGGAAGGAAAAGAAAAAAAAATGGGAGTGGTTCGACTCTTCAATGATGGGGAACAAGGCGGCGAAGGCAGTCAAAAAAAAAAAAGATGGGGGCGCAATATTTTCTTTGTGTAAACCATCAAGATTTTTTTTTTTTTTTTTTACTTTGCATATTCCTTTTTTTTTATCTCCCTCCTCCTTGGTGGCCAAAGCAGCTACACTTTTCCAGCTGTCTATTTACATGTGGCAGAGAGAAGGAGAAGAGGGGAACAAAGTCAGCTTTCATCTTGCCATAATTATGACTGACCCGTACTTTCTCAAGGTTCCTGAACCGTGTGCCAACTATTGCTCTGCTGGATGAGAAGGAGAATCAGATGTCAAGACTGGTGCCACAAATCTGAAGGAGCAACAAAAAGTGATTCATTCTCTAATCTCCTTTGATGCCATTGCATTGGCTTTTACTACTTTTATATATATATATACTTTTAATAAAGTGAATGGGTTGTGGTGGACTAATGTTTTCTAATGTCTTTATTTTGCAAAGACATCAGACAGGACAATCACACATTTCCCTTTTGAGGGAAAATGCACTTCAATTTTGGAGGGAAAAAAAGGCTCTTCGGGTATATGTGTGGAGTAAAATTTGTTGGAACTTTCTGTTCAGCTTCATTCGTTCATTCGCTCGTTCATTCATTTAATCCATTCATTTGTATTCATCCAACTTTGCTTTACCTCTCTTTTGTTTCCTTTTTCTCAAACAACACAATACCCTTTATCGATTGTAAAAAAAAGTCTTCACCCAATGGCACACCTTCAACAGCACACAGCAAGACCCCCTACGATACAAGATATCGACCAAAAGTATTCACAACTCCCACCACAATACCGTCAAGCAGTTTTCGAGAAACAGCAACGAGAGTATCAAATGCGGGTGTTGGAGCAACAACAACATCTACCACCGCTACCCCAACCCCAATCACAGCCACGACAACAACTTCAGCAACAACGAAGGGCCAGATATCCCTCGGCCTCTGTAGATTCCTCGCCTACCAATCATCATAACAACAGTCATCATAACTATAGTAATATTAGTAGTAATAATAGCAATACCAGCAGTGCCGGCAGTGGTAACAAAGGAGGAGATGGAGCAAGAGGGTCCAAATTGATGAGTGACATTAGCGGAGTTTGGAGTTCAACACGTCGACGCATAGCCTCTGCGCCGCTGATGTCTTATAACAGCAGCAGTAACAGCAACAGTAGCGGCTATAATCAAAGTCAAAGTCAAAGTCATAGTCATAGCCAGAGCTATATCAGCGGTGATCGGTTTGATCGAGATAATGATTCGTTGAGAAGCAATGCCTCCTTAGGCATAACTGGACCTAGCCGTGCACACTGGAAGGTAAGAAAATAATAGCGTCTCCTCTATTCGAAACTTTTCTTTTTTTATTTTTTTACTCAAAGAGATACGCAGTTTATTTATTTTATTTCTTTTCTTTTTTTCCTCTCTTGTAGCCCGATAGTAGCACGAATGTTTGCACTTGGCCAGGATGCCGAGTTGAATTCGGACTCTTTGACCGACGACACCACTGTAGAAAGTATGGAATTTACTTTTTTTCGATTTTTTTTTTTTTTTTCTTTGTCATACAAATGAACAAATGATGCCAACATGACAAATTAGTCCGTGGGAAAGAAAGACATTTAAATGTTTCTCTTTATTTATTTTTAATTCTTAATTCTTAATTCTTATTTCTTATTTCTAATTTCTAATTTTTATTTTTATTTTTATTTTCTAATTTAATGTAACAGATGTGGAGACATCTTTTGCAGCACACATTGTTCAAAAGAAGTTCCGCTCGATCAAGCATTGGATTTCAACCCGATAGAAGGAAGGAAGAGTCGAGCATGTGTCGGATGTTTTGAACAGTTTGAACGTTGGCAAGGAAAAACCCCGACCAGCAGCAATAGCGACTATATCTTCAATAATAGCTACGGCAATTCCAACAATAACAGCAACAGCAACAACAACAACAGTAGTTCTAGTTACAACAGTGTATACCATAGCGCAAATAGTGGAGGCAATAGTAGTGCCAATTCTACAGATCCCTTTTCTGCGCCAAAGATCTCGTTATCACCCATTATTTCAGCAGCGACTCAAAGGCCGAATATAGGACGTATCCCAGATGGATTCTTGGGTGGACAATCCACACGGGAAGCCATTGGACGAGATGGTAAAAACACATACAATCCATGTTTATATTTTTCATCTTGTATACGCACTTGACTAATATTTAAGCCGTCGCGTCATTTTGAAAGCACAGCACTTTTTTTTTTTTTTTTTTTAACACTTTTTTTGTTTTCCATTCTCCTTTCTTCTTCTTTTTTTTTAAAAAAAAAAATCACTAGATATTGTCAGGAGGAAAAGCCCTTCATCAAGGACAATCCCCATCAAAAGACGACCATCGACAGGTAAACAAAAATGCTCCGGGTGACATATTGTTATTTCTTACTACTATTATTATTCTCATAGCTATTTATAGTCTCCAAAAAGAACAGAAGCCGAGTGTCTAAAAACTTGTTTTTACTTTATGTTAGATCCGACAGTGATGCCAATGCCAAGTGTCCCACACGACTGGTCCTGGAGCACTTTCTAATTGGATCTGCTCATTATAAAATATCCAGATTACAAATAAATTGTTTTCAAGAAATAAAAAGAGTTAAAAAAAACAAAAAACAAAAAAGCATTTGATGAAGGGGGCTGCATGTTGTTTATTTATACATTTGCTGCATGTGCTTGACATGGACATGGTTGAGATGAGGGGTGGATGAAATGACGATTTGTTTGTAAAAAAAAAAAATTTGCTGTACATGTACACGACACACAGCACAACAAAGTCATGCAAAAGACGTCATGTCATCATCACAAGAAGCTTAAAAATATAAAATGGTGTAAATTCCCCACATTCTTAGCTTAGTTTTGACCAATTCTTACTACTTTCTTTCCCAATCCTCTTTCCATTCAGCTATTTCCAACCATTGAAACAACTATAACCATGTGTATGTTCTCATCTGGGCAAGCAAATGAAGGACTTTAGGAAAAACAGGAGGGAATCGAAAACGAAAACTAATTTCTATTTTCTTTTTTCTTTTATTTTATTATTCATTCTTTCCATTCATCATCGACAGCTGAGAATATCGATCCCGCTACTGCACATGCTGAACATGTCAAGGCTGCAGAAGGACTCGACAAGTTCTTGAAAGAACGTCCCGCGCCTGAGGAACTTGTTGAGAGGAACATCCTTAAAGGTGATAATAACAGCATTAGCAATGAAGCTATAATGCATGTGTGCGTGGGAAGAATATAATTGAATAGGATGCGAGGACTGACAAATGCTTTTTTTTTTTTCTTTTCTTTATTTTTCCAAATTAGATCCCAAGGTTGCGCCAGCACTCCAACAACAGGCGGAGGAACTCAAGAAGGCTCAACTTGAGAACACCCTTAACCACAAGTTGGAACACCGTCCTCCAGTCTCAGAGTTGGTGAACCACCATATCCTTCAGGGTGAGTAAAAAAATAATAATAATAAAGAAACCTGATAGAGTGGCCGAGGAAGAAAAAAAAAAGGGAAAGCTTTTCTTTTTTTTTTTTTTTTTTTTTTTTTACATTATCTTAATCGACAAATGACTTTTTTTCTATTTTCCCCTTTTTAATTCTTTCCTTCTTCTTTCCTATTTCCTAATGAATGATTTAGAGTCCGATGCCGTACCCAATGCTCAGCAACAGACAGGAAGTGGCCTCCACGCAACCGTTGACGAGCCTCTCGGTGCTGAGACACGCCTCCAAAAGAATGTCCTCATCTAAAGTAAAGAAGTGATCTTGTATATAACATTCAACTAAGGAGCAATAAACAATAATAATGAGAAAAATATCTGGTTGTCTGTCTGTTTAAATGGATGTCTAACATTATTTGTTTATTAGAGTGATTGATGACTTTTCAGAGTAAGGAAAAGAAAAGAATTGGTTGAATTAGGAATTGGTCTGCAAGAAGATTTTTTTTTTTTTTTTTTTTACTTGGGTGCATCGACCAAGATGGGAGCCTATACAGATTAAAAGCCAGGAAAGAAAGAAAAAGAAAAAAGAGAGAGAGAAAAAGCGTTAACGAGAAAATCATTCCCCTCCTCTCCTCACCCCTTTATTCCGGAAGCGCTTTTTGAAAAAGGAAAAAAAAAAAAAAAAGAAAAAAAAAAAAAGAAAAGAAAACCTACAGGTGGGTTCTGAGCACCATAGATGGACGCGATTTTAGGGATGATTGTGAAATAATGCATCATTTCTCCCCAGGGACAAGCAGTTTTGGGGTCTAGACAAGCACCCCAGAGCTTTGCCTTGTAATGAACGATATCCCACATCAAAGCGACCAAGCAGTCAAACCCTTTGGGATCCTCACGATGGTAGACACCAATGTTCTCATGAACTTTGGCTCCATGGATTAACTTGTCCAGGGTTTGATATTGAGCGGGCGTCAGAGCAGAACAGTTGTCGACAAGAGGGACTGTACGTTTGATACAACTGTGGCAATTCTGGGATTGAGCAGAGACGAAATAGATTGAGGAGGAAGAAGAAAAAGAAGATGATGATAATAGGAGGACCAACCCAGTACTGAGACACGCAAGGAACAGACTCCTTGCAAAGGAAAGAGGATTAAACATGAATGGAAAATAGCGAATAGGGGAGCAGAATGAGAGCAGAATGTAAATTACAAAATGTTTAATTAATGTCTAATGTCTAATGTCTAATGTCAATTGTTCTTGGGAAAGGAATAAAGAGTTCAATTGTACGCCAATAATCTAAAACCCAGTTTAATGTGATGTGACACAAAGAAGCATACCAAAGGAAAGACGTTTCCAATGTGTTCATAGACTAATCAGCGTCTGGTGGCTTGAAGTGTGGCCTTGGAAGCCCTGGTTGTCTTGGTGGTAGTGGATGCTAAAGATATGGTGGTGTAGATAAATGAATGTGCGTGTGTGATGTGTTTCTTTATTTTATATTCCTATGTGAGGATGAGTTTTCTGGCAAGGATGGGTGTATGGAAAAGGAGTGTGATATTTCATAGTTTTTTTTTTTTTTTTTTTTTTTTCACATGGTGTCGGGGCAGGGTGACCGCAAATACTATAGATCTTTCATGCGTCTTGTTTATTCTTTTTCTCCAAAATGCATGAAAACAGACACTTGTATGCAAAAAAAGCCATGGTGTTCGTAAAGATGTCGCTTCAAAGAAATATTATACCATTGTGTATATTTATTTCTTTATTTATTTTAACCGCCTTCGCCACCTTGTTCCCCATCGTTGAGGTGTCGAACTGCTCTCTTTTTTTTTTTTTCTCCTTTCACTGTTCTTTCCCATTCTCCCCTCTCCCTTTTATATTACTCGACTTCTCCGTCGTATTGTAGACTATCTTATACACCATTCATGTTCTCAAGTCCTTCATTGTAAGGCTTCCTTCACTACGATTAACTAGTTGGTTGGTTGCTTTGCTAATGAAACGTCATCAATCTAACAAATCACTATTGCTTTAACCGACTTCTGGCTGGGAAAGAAAAGAAGAAGAAATGAGATGGATGCAAAGCATGCCCAAACGGAGTCAGCTCCTACCTCAAAAAGCCTTAGACCTTGCTACCATCTACTTGGAACATGCACACAAGACAAACGACCCTGTGCTCGCTTTGGAGATCTGTTTGGATGCTGAGAGTGCTCTTTCTCGAATACACCGGTCTGAACGAAAGTCTCTTCTCTCAGCCTCAACAGATAAAACATTGTGTAAAACAATCGGTGCTGCTCTGAATGATATCGGTGAGCTATTCGACAATCTTGGTCATCCAGATCATTCGAAAAGAGGCCACAAGTACGCAGCCGAATGGGGTCATGTACGACAAGCCAATCTAGCTTCAGACAGTTCTCATACGCTTCACCAACCTGCCAACATAAGCAAAGATGATCACGATTGTAACAATAATGAAAGCAGCAACAGCAATGGTACTCAAAGTGACAACAGCGTCAATAGCAACAGTAACAAAAGTGCTCAACAAAGTACCAATGCCCATACCAATGGAGCGGACAATGTTATCAAAGCACCAGAGGCCTCTACAACCCATAAGCCTCCAACTTCCTCAAAAGAAATATTTGACCACGATGTCCCTCCAGTGGTGCACAAGTACAGTCTGCCTGACCTAGGTGCTCATCTGGATAGTACCCATCAGCTTGTCTACTGCCTTAGTCTGCTTCACACCGCACATCGATCACTGACTGCTCTCACAGACCAGGAGCAACAGTGGTTCCTAGCCATATCGAATGATCAAGATGAGCAACTCCGACTTTACAACCTGGCTTCAGATGTCATTGCAATCTTCATCCAGGAGAGTGTCAAGAATGGGCCTGCTGTTGCTGAGGTTGTGATGCTGGCTCCAGTCCTTGACTATGATCAATACAGGGCAGTGCTCATGGCCTTGATCAACAGAATCAGTCAGAATATCATGCTGGATACTCATTTGCTCGAAGGACTGGCTCAGCTGATGCAGCATGCTTCTCCTGGATACCTCGATTCTGATGATCTGGTCAACATCCTCAATATCCTCAGTTCTCGCTTACAAAGCACGCATTCACAGTGTGGCAGTCACATCTATCAACTGTGTGTGACAGTCTCACATGTGCTGGATGCCATGGTCGACAACCAAGTCAAGGGTCTGAAGCGAGAACAACTCCATGAACCACTAGCAGCCTACTTGAAAGAACTACAAGAGAGCTCTGATCCTCACCTGGCATACCATGCAGCCTATGCTTCTCAAGCTTTGCTATATATCCCAAATGATGAGACGCTAATGCAAGCTATGCTTCGGCGTACATCAGCAGTGGCTCGAGGAGTGTTTGGAGTAGTGAGTGCAATCAAAGACCTGGATCTAAATGTCTTTATGGACGAGCTAACCAACATTCAAAAGCAGCTTCCATCTGTGACAAGAGCTATTGACAAGAGTTTGAGTATGTACAACAACGCAGTTTCACTGTATGAGAGTGGGGTTACATTCAAGCAGTGTATGGAAGAAGGACTCAGCTTTAGTCACAAGAGTGCATGGTATCCTGCACTCCGTGGAATTGATGCATTCCTCCAGACAGGCGAGATCGTCAAGTTCAAGGCCCTTGTGTATAAGTCACCTTGTCGACAAAGGCTAGAGTTCCAATGGGGTCTATGTCAGCGCTTAGGACAGCTTGCAGCCAACACAGAGTCGACCCTTGAAATTCGAGAAGATGCAGTCGCTCTCCTTGGAGAGATATACAAGAATGACAATGATTGGGGTCACCATCCTGAGATCAAGTAATGGATTATATTTATCCTCAAGAGGCTGGCCTTGTCGACGAAGGATGGCCTGCAAGGTGAGTAGTCATGCTACCTCAATATTAGGTCGTTGGTTCAGTTGCAAAAAGCAGCGATACTAATAAGCATAGTACACTATGTTCCACATGTATTCCTCTGTAGCTGCAGAGACACTCCTCCATGACCTTGCTGCGGATAGAGATATCAATGAGCCAACAACACAGCATCTTTTCACTGCCACCTTGCCTTCACCTGCATCTCCATCACTGCTCGATCGTGCACAGAATAAGCCTGATGTGGAGAAGAGCATACGTTTACTCAAGCAACAGCGGATGGAGACAAGAGGCGACAGGTTCTTCTACATTGACCAATATGCCAAAGCGAATCCTCAAGCTAGTGATGACGAATCGTTCCTATTGATGGACAAAGTGAACGAGTTCTTGAAGAGCGAGCAGAAAGTGCTGCTCATCCAAGGTGATTCAGGAGCAGGCAAGTCGACATTCAACCGCAATCTAGAGTCCACTCTGTGGGAAGCGTATCAAAAGAACCATGGCCGCATCCCACTGTTCATTAACCTGCCAGCCATCGATGACCCAACAAAAGATATGGTTGCAAAGCAATTGCGGATGTATGACTTCACGAGTGAGCAGATCAAGGAACTGAAGAGGAGTCGGTCATTGATCTTGGTGTGTGATGGATATGATGAGACCATGCAGACCAAGAACCTGTATGTTACCAACAACCTCAACCATGCTGGCGAATGGATGTGTCAGATGGTGATCAGCTGTCGCAGTGAGTATCTTGGAGTAGACTATCGAAGTCGCTTCCAGCCTATGGACCGCAACCACCAAGCAGATGCTGGATTGTTCCAAGAAGCTGTGATTGTACCATTCTCTGGGAGGCAGATCGATGAGTACATCAAACAGTATGTCGCAAGTATAGGCATATTGTGGAGTGTGGAGGACTATCAGTGTGCACTCAAGATGGTCCCTAGTCTACAAGAGCTTGTAAAGAACCCATTCATACTATCGATGGCACTACAAGTGCTGCCACGAATGATAGACCCACATCAAGGCATCTCCACAACACAGGTCAAGCGCATCACACTGTATGATCAGTTCATTGAGTCGTGGATCGAACGAGGCAAGAAGCGACTAAGTGAGATATCGACAACAGATAGCACAGATAGAGAGATGCTCCAGATACTGTGTGAGGAAGGGTTCGCAAAGAATGGGATTAGGTACTTGACAGAACTGGCAGTAGCAATCTACGAGCATCAAGATGGCAACCCAGTGGTGGAGTACCCATGCAAGCGCAAAGAAGCATGGAAGAGAGAGTACTTTAGCCGAGGAAGCAAGAAACACCTCCTTCGAGAAGCATCACCTCTGAGCCGTACAGGCAATCAGTATCGGTTTGTGCATCGGTCTATTCTGGAGTACTGTGTGGTACGAGCGATGTTCGAACCACGGAAAGAGATGAATACGGCTGCAGGTGATACAGTAGCAGCAACAGCACTGAAATGTCGCCGACAGAGTGTCAGCTCTGTATTCAGCTTTGAAGTGGAAGGGATTAAAGCATATGGGGATGAACTTGACTCAACAAAAGCAGATGAGACATCACCTTTGGTGTGGAGAAGCTTTGTGGATGAGCCATCGATCCTTGAGTTCCTGAAAGAGCGTGTTGAGATTGAACCAAAGTTCAAGCAGCAGCTGTATGAGTATGTTGAGCTATCGAAGAGCGACAAGAGATGGCGGATAGCAGCAGCAAATGCAATGACGATACTGGTCCGAGCAAGAGAGTCGTTCAGCGAAGCAGACTTGCGAGGTATCCAGATCCCAGGAGCCGACCTTAGCCATGGTATATTTGATAGTGCTCAACTACAAGGAGCAGACTTGAGAAAAGTCGATCTTCGAGGCTGTTGGCTTCAGAAGGCAGATCTGAGTGGAGCAAAGATGTCAGGTGTACAGTTTGGAGAATGGGCATTCCTGAAAGAAGAGGGGAATGCAGAGAAAGGGTCATACTCGCCTGATGGCAAGACATTAGCTGCAGCTGTGTATAATCGTGACATCGAAAAGAGCCATGTCAGCATATATGATACTCTGACATGGGAGAAGTGTATGACTTTGGGGATCAATAAGTACGAAAGCCGCTCCATCAATTTTACATACTCCCCAGACAGTAGACACATTGCCATATGGTACAGAGGCGACAGTGTGGTTTATGTGTTTGATATAATATCAGGGGTAGAAGTTCATAAGTTAGAAGGCCATGCAGGCACTGTCGAATGTGTAGTATACTCACCTGATGGAAATCATCTCGTCTCAGGAAGCAAGGATGGACCAGTACATCTGTGGGATACCAAGTCAGGCACAATCAAATACACATTAGAGGGCCATACTGGTGCGGTGAAAAGCGTGGTGTATTCGCCAGATGGGAAGCAGATTGCAACTGGAGGCGAAGACAAGATAGTGCGGCTATGGGATGCGGTATCAGGAGAGCTCATTCTGATACTCCAAGATATGGAATCTCAACTCTTGCAAATTGTATATTCACCTAACAGCCAGGAGATCATCACTCGCTATGACGACAGTAGGTCACTAGATGTATGGGATGCTAGGTCTGGTCAGAAGAAGTGGACTTTGTGGCATAAAGGACAATCCGTTAAGGGTATTCAGTATTCACCTGATGGGAAATATGCCACTACGTTTTCCATGGATGCAGCATATCAGTGGAATATGCAAACAAGAGAAGTCATCTATACTTTTAAAGGCCATACCACTTACATCAAATGCTTGAAATATTCACCAAATGGAGAACAGATAGCTATAGCTTATTACCATAGAGTACGCATTTTTGATGCTCGATCAGGACAACTAAACGCACTTTATGCTCACCCTAACATGATATGTGATGTGACATATTCGCCAAACAACCATCAGCTTGCATCATTCAGCGAAGATGGAACGATACGACTGTGGGACACACAATCAGGCCAATCTAGACATGTGTCCTATGGTCATATATCTGATATCGACACACCAAGGCTTTCACCGGATGGGAAGTACATGGCCACATGCAGTTACGATGACGGTACAGTGCGTGTATGGGATAGTCGAACAGGACAATGTGTTCGCGCCTTGAAAAACAAAGCATTTGGCATCAAGTATTCATCTGATGGTCAGCTGCTTGCATTTTATGACTACAGTGATCATCGTGTTCACCTTCTGGATACTGGAACAGGCCAGCCTGCCCTTGTCTTGGAATCACAAGCCAAAAGCGATGAGATCAATGCCTTTGATATTTCACCAGTTGGCCACCAAATTGCAATTGGCTATAAAAGTGGACAAGTAGATGTATGGGACACACAAGCTGAAAAGCTCGTGTGTACTTTGCAGTATGGGGGCGATTTGTGGGATATATTATTCTCACCTTGTGGTCGCCAGATTACTTGTCGCGGTCAAGGTGATATAGTCAAAGTCTGGGTAGCGCATTCAGGGAACTATCTTTATGAGTTTAGGGGCAGTCATTCAATGGTTTACTCGCCTGACAGCCAGAAGATAGCACTGATTCAGAACGACAATATCCTCCAGCTACTGAATGCAGAAACAGGCGAGCTTTGTTCCGAAACGAATTTCGATTGTCAACAACGATTCATTGCATTCTCACCATCCAGCCAGCTGGTGGCTGTTGGGGCTTATAGTGGATCAATTAGCGTGGTGGATACAGAATCAGGGGTGGTGTTACATATACTTGAAGGACATGCCGGACGTATAAGCTTTTCTTATTCTAGCGATGGCCAGTACTTCGCCTCACTTGGTGAATATACAGTTGTACAACTATGGGACGCAAAGTTAGCCCAGTGCTTGGCTGTTCTCCCGAATATATACAAAGGTATTACAAGCCTTGCATGGAATGTTACCGGAGAAGGTCACTTTCTAGTAACAGCATATGAAGGTGGCTCTATCCGGATGTGGCGGATTGTTAAGGATGAGTATGGCCAGTGCCATATCCGACTGAAGTGGAGCACGGAGCAACAGCCTTTTAACGCTCACAAAGTAAACATTCGAGATGTATCTGGGTTGAGTGAAGCTAACAGAAAGCTTTTGGAACAACATGAAGCTGTTGGTGACCCAGTGCAGTGCCCGACTTCTAAAAAAGCAAGCTATGAGACCAATACAGCGACATCTACGCTACCTAGGACCGGAGAAGTGGAAAGCAATGTGTTGGATACGACCTCAAAGAGGGACAGGGTCAGAGCAAGGCCTAAAAGTGGAGAAAGTAAGGGATATTAATTCATTTGTAGCAAATGTAGCGAATGCGACAAGTGTGGAGATGCACATTTCATCCTAAGTGGTTTAAACATCAAATCTGATAGTAACTGATCAGCACCATGAGAGGAGTATACATGTCGGACTAGTAGAGTGAGGTTTCCATGCTTTCACAGTTTTTAGTTATTTAGTTATTTATCTCATTTCTACAATAAGATAGCTATATGGTTTACTTGCCAGGCTGCTATTCCCTCAGTACCAGGCCTTCAATGATACAAACGTTCTGTAAAAAGTTTCTCTGAACTCCAGCATGAACTCTGTAAACAAAAGATATTTAAGGTGAGAAGTAATGATGTTATGCACAAACCTCGACCTTTGCGCCTCTAGAAATATTTTCTACACCATCTAAACAAAGTGCCCCAGACACGAATCCTTTCACGTCATACAGTCTTTCAAGTAGATCGTGTTCCGGGGTAGCTTTCTTTCAAGATCCTGCAGTAAAAGTCGTAAGCGATACTGCTTCATTATCAAAAAAAAGTTTTTTTTAAACTTTACTCACGCCGCTATTTGATTCACCAATTCTCACGTTCTCACAGTCAGCATTGACTAATGTAAATGTAGACACCAATGGTATACGAAAGAATATCTCTTTGTTATATATTTAGTTGAGATGGGTAAGGTAAATATATAATAAATAAAGAAATAAAAATAAAAAGTCTAGTGTTACAAAGATGGGAGACAATTGAAAAGCTGTTTACATGGAGCATACAAAAAAAAAAAAAAAAAAAAAAAAAGGCTACCTATGTACAATACAAAGAATGAGAAAGCAAATATAATGATAAAAAAAAAAATCAGAGCTCCATATCATCGTCATGCTCGGACAGATTACCGAGCATGTTGGCTCCTGCGAGGTGAGAAAACGAAATGCTCAAAGGTCGAGTAACTGTCTGAGCCATTGATAAACATGGCGCCGGGGATGATGACCGCGAGGGCATCGTGGACCGTAAACTTGCTTCTTCTCCCATTGATACATCTTCTTGGTGGCTTTGATGATGATAGCCATAGTATTGATGTTGCTGCTGTTGCTGTTGTCCGTAATGCGTATACATGTTTACTGGACTACTTCGTCCATAATTTCCATTTCTTACCGTCACGCTGTTGCTATAGCTCTCGTGGTATAAGTTCTGTGACCTAGGCAGTTGCTGATTCCATGACGGCGTGCCCGTCTCTTCTGCTCTTACGCCTTGAGAAGATGATGATGGCGAAGGCGATGACAACATCGACATTGACTGAGGACCAGCATGCACTGGCGATAACGATGCCACAGGCGATGCTGATGCTGACCCCGATGCAGATACAGATGCAGAGGCTGATGAATTGGATGTCAGCCTCGAAAAACGATCACTAGGAATGTTCATGGTTCCGTCCATAGATGTCATAGACAGACCCATCAAAGCGTGTTGATGATGAATATTGCTTGATGGCCCAGGCCGCATGCGATCTGTTTGTTGTTGGTGCCCATTCGATGATTGTCCAGAGGCTTGGTCCACTCTTTGATGTATTAGTGATTGATAATATGAGGAAGTTGGCTGTGAATGCTGTGGTAAAATGTACGGATTATGTTGCTCTTGTTGCTGTTGCTGTTGCTGCTCGCCTTGGGTTTGATGCTGCAATTGAGGATACGGATAAATATTGGTCTCGCTGAACGATCTTGCCCTAGCACCAAATGAGCTTCGTGAGTCGGTAGTTTGATCTCCATGGGAATCCGGTTTAGGTTTTTCTTCCGCTCCATGGAATGATCGTTGACGACCAAGACTACCTCCAGATGACGAAAAACAAGGCATCGTTGGTGGACTTTCATACGAGCGTTCCTTGCCAGTCCATTGTTCAGACATACTCTGATCCGTTGTGAGTTTGGTTCGAACGCCTTTAAATAAAAATAAAGACATCCTTCTTCATTAGCCAGTGCATATGCAGTTGTTCATTCCCATATTATTACGACCACTGCTTATGGACTTACCATCAGAGGCCGATGCTTGCAAATGTGCGGTGATAGATGAAGAGTCTGGAGTATGGGTCGCCTGGACTTCGTGCCACTCCTGCCATTCTTTTCTGACACTGTTCCATTTCCTCTGTCTCAAATTTAGGACTTTGACCTCTGATGATGATAATGAAGATGGTGGAGACGGTACACTTACAACCTCTGTCATCGGATCATCGCTACCATTTCTTTGTCTTTGAGATTGCTCCTGACTCGCCATATCAAGCTTACTATCGTCCATCATCATTATCATCATCGTATCAAGTGAGGTCGGAGGTACAGGGATTGATGGAGAATTCGGCGATGACAATGGTGGAGACGGAACACCGGTCGGATTTATGACTGTGGTATCTATATGATGATGTTGATGCTGAGACTGATGCTGATGTTGTTGAGATGGATACGCCGCTGATATTACAGATCCTTGACCTCTTGTTGAGAGGGGTCCAGCTGGACTGCTTTTAGCACGACCACGCTGCTGCTGCTGTTGCTGTTGCTGTTGTTGTTGCTGCTGCTGCTGTTGTTGCTGAAAGAAGTTGACTCTACGATAATCTTCTAACTGCTGTTGCTGTTGCTGTTGCTGTTGCTGCTGCTGTGACTGTAGCGGTTGTATCTGAGGACTTTGTTGTTGAACTGGAGGACATATCTGAAGATATGATCCCGTACCATGAATGTTATTTTGTATTGCCGATCCATCAGGATTGCTTAATGAAAGCGACTGAAAACTAGTAAAAGTGAAAACAATAAAAAAAGATGGATAATATTTTAAAGTGTTAGTGCTTCTTTCCTTCCTTTTTTAATTTTGCAATCGCCATTCATGAATTGATGAGAGAATCTTGGACCAAAGACGAGAATTGGTAATTATAATTCAACTGTGAGGCTCAAGGCAAGACTTGGTTCAGTCTAGTTCAGCCCAGCCCAGACCAGCGCAGTCCAGCGCAGTCCAGCCCAGCTCAGCTCAGTGTTGTTCTGTCATGCTTTGCCTTGTTCTTCCCTTGCCCTGTTCATTCAAGGGCTGGGAAAGAACTCTGCTCCCCTATTATTCTCTATTCTGCGCCCTCCCCCCTATTTCCTCGCCCCTTACATTTACCATTCACCCATTAATGTTTTTTTTTTTTTTTGTAAAAAAAAAAAAAACTTACTCAAAGGTGATGAGTTCCCCTGCGACTTTTTTACGCGCCTGTTGTGCAAACTCTTCCTGAGGCCGTGAACGTTTTTTGACTGTTCCTGTAGCTCTAGTCATTAAAGAGGCTATGGTCGCAGTAGCGGTGGCAGTGGCAGTAGCATTTGTGGTCGTAGAGGCCATGTTCATGTTGGTAGGAGAAGATGGGGGAGAGATTTGGTTGAGGCAACTCAAGGGTCCAGGAGAAGGAGTTGGGGTAGGAGGAGGGCTGAATGTTGAAGTAGAGTTGGTATGAACATGAGGTGACATTTGACTTCTATAGACAAACACAGCACAATGCAACACAGCATACACACACAGGAAGGAAGGAAGAATGGAGGAGAAGAAAAAGGAAAGGAAAAGGGCTCAGAGGGTGCGAGAGAGGGGCTCAGAGAGAAGGAAGGTTGCGCATGTACATGGGACTTTTGGAATACAAAAAAAAAAAAAAAGTGATCGTGAAAAAAGAACAATCAATTGTAGTACGCGTAATTGTTTTTTTTTTAAAAAAAAAAAAAAAAAAAAAAAAAAAATGTGGAAAGGAAAGAAGGAATGGAGAAGAGAATGCTTTGTTGAATGTAAAATGAACAACTCTTTCCCCGCATGAACTTTTTGGTTAATCGGGGCTGAATAAAAAAGAAAAAAGAAAAAAGAAAAAAAAATGGTGGCGAAAAGAAAGAATTGCCGCGTGGCAGGAGATGAGAGCACATTTGATCCTTTTACGCCATAACGGGCTGGAGGATGAGATGAGATGAGCCCCTTCTTTCTCTTACAGAATCCACATGTACCACAGTGGGTAGCCACATTGACATTGGCATTGGCATTGGCATTGGCATTGGTATTGGTATTGGTATTGGCAGCAGGAGGGAGTGCTATCTCTTATCAGTAGATCATCATTGTAAGATCAGCTTTTTAATCCGAATAGGACCCTGGATGATTTACTGACTGCGGCACTCTTCTTGTGTCACATGCTTTGCCAATACCTATTGTAAACTCAATATTGGCAACATTCACGGTTGTTCAATTACATGTTACTTCCCTTTCTTCTTTTTCTTTTCTTAAATGCAAGTTGCAAAATGCCTGCAACATTGTGTTTCCTGAGACTTTATCTCTTTCTGTTTCCATCTGTGAAGACATCATGGTTGTTGTCATGTATGGACTACGATTTATCACCTCTAAAGGCTATATATTTCAATGCCATAGTTATCGACCATTCATTTCAGTGGGCACGTGGATCACTCCTTTTATCCGATTAAAAAAAATAAAATCACTCATTAAAGCAAGCAGCATACGGAAAAATAAGAGTAAAAATAAAACGCATCAATGTACAGCTCTACACATTCCCCCTACACACGTGTTACGAGACAGAAACAAAATGGCTGCTGAACTTGTAAGGAGGACATCCTCAGTAGCATAGAAAAGCTAAAATAAAGAACAAGGGGGGAGAAGTCTGACAACTGAAGATTGGAGGACTTGAGGCTGGAGAGTGAACGCGTTCGTCATTTTGTCTGACCCTGCATTGGATGACAAGAACAAAACGTTGTTCATCGATTTATATTTCTCCACCTCTGCCCCTTTTCCCAATCCCCCTTCATTCTTATCTTTTTGCTCACTTTTCTTTTTCCTTCTAGAGAAGCATAGTAGGCTAGTAGGTTAGCAAGTAATAGGTTACCGTTTTTTTTTTTTTTTTTTTTTTTTTTTTTTTTTAGTTGCATATTGTATATATAAAACAAAAAGAGGGAAAAAAGTGTTGTTTGTTATATAGAAATGATGGATATCAGACTAAAGCAAAAGATAAAGATAGACACTGTACACGAAATAGTTATAATTACACAGACTAGGCTTGGGCATTGACATGGACATGTTTAACGTGCACAAAGACTTCTACAGCTCCTTTGCATGGGGTCACACAAAAAAGAAGCTTGTGCCTGCGACCTCCAAAGTTCCTTTTTTAGTTTGAATCCATCACCCCTTTTTTCGATCAAAATAGTGCCTACTAGTGCCAAAGTACAAATAATCCATCCCAAAAAAAAAAGCCTCTAGGATGGAACATTGATAATTGAACGAAGGCAGTGTCAAGCAGAAAGGAGCCGCTCATTATTTTTCAACAAAAGCATCTTCCATCTCTCGTGGTTAATCATGAAAAAGAAGAAGAAGAATAAAATGACCTTGAGAATGGAGATCTAGAAAAAACAAAGACCAACGAACACCATGCTCTTTTTTTTTTTTTTTTTTTTTTACAGGCTACAATGTCTGTAATGAGCTATTTTTTTTTTTTTTTTTTTTTTTGAAAAAGAGAGCATGAGGTCAAAGATGATGTTAAATGGTCGAATGATGAAGGAATCAATCATCATTTTTTTCATTTTGTAGACAGCTACGGTCATCAGGGGGAATGGAATCATAGCCAACAATCTTTCTGATTCATACATATTGCAATCATCTCTAGCATAGAAGAGAGACAGATAGAGAGAGCAAAATAAAATAAAATAAAAGGGTGGAGTACAACTGGCTTGATGAAGGATGAGATTGAACATGTAGCTGATAATACAGAACCATACCAGATAAGTTATTTACAATGTTGTATATATATATGTATATTTTTGTCTGGACCCTGTCTTTTTCTTTTTTTTTTTTTATTCCACGCCATTGACGCCCGTTCTGACCGTTCACGCCGATTCGTTGTTGGCTTATTTTAATTGTTTAATCGTTTATGGTTCGAGAATTGCTTAATTGTAATGGTAAAAATATCCCATGTTTACATGTTTATATGTTTACATCCATTTAATTTACATCTTTCTTGTGTATGGGACAAGCATCTGGACACTTTGACTTTTGACCTGGACCCCCCACTGTCTCCTTTTTGCTTTTTTCTTTTTCATTCCAATGGTTTTTCTCCGTCTATTCTTGGCCTTAATTTTTTCTTTTGCTCAAATAAAAACATGTTTAATTTGTTTGCATGCATACATGAGGTAAGGTCTCCAGTGTAACCCATCCATCCATCCCCAATAAAATATCTCGCAGATAAAATAAAATAGAATAAACATTTTTAAAAAAACCTTGATGCTATAAAAGAACGTTAGACCGAACAAACATCTCTCTCTCTTTTTTTTTTTTTTTTTTTTTCTTTTCTCTTTTCTTTTCTTCACTCATCTCATCCATCAACCCATTCCTGCCTTCTCGGCGTCTCTTTTTCTTTTTCTTTTCTTTTTTCCCTTGACTTTCTAACGACCACTCACTTTCATACTTTGAATAAGGTCCCATTCACACATCCCTCATCAACATCATCAACATCCGACAACCCGTACCTTTCCCCCTCTACCCATCACCATAGTCAATTCATCATCAATAATACCGCAACAACATAAACAAATGGCGGCATTCGCATCATTCCATACATCTTGGCTCTTGTGCCTAGCCCTTCTGTTGTTGGGGGCCTCCATCCTTCCTGAAAACACTGCAGAGGCCCACATGGCCTTGCTCTATCCTCCTCCCCGTGGTGGATATGGCACCAAGCACTTCAATTGGAGAATTCACGAGTTCATCGGCTCCCGTGGATTCAAGTATCCTTGCGGTGGATACCCAAGGGGCCCTGTTACCCGTAAGGAAACAAACAATTACAAAAATACACAAAAAAAAAAAAAAAAGGCGCATAAACAACTTCTTTTTTGCTGTGCTCTTTGTATCACATTCCATTTACCCAAATGGTTAGCAAATGTCTTACCAAAAACAACACTTTTTTTATTTTTAAACAAAAACAGCTCTTAAGGCTGGTCAACTCGTCCCTGTCCGTTTCTGGACCTCAGCGATCCGTGATGCCAGCCGCTTGCCCAAGAAGTCAATCCCTCAGGCTCGTCATGGTGGTGGCTTGTGCGAGTTCTCTCTCTCGTACAACAACGGCAGAACCTACCATCTCATTGCAACCTACTCCAAGACCTGCCCCGATGCTGTCTATGAATGGCCCGTCAGAATCCCCGATAACGTTCCTTCCTGCAACAAGCCCGGTCAATGCTTGTTCGTCTGGAGCTGGACTGCTGCCTTGATTCCTCAGTTCTACCACAAGTAAGTCTCTCTCCTCCTTTTTCTTTTTCCTTTCTTTTTTGCGTGTGGAGTAATTATTTTGATTCCTATTGGTTCAATGAATTTCTGTTTCTAATTAATTTTATTTTATTTTATTTTATTTTTTTCATCTCAGCTGCGCTGATGTAACCATCCAGGGCGTCAAGAACGGCAAATTGCCCGAGAAGGGCATTCAGCTTTATGACTTCAAGGGCCACAGGATGAATGTTGTCTTCCCTGGTGATCGCAACTCCAAGAGAGCCGGTCCTGGACCATTGAAGAAGGAAGTCGCAGAAGCAAGCCGTAGAAAGCGCGTGTAAAAAAAAAAAAATCTTTTTTTTTTTTTCTCTTTCTCCCTCTCTTTTTTTTTTCTTTAAAAAAGAAAATAAAAAAAAAACCCCCATTACTCGTATATTTATTTAAACCATTGTTTTCTGCTATAGAGAAAGATAAATAAAAGAAAAAAATACCTTCATCTCCATATTCTCTCTCTCCTTGTCATCATAATATGAATGAGACCAGACTTTCTCTCAGCTGCTTCATTGACTAAAACCTTATTAAAGAGATAAAAAAAAAAAAAAATAGTATAGATCTCAATAGTCTGTAATACTGTAGTCGTCTTCTGTAAGGGGTTATCTTCCTCCTCTGCTCACTCATCATAATCCAGAAACAAAAAAAAAATGAAAAATGAAAAAACGCGTCATTTCGCCTTTTTCATCTGTCGCTGAATGAGTAGAATAGGCGTCTTTTTTTAGTTATTTATTTATCGCAAAAGAGTTCATGTACATGTTCATGATTAGTTTGCACTACTTGCCGATCGATTACTTTTTTTTTTTTTTTTTTTTAGTCCCTAGAATAGAGGTGCAAAGGTCCGGGATATTCAATAATGTCAGGGATGAGAAACAGGGAAAGAATCAGATTCAGAACCAAAGTAAAACAAGACAAATCAGGAGGCAGGGTAATTAAACAGTGAAAAGAGCACAGCGCCCTTCAATTAACTGATCGCCATGTAGATATTTGATGCTCTCTTCTCGGTTCTGTAAGACTTGGATACACTGTCCTATCCGACTATCCCATACACGCACTATATTGTCGCTGCTGCATGAGGCTAAAAGTTGTTCTTCCGATAAAAGTCTTACTCGGGTGCCTGAACACATGAATCACAACTAGAATACGATGATCATATGTCCCACAAGCGTATTGTCCCATCCTTGCTGAATGATGCAACTTGACGACTGTTTGGCGAATACGCCACGCCCCATATCATAGAAGAGTGGCCATAGAATGTGTGGACCAGTTGTCCTGATCGAGCATCCCACAGCCCCACTGTATTGTCCCAAGCACAGGTAGCTATCTGTTCCCCTTTTGGTGAATATTTCAAGTCAGCGATGATGCTGAAGGGACTGGAGCCTCTAAGAGCGTAAATGACTTTCCCTGTTTGCATATTCCACTGGAATACTATATTCCTGAAAAAAGAAGCGGCGTATTCCCCATCAGGAGAATACTGAACACCTCTGACACTATCTTCATGCTCCAAGACCCACTTCTTCTGACCAGACCTGACATCCCATACATCTAGTAAAATGCAGTCGAAATAACGAGTGATAATTTCTTGACCGTTAGGCGAATATATGATTTGCATAACTGGGGATTCGCAGCCTTGGAGCATCAGCACCAGCTCCCCTGTTGTGGTATCCCATAGTCGTACCGTCTCGTCTTCACCTCCAGTTGCGATTTGCTTCCCATCAAATGGATATGCTATGCTTGTTACTCCGCCATCGTGACCCTCTAATGTGTATTGGATCATGCCAGATCTGGCATTCCACACATGCACTGATCCATCTCTGTTGCCCGAGGCGAGATAATCACCATTTGGCGAGTATACCGCATGGATAGTAATGTCTGTATGGCTCTCTAGCCTATGAACCACTGTGCCGGATGTGATGTCAACTACAGAAACTGTACTATCGTCATACCATATAGCAATATGTTGATTGTCTGGAGAGAAGATAAAGCTGTCTCCAAAGACATTGACTTCCAAAGTCACACGCTCCTGCCATGTCAATGTATCGTAGATGCTGACATAGTCCTCTTTGGTATCATCATTACGCACAGCTGCAGCAAAGGCCTTGCCATCAGGAGAATATAATCCCCGGTGTATTTGCCCCTCTTTGCAGAGAGCAGTTCGTTCTCCATACTGTACGCCTTCCATCTTTGTCCCACTAAGGTTTGTTTCCTGAGGCCAACAGGAACGAAGGCTGCTATCCTCCGTATCTTCCTCTTGTAGCTGAGCGCAATCAGATACATCGCGACTTAGGTCGGCTTCTGGAGTCTGTCTGCCTCGCAAGCCTACTTCGGCGGACGGCTCTCCTGTCCGGGCAAAGATAGACATTGCGTTCGCCGCTGCTATCGCCCATTTCTTATCGCTCTGCGACAGTTCAACGTATTTATGCAGTTGTTGCTTGAACTTCGATTCGGTTTCGACACGCTCCTTCAGGAACTCAAGGATAGATGGCTCGTTCACAAAGCTTCTCCACACCAAAGGTGAGGCCTTATCTGCCTTGGCCGACTCTGCTTCCTGCTCACCTACTTTGTTATCTTCAGTTCCAAAGGTGGTCACAGAGCTGACACTATGGCAGGGGTAATTCAGTGTCAATGATCCCTCTCTGTCGCTTGCGCTCATACTCTCCGCTTCTTGTGGCTCAAAAATCGCTCGCACAACACAGTATTCCAAAATAGACCGGTGGACAAATCGATACTGATCGCCTGTACGGCGCAGAGGCAATGTTTCTCGTAGAAGGCGCTTCTTGCTCTCTCTGCTAAAGTACTCCTCCTTCCATGTACCCCCGTGCTTGGATGAAGAGTAACTCACCACTGGGTTACCATCTTGGTGCTTGTAGATTGCCACAGCCAGTTCTGTCATATACTTGATCCCATTTTGCGTATACTCCCCCTCACATAATATTTGGAGCATCTTCCTATCTTCAGGCTTCAAAATCGCGCCTAGTCGCTTTTTGCTTCGTTCGAACCATAGCTCAATAAACTGGTCATATAATGTAATGCGTTTGATTGCCATTTTAGAGATACTTTGGCATGAGCCCATTATCCGTGGTAGTACCTCTAGCGACAGTGACAGTAAGAATGGATTCTTCACAAGCTCTAGTAGGTTAGGGATCATTTTGAGTGCGCGCTGATAGTCTTCTACACCCCACTCCGGGCCCACGGTTGCTACTGTTGTGACATACTGCTTGATGTAGTCATCGATCTGATCCTCAGAGAAGGGTACAATCATAGCCTCTTGAAACAATCCAGCAAAGGCTTGGTGGTTGCGGTCCATAGGCTGGAAGTGGTCTCGGTAATCTGCCCCAAGATACTCACTGCGACAGCTGATCACCATCTGGCACTTCCACTCGCCAGGCTGATTGAGCTGGTTGGTGGAGTAGAGATTGTCGGTTTGTGTGATCTCATCGTATCCATCACAGATCAAGATGAATGATCGAGTCCTCTTCAGCTCCTTGATCTGCTCCTCAGTGAAACTATAAATCCGTAGCTGTTTTGCGACCATATCCTTTGTTGGGTCATCGATGGCTGATATATCGATGAACAATGGGATCTGACCGTGGTTCTTTTGGTAGGACTTCCACAGAGTGGACTCTAGATTACGGTTGAATGTCGACTTGCCTGCCCCTGGATCGCCTTGAATAAGTAACACTTTCTGGTCGCTGCCCAGGAATTCCTTCGCCCTGTCCATCAACAAAAACGACTCATCATCGCTCGCATGAGTGCTCGCTTTAGCATATTGCTGAATATAAAAGTGTCTGTCTTCTCTAGTCCCTATCCGCTGTCGCTTGAGTATACGCAAACTGTTCTCGGCATCAGGTTTATTCTGCACACGTTCAAGTAATGATGGAGACCCATGTTGAAATGATGTGGCAATAAAGGGGTATTTCTTGTAGAGCTGTTGCTTGCTGACATCTCTATCTGCGGCAAGGCTCCTCAGGAGTGTCTCTGCAGCTACTAGAAAACACATGTGGAGCGCAGTGCATTACTGGTATTAGTGCCGATGATGGCGAGCTAGCAATGAGATACGATATCAACTCACCCCTTAGGCCATCCTTTGACGACAGAATCAGTTTCTCCAATATGGCGACAATCCATCGTTTGATCTCCACATGATGACCCCAATCCTTATCATTCTTGTACATCTCTCCAAGAAATGCGATCGCATTTTGGCGAGTCTTCATAGCCCATTGTGTATTGGCTGCAATCTGTCCTAACCTCTGACATAGTCCCCATTGGAATGCAGGGTCTCGTCGGCAGGGCACCTCACACACAAGTGCCTTGAACTTGATGACCGCGCCTCGCTGGAGCAACATGTCAGCTCCACGAAGTGCTGGGTACCATGCACACATACGACTAAAGCTGAGCCCTTCTTCCACACATTGCTTGAATGTCTCCCCACCCCTCCACAGCGAAGCAACTCTATTGAAGAAACGGCGGCACATGTTTGAAGCGTTTGTCGCAGGCGGAAGCTCTTTCTGGATATTGATCAGTTCATTCATAAAGGTATTTTGATCAAGTTCTTTTATTGCACTCTGCCCTCCAGGAAACCCTCGAATCACTGCCGGTGTACGCCAAAGCATAGCTTGCATTGGTGTTTCATCATTTGAAATATGCAACAGGGCTTGGTAAGCATATGCTGCATAGTATACTAGATGAGGATCTGAACTGTCTTTCAGTCCCTTTAAGTAGGCTGCTAATGGCTCATGGAGCTGCACTCGCTTCAGGCCCTCGACTTGGCTGTTGACCATAGCATCGAGTACACTTGAGATTGTCATGCATAGCCGATAGATGTGATCGCCGGTTTGTGCATGCATGCTTTGTAAGTGAGAACTGAGAGCATTGAGGATGTTTTCCAGATCATCAGACTCAAGATAGCCAGGAGAAGTATGTTGCATCAGTCGAGCCAATCCTTGCAGCAAATGAGCCTCCAGCATGGCGCTCTCATTGATTCTATTAATCAAAGCCATGAGTGAGCACTTTCCTGTATTGCCTACTGTCGAGAGCTGGAGCTAGCATTACAACCTCAGCAACAGCACTCTCGGTCTTAATATCATCCCGAATAAACGTCGTAACCACGTCTGAAGCTAGGTTGTGAAGTCGATCTAGCTCATCTTGATCATTTAATGTAGCTAAGGACCATTCTTGCTCCTGAACTGTAATTTCATTTTGCGGTTGGTTTGCAGTACGAAGCAGGCAGAGACAGTAGGCAAGGTGGTAGATATCATCCAGAGAGGCATCTGGAAGGGGCAGGCTGTACTTGACTACCCGAGCTTCGTCCTGGCCAAATATGTCTGTGGAAACAACTGCGATACTCTGTGTTGCTCCGATTCTCGCTGCTCTAATCATCCTCTTCAATGCTAGGGCGGTGTTATCATTGTTGCTATTGTTATTGATGTTGATAATGCTGTTGCTTATATTGCTGTTGCCGTTGGTGCTGCTAATGCTGCTACTGCTATCCTTAATGGAGTTGTCAGGTTGTGATGGCTCCTGGCGGATAATGTTGTTCCCTTGGACATATCCCCACTTTTTTGCTTTTCTGGCGCTTTTCTTAGCATCAAATGAGCGATCTAAACGATCGAATAGGCGAGCTACTTCAGAATGGGCCGAACCAATACTTTGGCAAAGCGTTTTATCTTCAATAGAATGTGAAGAGGCTAGATACTTTCTCTCTGACCGTTCTATTCGAGATAGTGCGAAGTCTGCATCGAGACACAGCTCTGTGAGGGCGCCATCGTCATTGTCTATTCTTTGGACGTCCTCCATGTAAAGGTTGAAGAGCTCTAGAGCCATTGTTGGCGAGAGGACCCCTCCAGATGAAGCCAGCGGAATACAAAACATTAGCTATTGTCTTTTTTTTCCACTTCTATAGTTTGTGCTCTACTGATTTCAATGAATTAAGAGCCATTATTAGATAATACTATAGATAGATACGGTTGTAGGGATGATCGATGTTTTTTTATACTTACAAATATTCCTAAGCATGTAATTATGTAAATGGTGCTTTCTGATAAGGGATGGGTTTAGTGTGATGTAAGAGAGAAAAGAGAAGGAAAACAAAAGGGAAAATAGATGTGAAAAAGTAAATATGGCTTTGACATGTGTGGTTTTTTTGCTCAATTCAAGGAAAATTTTCCCGCTCAAGATCTTGCAGCATACTTCGGAGGGGATAAGTATGTAATCCAAGTGGTACAAATATCTAAGCAGGGGTCTTCCCCCGCATCTGATTCTCACTTTTCATTACGTTGTTTCACACAATTTGAATATTACAGTAATGTATCGACTGAGTAAAGGCAAAGGTTGTCCCATAATCATAATTCAGGAATCAAGATCTGTGCCACAAGGAAAGAGAGTTGGCCACAAACATTATAGTTGTTGCCTTTTCTTTTGTTTTCATGCATATAAATAGAAAATAGAAACAGTGGCTGTACTTCGCCCATATAGGAAATCATCTATAGTGACAAAGACAATTCTTCCTATTGTCAGAGCATTGTGCATCGTCTCTTATTTCGGAGATTGATCTGTGGAAATGTCGAGCTAGCCCCCTTTTTTTTCCTTGCTCTTCTATTCAAACATCCATCTTTGGTATTCCCCTATTCTTTTGATTCACCTATCTTCATTGTCTTATTTTAGATTACTCATTATCTAAACCTCATTCGCGTTCTCAAGTGGTTTTCCTGAAGGTCTCTCTTTACCAATGTTACCCGTTAATTTGCTTTACACCTTTTTTTTTTCTTCACGGCCTCATTTTGAAAGTTCTTCAGAAATGACCAATTGACTTCGTCCTTTGACTGTCTCTATGCCAAGTAAATATGCTACCTTTCATAAGCATGAACGTGAACACAAACCCACGTTTGCTCTAGAACACTATATCCTCGTCTTAAAATACACTTCAAATACTGCTTCCATACTATAATATATGGAGCTTATTGCAGGATGCTAGAGTGGTTGAGTAGCATAAGGAACTAAGGAGATATCAATCCAGCAAGTACATGTAGTCTATGTGGCTTAATATTGTAAAGTAAAATAATGAAAAAACGGTGTGAGAGTAAGACATTTCCCTGCATCGACATGTATGTTCTTCTCATGACGCTGGTCAACTATCGATACTGTCTTACGACCCACTTAGAAAAGATACGCAAATTCATAATCGTTACTCTTGCTATATTTACCACAAATAAATAGCTACTTCACTCTCCAAAGTTGCCTCTTTGCAATTTCGTATCCAAAGCATCGCTTTCTACTCCAGCGAGCCCGGATGGCATAGATTGCGCTGTCTTGGTTACATGGCTTGCTTTTTTGGAAGCTGCAAAAGGCCTGGCCAGAAGGCATAGGATTAAGGGTAGATTGAGTGTCGTTTATATTATGGGAAAAGGGTATAATGCTATTTATGCTTGAATCATATTAGAAGCTGGACGAACTGTGCAGCGACTGGCGAGGATGGCATCGGTCATGCTCATCCTTAGCAATCTTCCACATTCGAATACAACCCCCATCATGCCCTGTCGCCAGTAAGTGCCCTCCTTCGGCATTACTCCATGCAAGGCTTTGAACATATCCATCTGCAAATGGGATGACAGCCAAGCACTTGCTTGACTCTGAATCCCACAGCCGTACAGTACCGTCATAGCTGCTTGAGGCGATGTACTGACCGTCACAAGGATAAGATATGGCGGTTATAGTGTTGGTATGCCCTGTAAACTTATGCAACAAAGCTCCTGACTCAGTGCCTACCATGACAATTGACCCATTTTTACTTCCAACAAGCAGCTGTCGACTGCACGGTGAAAATGCGATGTGTTGTTGGAAATCATCGAGGACTCTTTTGTAGCACAGCTTGCCTGTTTCTGCATTCCATAATTGGAGTGTTTTGTAGTCATGGATAAATGCTATCCTCTGACTATTAGGTGAATAAACTAAAAAACCCTCAAATAGTTCATCGGCTTTCAACCCACGCAGGACATACAGGAGCTTCCCTGAGCGCGCTGCCCAGACTATGATCCTCCCACTTGAGTCATAAGAAGCAATCTGATGACCATTGGGGGAGAATAACACACGCTTCACAGTACTGCCCTCCCCCTTCAGGGTACGTATGCATTGTCCTGTTTGCATGTCCCACACACCCACGTTTCTGCTGTAATCACCACAGGCAATTTGGGGGTCAATTGGTGAAATATCAAAGGCGTAGCCGCTATGGCTCTGTTTCTGCGGGTCCATGGTGTGAACAGCTTGGCCCGATACAGTATCCCAAAGGTGAACGCGCTCATCATTGTAGTTGTGAAAGGCAAGCAGTTGGCCGTCTGGCGAATACTTTACATCGAACGTATCGGATTGTAAAATATGAATACATTGTCCCGTTTGAGTATTCCACACTCGTACTGTATCCCGGGGGCTGCATGAGGCTATTTGCTGCCCACCCGGCGAAAACTTTACTCGGTGAACTGATTTTGTGTGACCATATGAATCATGGCTTGATTGTCGTGATTGCGTGTCCCACAGGCGTATAGTTTCACCTTCACTGAATGATGCAACCTGAGAGTTGTTTGGCGAATATGCCACACCATTTATGTCATTATATGTACGGGAGTGGCCATAAAATGTGCTGATCAACTGCCCCGATCGAGCATCCCAAAGTCGCACTGTACTGTCCGAAGCACAAGTGGCTAGCTGCTCTCCATTCGGTGAGTATTTCAAGTCTCTGATCCGATCGTAATGGCCTGAAAGGGCATGAGTGACTTCTCCTGTTTGCAAATTCCACTGGAATGCTGTATTCTCGGAGAACGAAGCAACATATTTCCCATCGGGCGAATATTGAACACCGCTGACATGGCCGTTATGTTTCAAGGCCCAAATCCTCTGGCCAGATTTAGCATCCCACACATTCAGTGTATCGTAAGAACGAACAATGATTTTCTGACTGTTAGGCGAACATAAAATTTGCTCAACTCGAGATTCACAGCCCTGGAGCACCACTATTGGCTTCCCTGATGCTGCATCCCATAGCCGTACCGCCTTGTCTTCGCCTCCCGTCACAACGCATTTCCCATTAGGCGAATATGCCATGCTTGTCACCTCACCATTGTGTCCCTTTAATCTGTACTGAACCACCCCAGACCTAGTATCCCACACGTACGCTGATCCATCTCCGCCACCTGATGCGAGATGGCTGCCATCTGGTGAGTATGCTGCACAACAGACAACGGCTGCATGACCCTCCAGCTTATGGATTTCTCTGCCTGTTGCTATATCGAACACAAAAATCATACTCCTGTCATGTCTGTACCATATGGCAATGTGTAGCCTGTCTGGAGAGTAGATAAAGTCGGTAGAGGAGCAGTTGTCCCTCACATCGGCACCCAAAGTCATACGTTTCTCCCATGTCGATGTATCGTAGATGCTGACATAGCTTTCCTTGGTATAAAAGCTGTATACAGCTGCAGCAAATGTTCTACCATCAGGTGAATATGACCCTTGGATTATCGCTCCCCTTTCACGAAGAAGTGCCCATTCTCCGAACTGTACGCCTCCCACCTTTGCCCCGCTCAGGTCTGCTCCGCGAAGCCAGCAGCTACGAAGGTTGGCGCCACTTAGATCCGCTCCTTGTAGCTGAGCACAATCGAATATCCCATGGCTAAGGTCGGCTCCTGGGATCCGGATGCCCTGCAAGTTCGCCCCAGTGAACGACTTCCCTGCTCGGACTAAGATTGTCATTGCATTTGCTGCCGCTATCCGCCATCTTTTGTCGCTCTTCGACAGTTCAACATACTTATACAGCTGTTCTTTGAACTCTGATTCTATTTCGACACGCTCTTTCAGGAATTCAAGGATAGATGGCTCGTCCACAAAGCTTCTCCATACCAGAGGTGAAGTCTCACCGTATTCCGCTGCTGTTCCCTGATCATTTACAGTCGCATTCGTCACTTCCTTTTGCTCAAAGGTCGCTAACGCCATAGAGTACTCTAGGATAGACCGATGGACAAACCGATACTGGTTGCCTGTGCGTTTTAGAGGTGATTCCCCTCGCAGGAGGTAGTTCCTACTCTCTCTGCTAAAGTATTGGTCTTTCCATGTGCCCCCGTGTTTGAACGGGCGATATTCTACGACTGGATTGCCTCCTTGATGCTTATAGATTGCAACAGCCAGCTCTTTCAAGTATCTGGCTCCATTCTGTGCGAACCCTTCATCACATAATGCTTGAAACATATCCCTGTCTGCACTGTTTGCCGCTGATCTCTCGCCTAGTCGCTTCTTGCCACGCTCAAACCACAACTCAATGAACTGGTCATATAGTGTGATGCGCTTGATCTGAGCTTTAGAAATGTCTTGACGTGGATCAACCATACGTGGCAATACTTCCAAGGACATTGAAAGTATGAATGGGTTCTTCACAAGCGCTTGTAGACTAGGAACCGTCTTGAGCACACGCTGATAGTCCTCTACACTCCACAATATGTCTTTGCTTACGACATACTGTTTGATGTACTCATCAATCTGATCCTCAGAGAATGGTATAATCACAGCCTCTTGGAACAAACCAGTATCTGCTTGGTGGTTGCGGCCCATAGGCTGGAACCGATCTCGATAGTCTATCCCAAGGTACTCGCTGCGACAACTAATCACCATCTGACACTTCCATTCGCCAGACTGGTTGAGGCGGTTGGTGAAATAAAGGTTGCCGGGCAGCGTAATCTCATCATATCCATCACAGATCAAGATGAATGCCCGATTCTTCTTCAACTCTTTGATCTGTTTCTTGGTGAAACCATGTATTTGCAGCTGTTTTGCGACCATATCGTTGGCTGGGTTGTCGATGGCTGGCAGGTTAATGAGTAATGGGATCCCGTCATCTCCCTCTCGAAATGATTCCCATAGAGTACGCTCCAAAGCAAGGTTGAATGTCGATTTGCCTGCTCCTGAATCACCTTGGATAAGCAGCACTTTCTGCTCGCTCTTCAAGAACTCGTTCACTTTGTCCATCAATAGAAACGATTTGTCATCACTAGCTTGAGGACTCGCCTTGGCATATTGGTCAATGTAGAAGAACTTGTCGCCTCTTGCCTTCTTCCGCTGTTGCTTGAGTATACGCAAACTCCCCCCGACATCAGGTCTGTCCTGCACACGATCAACCAATGACGGAGATTCAAGTGGCGACGGTATGTAAATGAAGGGGTGTGGCTCTGGCTCCTGGAAACAATCCTTGTAGAGCTGTTGTTTTTTAGTATCTCCATCCATAGCAAGGTTACACAGAAGCAGTCTTGCCGCTACAAAGAAATTTATGTAGAGCACGATAAATATATCAATGTCAGTTCCTCTGATCCTCACAAGTGAACCAATGATGGTGAACTAAGGATGAGACTTATTGTCTACTCACTTTGTATGTCATCCTTTGACAGTGAGGTCAGTCTCTTCAGTATACCAATGATACATCGCTTGATCCCCACATAGTCGCCCCAATCCTTGTCATTTTTGTACATCTCTCCAAGAAAAGTGACCGCATATTGACGAACTTTCATGTTCCATCGTGTATCGGCTGCAATCTGACCTAAGCGTTGACATAATCCCCATTGGAATGCTGGTTCTCGTCGACAGGGTGCTTCACATACGAGAGTCCTGAAATTGGTGAGCTCACCTAATTGGAGGAATGCATCAACTCTACGGAGTGCTGGATACCATGCGGCCTTGCGACTGAAGCTAAAGCCTTCTTCCATACACTGCTTGAATGCCTCCCCGCTCTTGGCTAGTGAGACTACATTGTTGTACACATGCAGGAAGTCACTTAGATTTATATCTTTGACCGCACTTACTAATCCAAATACACCTTGTACAACCGCTGATGTACGCCGAAGCATAGCTTGCATTAGTGTTTCATCATTTGGAATATACAGTAGAGCTTGAGAAGCATATGCTACATGATATACCAAATAAGGGTCTGAACTGTCTCGCAGCCTCTTGAAGGAAGCTGTTAGTGCCTCATGCTGTTTTCGTTCCAGACCCTCGACTTGATTGTTGACCATGGCATCAAGTACATGTGAGGCTGCTACACACAGTTGATAAATGTGGCTGCTAGACTGCTCGTGAATGCCTTGTAGACGAGAACTGAGGGGAATGAGGATATTGACCAGATCATCAGAGTTGAGGCATCCTGGAGAAGCATACTGTATCAGCTGAGCTAACCCTTCTAGCAAAGTAGTCTCTAGCATAATACCTTTACTGATTAGGTCGATCAAAGTGCTGATCACTTTCGTATAATGATAATCGTCGAGGACCGGAGCCAGCATTACGACCTCAGCAACAGTAGCTTTGGTCTTGTTGTTATCACGAATAAACATTTTAGCCACATCCGGAGCCATTTTGCGAAGTCGCTTTTTTTCATCTTTATCATCCGATATGACCGAAACCCAATCTTTCTCCTCGTCTGTGAGATCTTTTGGTGCAGTCGAGAGCACTCTGAGGCAGTAAACGAGGTGGTGAATATCATCTAGAGAAGCGTTTGGAGGGGGTAAGCTATATTTGGTCCCTCTAGCTATATCATATCCAAATATTTCTTTCGGGATAGTTGCAAAGTCGCGGGAGCTGTCTGAAGCTGAAATGTTTTTCGTGTACGACCCCATTTGATTGCGCACTTGAAGTCTCTTCTTGAATGGGGTTTGCTTTGCTGCGATCCCATTTTTTTTTTTTTTTTTGACAGTCTATAGCCTTTTACTGTAACTGATAAAACAATGGTTGCTGTTAAATGATGAATGTTCCGTTAGCAAGATAATCAGTTAGAAATATTGGTGAAGGAAACCTTACAGTGGAGCAGTCGGATACGATTATAGAGATTATAGGGTATAGATGGTCTAAAAGATACGACAGAAAAGTTGAAGGATATAGAAGGAAAGAAAAGAGGAGGAGGATGTTGAAAATGGGTGGTGTGTGAAAAGGAGAGTGGAAGGAGAAGAAAAAAAGACACTTCAAAGATGGAGAACAAAGGTGGCGAAGACGAAGTGGGCGAGGACGAAGTGGCGAAGACAAAATTTCACAGGGCCAATCTCCAAAAAAAAAAAAAAAAAAAAAAAAAAAAAAGACATGTTGCACAAATTTTTGGTATCATTAACGCTACAGAAGTCATGAAATCTTGTGGCTGTCAGAGCAAAAAAAAAAAAAAAAAAGACTTACACATAATCCCAGCCCATCTGTTAGGGGGTCCCATGGCATCATCTGATGTTGGAACATGACTATTGTTCGGTGTTGTACCGGAGCTCATGGTCCCGCTCTACATTGGTAGTCGACACGGCTTCGAGACGCTGCCGCATCTCTTCAGGAAGGGCCGGCGTTTAGCAAGCAATTCCTTAGTGTTGTCGCTTTAACGGAATTCCATGTATATGGATGTATATGGGATTATCGGCTACGCGCATTCACTAAAAATAAGCTTCGCCATATTGTTGCAAAATTTAGGGGCAGATGTGGTAGGAGATTTAGGTCGTTTTGGTGGATTATGAAGCCGGTCACTTCCAGCTGCAGATAGATAAATAATTCTAACACAATAAAAGAACACACACACTACTCAAAGACTGGACGAGAACAGTCAGTACTCAAATGGCTCTTGTGTAAAAATAAGGAACAAGGAGCCAGATTTTCCTGAGCTGTTGCTCGTTAAATAGTTGGTGGCGAACCCTCTACACGTGACTAAAACTAAAACCAACAATATCAAACGTTTGGATGAGATGCGACTCATGGGTAAGCATCTCAAGAATGCTTGCTTGAACACACTAATAATACCTGCGCCAAGAGGCTGCGTAACAGGTGTTGAATTCACCGGGAGTCGTTGGATGCGGCGGTGCTTCCAAGATTGATTGGTGGAAGGGTCACGCATATCGATGTTGTTGTGTTGTGGAGCTGAACCTAGGAGAAGTAGGCTTGGCTCCGTGAGCTGGCCATCGAGTTCATTCAACCATTTCACAAAGATATGATTCGTCATCCACTCGACTCGGGCTTCTTTACAGCGATCTTACTTGCCGGCTCCTCGCCAATGCCCTGGGCGATGGTTTTGCCTAGTATATAATATATAACATGCCAACCTAATGTTTAATATTTACCAGGGTTTCCAGTAGTTGCTTCTCCTTACCAATGTCTAGTGGCTTCAATGCACACATAGGTTCTGCCTTGAGGAGCGATGCGCCCGAAGCGTTGATACAAAACAGGATGGAGCACGGCAGTCCCTATTTACCTTGACTCCGGCTTCCGAGCCCTGCGTTGTATCCCTTCGTCTGTTTCCAGAACAAATTTGTTCCAGATTTTCCTCGATTTGCAAATAAAGAGGTTTTCCTCAAAAACTAGCTTAGGAGACCCTCCCCCCATTCTCTAAGGGATCTCGATTCGCGTTCCAATTTCACACTGAATGGGAGTTCATGAGGTTCACGTTGAGCATTACGCATTACATGATTCATCGGTTTCTTTAATTCCTTCATTCCATACTCCTCCATTTCACGCACTTCACTCACTGGACCCTACTATTCATAAATGCTCATGAAATCAAAGAACTTTATCCCTCCATATCACACCAGCCGCCTAGCTCACCCCCCCCCCACAAAAAAAAAACAAGATAAAGTAATAAATGAAGAATAAATATCTCGAATCCCAAGTCTCCAGGGCCAGCACCGGCTTCCTGGGGCCAGCTCGATTCCAACCTCCTTTACTGACACTTATCATATGGTGTGACATGCATTTAGTGCCCATAAAAATCTAGAACAAATTCGTTCTAGATTTTGTGACGGACGAAGGGATAACGCGCCATACACATTGACGCGATAAATCTTTGATATGGGGTTTTAGAATGAACTCATGTCACCTTATAGATGGATACGTAGTTACCTGGTACAAGCTCCTCCACCAGAAAATGAATAAATACCTCGTAGTTGTAATATGTGGGCCCACATCTGATTCTCACTTTTTCTACTGCTCATGATCTATCTCCAAAATATTTTTCACGTTGTCTTGAGCGGCAAAAAAAGACTGAATTTTTTTTTTTTTTTTTTTTTTCCTACTTTACAAACCACCTCCCCACCCAGGATGCAGTAAGGCGGTATTGGAGAGTCCAAGTAATAAAATTGAGGCGACAGTATCTAAAATAAATATAAAAGAAGAGAACCTGCCCCACTCACATATAACCAGCGTAGAGTGTAAAGGTGAAATGACGCATTTATGTTATTATTCTATACAGAAGCCTGTCATTGCTTGTTACGAGTCTATTGCGGATGGAGGCCTTTTATATTATTAGCAAGCGAGTTAATGTGATGATAACCCGCAACAGATTATTGAGATCCATAACACTGTTCATCTCTTAAGTATCATTTTGGTTAACAGAGTAGATAGGTATGTCATGTAGCGGTGGTAAGGGGATATATGGAATAAAGGCGTTTCCCTTATATATTTAACGGCCTTAAACAGTGGAATACAAAGAAAGGATGGTAAAAAATAAATAAATAAATAAATTAGGTTCAAAGATGACGGACAAAGCGCGACGGTGAGAAAAAGAGATGATGCACAATGCTTTGGTAATAAGAAAAATCCCCTTTTACCTGAAAAACATTTCCCCAAGTGAGCCGGCTCTCCTTGCAGCAATCGGCCTCTTGCCAGACAAAGTGTTGCACCTTTAAAGCTCCTGTACATGTCTATACTATAAATGACGTGAGGAGAAGAAGGGATAAAGAAGGACCAGGAACAGATGCTTTTTTTTGTGGTCAAACCCCCTTAGTTAAGAGAACAAGGCACCGAAAAAGTGGAAACTAGATTCAGGATCGCAACGCCTACACCCCTTGGGTGATATTCGTTATATTAGTTGTACTATTTACATCTCTCTTTGCGCTTTGCCGCGGAACGTTGAACGGGAAGTTTCCCTGGAAAAGATCATTTGAAATACCCACGTTGAGAGCCACATTTGCTTTTTCACATCTACTTTTACTCTTGTTTTTTTTTCATTTCTTCCCTTTCCTCTCTTGCATCGCATTAAGATTGTATCCCCTCAGAGAGCGCTTACTGAACAATCCATTTACCCTAGACATTGCTGTAAGTAAAAAAAAAAAAAAAAAAAAAGCTTATCATTTTTGCAAAGGCATTTTTATCTAAATAGGAGTTGCTTTCTCATAATGTAAATCAGTAGATCACAATCAATAGAAAAAGAAAAAAAGAGGACAATATTCGATGTTCAGCTGCTTTTCGTCACGAGGCGTTCTCTCACCATCTGAGGCTCTAAGGGAATTCAATAGTAGTATGGAAGACTCTGGAATAGAAAGTAATGGCAGTGCCGCCCTCAAGAAGTTGTGTCTTAATGCACATGCTGCACTGTCTCGAATCCAGCGGTCGGAGAGAAAGAGGCTTGTCTCCTCAAGCTCCGCTGAAGACCAGAAGCTCTGCCAAAGCATTGGTTTAGCCCACTACAAAGTCGCTTGCTTATTCCAAAGTCTGGGCCACACATGCAAAGCTAAGAAGAACGACAAAAAAGCAGAGAAGTGGGGATATATTCCAACCCGCCAAGAGTCATTACAGCCAGATAGCTCTGCTAGCAACAACAACAACAACAGCAATAGAAGTAGCAACAGCAACGGCAACAGCAACGGCAACGGCAACAACAACAGCAACAGCGGCAGCAACAGCAACAGCAACAGCAACAACAACAGCAACGGCAACAGCAGCAATAAAAGCATTATTAGCGGTAGCACAAGTAACAACAGCAGTATTAGCAACAGCATTAGCAACAGCAATAGTATCACCAGTAGCATTAGCAGTGTTAGCAACGGTAGAGGCAGCAATAATAGCGTCAGCCAAGGATCCAGTAGTACCAGCATCAGCCAGCTGAGGGTGAATAGAGCAGTAACAGCCAAAACACCGCACAGTAATTCAGTTATCCCTGTAGACATATTTGCTTGTGATGTAGCTCGAGTGCCCAAGTACAGTTTGCCCCCTCCAGATGCTTCTCTGGTCGATATCCACCATCTCGTCTACTGCCTCAGCCTGCTTGGTACTGCAAACCAACCGCAAAATGAAATTACAGTTCAGGAGCAAGAGTGGTCTTTGATCACAGCGAAGAATCAAGATGAGCAAGATCGACTTCACAGCCTGGCCTCAGCCGTTATTACAATATTCATTCATGACGATATCAGGACCAAGGCTACTGTCGCTGAAGTGGTGATGCTGGCTCCAGTCCTCAACGAAGATCAGTATAAGGCAGTACTTGAGTTCTTAGTCTCTAGAATCAATGGGAGCACCATGCTAGAGACTAATTTGCTGGGAGGATTAGCTCAGCTGATCCAGCATGCCTCTTCCGGATACCTTGACTCTGATGACCTAGTCAATATCCTCAATATCCTCGGTTCCCGCTTGCAGAGCACACATGATCAGTCTAGCAACCACATATATCGGCTATGTGTGTCAGTCTCACATGTACTGGATGCCATGCTTAACAATCAAGTCAAGGGCCTGAAGCGAGAGCAACTTCACGAGCCATTATCAGTCTACTTGGGGGAACTACGAAGGAGGTCAGAGCCACATCTAGCATTCCATGCAGCCTATGCTTTCCAAGCACTGTTATATATTCCAAATGATGAAACACTAATGCAAGCCACGCTTCGACGCACATCAGTAGTGGCTCGAGGAGTGTTTGGAATAGTGAGTGCAGTCAAAGACCTAAATATAAATGCCTTCATGGATGAGCTGATCAATATTCAGGAAGGGCTTCCAACTGTGGCGGAAATTGCCGGCATGAGCTTGCGTGTGTACAACGGTGTAGCCTCATTAGCTAAGAGTGGAGAGGCCTTCAAACAGTGCTTGGAAGCAGGATTTAAATATAATCATAGGAGTGCATGGTATCCAGCGCTCCGTGGAGTTGATACATTCCTTCAGTTGGGCGAGCTCACCAAGTTCAAGGCTTTTGTGCGTGAGGTGCCCTGTCGACGAGAGCCAGCATTCCAATGGGGGCTATGTCAGCGGTTAGGACAGATTGCAGCCAATACACAGTGGGACATGGAAACTCGTCAAGACGCGATCACTTTTCTTGAAGTGATATACAGGAATGACAAGGATTGGGGTGATCATGTGGAGATCAAGCGATGTATTATTGGTATACTGAGGAGACTGGACTCTTTGCCAAGTGATGGCCTACAAGGTGGGCATGGTATCTCATCTTTAATTCGTCATCATTGACTCAGTTACGGGAAGTAGGGATACTGATATCGATAGTATATAATACTCTGCATTTGTCTCTTTATAGCTGCAAAGCTACTCCTGGATAGCCTTGCTAAGGATGGAGATGTCAAAAAACAGCAACTCTTCAAGGATTGTATCCAGGAGCCAGAGCCACAGTACCACTTCATTGTCAACCCGCCTCCACCTGCATCCCCGTCATTACTCGATCGTGCGCAGAAAAAGCCTGATGTCGAGAAGAGTTTACGTATGCTCAAGCAACAGCGGATGGAGGACAGGGAAGTTAGACCCTTCTACATTCAGCAGTATGCCAAGGCAAGTCCCCAAGCAAGTGACGACGATTCGTTCTTGATAATGGACAAGGTGAGGGAGTTCCTAAACAGTGACCAGAAAGTGCTACTCGTCCAAGGTGATTCAGGAGCAGGCAAATCGACATTCAACCTCACTTTGGAGCACAAGCTGTGGAAAGAGTATTCAAAGGACCATCGGATTCCATTATTTATCTACCTGCCAGCTATCAATGACCCATCCAAAGATATGGTCACAAAACAGCTGCAAATACATGGTTTCACCAAGAAACAGATCAAAGAGTTGAAGAAGAATCGGGCATTCATCTTGATCTGTGATGGATATGATGAGATTACGCTGCCCGGCAACCTTTATTTCACCAACCGCCTCAACCAGTCTGGCGAATGGAAGTGTCAGATGGTGATTAGTTGTCGCAGCGAGTACCTTGGGATAGACTATCGAGATCGGTTCCAGCCTATGGGCTGCAACCACCAAGCAGATACTGGTTTGTTCCAAGAGGCTGTGATTATACCATTCTCTGAGGATCAGATTGATGAGTACATCAAACAGAATGTCCCAAGCGAAGGCATATTGTGGAGTGTAGAGGACTATCAGTTTGCACTCAAGATGGTCCCTAGTCTACAAGAGCTTGTGAAGAATCCATTCATACTATCGATGGCACTAGAAGTGCTGCCTCAAATGATAAACCCACATCAAGACATCTCTGCAACAAAGTTCAAGCGCATCACACTGTATGACCAGTTCATTGAGTCGTGGCTCAAACGAGGAGAGAAACGACTAATCGAGGCACCGCCAAGCGATAGCTCAGATAAGGAGATGTTCCAAATACTGTGCGATGAGGGGTTTTCACGAAATGGGATTAAGTACTTGACAGAACTGGCCGTGGCAATCTACAAGCATCAAAATGGCAACCCAGTGGTAGAGTATCCATGTAAGCGCAAAGAAGCATGGAAGAGAGAGTACTTTAGCCGAGGAAGCAAGAAACACCTCCTTCGAGAAGCATCACCTCTGAGCCGTACAGGCAATCAGTATCGGTTTGTGCATCGGTCTATTCTGGAGTACTGTGTGGTACGAGCGATGTTCGAGCCACAGAAAAAGGCAAATGCAGTTGCAAGTGATACAGTAGCAGCAACAGCACTGAAATGTCGCCGACAAAGTGTCAGCTCTGTATTCAGCTTTGAAGTGGAAGGGAGTAAAGCGGATGGAGGTGAGCTAGATCCAGCCAAGGCAGATGAGACCTCACCTTTAGTGTGGAGGAGCTTTGTGGATGAGCCATCGATCCTTGAGTTCCTGAAAGAGCGTGTTGAGATTGAACCAAAGTTCAAGCAGCAGCTGTATGAGTATGTTGAGCTATCGAAGAGCGACAAGAGATGGCGGATAGCAGCAGCGAATGCAATGACGATACTGGTACGAGCAAGAGAGTCATTCAGCGAAGCAGACTTGCAAGGCATCCAGATCCCCGGAGCTGACATTAGTCATGGTATATTCGATAGTGCTCAACTACAAGGGGCAGATTTGAGGAATGTCAATCTTCGCGGCTGTTATCTTCGAGGAGCAGGCTTGGAGGGAGCAAAGATGGCAGGTGTACAATTTGGAGGATGGCCATCCCTTAAAGAAGAGGGAGAAATATATAAGGGAATATATTCGCCTAATGGCAAGGCTTTTGCTGCAGCTACGTACAATCGTGATTCCAAAAAGATGCATGTCAGCATCTATGATACGTTCACGTGGGCGAAGCGTATGACTTTGAGGGACGTGCACACATACAACTTCACCTACTCTCCAGACAGTCGCCATATTGCCATTGGGGATAACAATACAGTTTCTGTATTTGATGCAACATCAGGGGCAGTGGTCCGTACATTGAATGGTCCTGCAGTTGATGTTTATCATGTGGTATACTCGCCAAATGGCAACTATCTCGCCTCAGGTAGCAAGGATGGGTCAGTGCATATATGGAGCACCGACTCTGGCGCACTCCAGCATTCATTAAAGGATTACGTTGGCAAAGTGGCAAGCATGGCCTATTCACCTGATGGGAAGCAGCTTGCTGCTGCTGGAAACTCAATTGATGAAAAATGGACGATGCGGCTGTGGGATGCGGCATCAGGGGGGCTGGTGTCGACGGCCCAGGGCGATGGTTACAAAATCAACCAGATCGTATATTCACCTAACAGTCAGGAGATCATAACTTGTTTTAGCATCGGCCCCTTGAATGTATGGGATGCTGGGTCTGGTCAGCGAAAGGGGAGCTTGAAAGATGGGAGCCATATTTTCGATCCCGACGGTGTTCAATATTCCCCTGACGGAAAGCATGCCGCTTCGTTCTCTAATACGATAGCATATCAGTGGGATATGCAAACAAGAAAAGTCATCCATACTTTTGCAGGCCATACCGCCGTGATCCAAGATCTGCAATATTCACCAAAAGGAAAACAGATAGTCACTAGTTCTCTCGACCGTACATTGCGACTTTGGGATGCTAGGTCAGGACAATTGGTCAACATATTCCATGGTCACTCTTGCGATATAATTGATGTAGCGTATTCGCCAAACTCCCATCAGGTTGCGTCATTCGGCAATGATGGGATGATACATCTGTGGGACACACAAGCGAGGCAAACTAGCCACGATTCGTATGGCCACAGGGGCCCCACCAAAGAGTTAAGATTGTCGCCAGATGGAAAACGCATCTCCTCATGCGGCCTTGGTGATGAAGCGCGTGTGTGGGATAGTCAATCAGGGCAATGTATCTATGTTCTACGAAGGCAAACATACGATGTCAAGTACCACCCTGGTGGTCAATTGTTAGCCTCGTCTGACCCTTACCTTGGCCATTGTATTTACTTATGGAACACTGAATCAGGCCAAATTACTGACACTTTGCGTCCGATCTATCGAGGCCCGGCTATCCTGGTCTTTGATACTATCCTGGTCTTTGATATTTCACCAATTGGCCTCCATATTGCCTGTGGCCATGAAAATGGCAATGTGAGTGTGTGGGACTTGATAACAAAAAAACCCACTACTCTGCCGGGGCACGATAAAGACCCCGAACGTGTGTTATTCTCGCCTGATGGTGCCCAGGTTGCTTCTTACTATAGCGATGGAAGAATCATAGTCTGGAAAATGCACACCTGGGGGATTCTGTATGACTTTGAGGGCACCTCCTTTATGGCATATTCACCTGACAGTCGGAAGATAGCATTTATCCAGGACAAAAATAAGCTGCAAGTACGGAGCGCAGAAACGGGCGAGCTACTGCACGAAACAAACTTCGATGGTTCTCAAGAGCACATAACATTTTCACCATCCAGCGAACTGACAGTTGTTGGAAGTGGAAATGGGTCAATTAGTATAGTGGACACTGAATCAGGAGCCGTATTGCGTACGCTTAAAGAACACACCGGGGGTATAAACACCATATCCTATTCATGCGATGGGCAGTACATTGCCTCAAGCAGTAAAGACATGACTGTGCGGCTGTGGGATCCAGATTCAGGTCAGTGCTTGGCTGTTATCCCATTCGCTAGCGATCCTAGGGCCCTTGCATGGGCTATTTCTGAAGAACACTGCTCCTTGGTGACCGGACATTTTGATGGTGGTATTCGGATGTGGAGGATTGTCAAGAGTGGGAATAGCCAATGTCGTGTCCGCTTGAAGTGGACCACGAGACACTCGCCTCTTAATGCCGTTGGTGCAAGAATTCGAGGCGTGATCGGCTTGAGTGAAGCCAACAGGAAGTTTTTGGATCAACATGGATCTGTCAGTGATCCAGAACAGTGTCGGACTCCCTAGGGAGCAAGCCATGAGGCCAAGGCGGTGGTATCTACGCTATCCAAGCTCAAATTAGCGAGGAGCGATGCTTTGGATACGAAACCGAAGAGGGATGATTTCAGGGAGTGAAGTAATCAAAGGATATTGATTTACTTGTAGCAGATGTAGTAAATGCAACGAGTTCATTATGAGGTCGCGCACTTTATTCTAAGTGATTCTTATGCACGATAGTATCAATAGAACTGAGCAGCACCATAATGGGGAAGAGTATACATGTCGATCCGATCCAGCGGAGAGCGAGAGAACCTCTTATCCTTCCATTGTACTATATTTCATTTCATTTTTTATAATAAAAACCATCATAAGTATCCAGTAATAAGCTCTGTGTTCCCTCTGGCATAATCAAGGATATAGTTTCTGGTTCAGCGTTTTATAACTACTATACATTTATATATACGTGCCAGGCTATATCAGAGAGCATTTCTAATCAGTTCCTGAATTTCTGGCGTCCTATTTTATCCTGCGCTATTTAATATTTCACCAATCCAAAACGCGTGTCAATAATTTTATAGATCTTTTTTGTTGCATCAATTCCTTTCAAATTACTTTCCATTCCACTCATTACAAATGATGCAGCACACAGGATTCCTTGCAAGGACAGTTGTAGCCTCGGCCCGTCGTCATGTCATACAAAAACAACAGAAACAGATTTGGCAATGGACCGGGATCAACTTGACTCGCCCAGACTTGATTTGGCCTCGTTCATTTAGCTCCTCAACCGCTGCAGTAACACCAACACCCGTCACCATATCCAAGCACGAAACCTCTCCAGAAGTCGCAATTGTTACCTTGCACCAGAGTGCTTTTAATCATGATACTGCCAGACAATTGATCAAGGTAAGATTATAGTAGGCGTACCACTTCATAAAACACACATTGTATCGTTTTTTTTTTTTTTTTTTTTTTTTTTTTAATGTGTATATTTTATTTATTTCCCGTCTCTCTGCGGAGCAAAAATACTGAATGTCCTTTATCTTTTTTTTACGATTACAATTTAGGAATGGGAAACTATGGAGCAAGATCCATCAATTCGTGCAGCGATGCTTAAGAGCGATCTCAAATCAATTTTCTGTGCTGGTATTGACTTCAAAGAGTTCTTGAAAGGGCCTGAGAGGTATGCAGTACATTAACTCATTCATATATGCCTTTTGACGACGATGTGAAAGAGATTCTAATATCAAATCTCTTGATTTGTTACATATTCTATAATGGATAATAATAATAATAATAATAATAATAATAATAGTTTCAGTAACTACTGGCGTACAGTCCGGAAAGTGTTTGAGGTGATCTACAGCTCCAGACTCAATACTGCAGCCTCGATGCATGGTCACAGTTTAGGGCTCGGTTGTGTCTTGGCGATGGCCTGTCAAGATCGGTTCATGATGGGTTCGGTCCCTAAACCAGGCACCATCGGTTTGAATGAGGTCTCTGTCGGTGTTCCAGTACCCTATTGGTTAGTCGAGCTCTTCGGTGCCATCACAAGTCGTCGTCATGCAGAACGATTGTTACCATTAGGTCGGATCCTCTCTGTTCAAGAGGCTCATTCCATTGGATTGCTAGACAAGATTGATTTCAAAAGTCAGGAAGAGATGGATGATTTCGTAGTTCGGTATTTGGTAGGACGATCCAAGGCCCCTCCAAGGGCTCAGGCTGAAACCATGAGGGTGATTCGATTGGATTTCTTGAAACTCTTTAGAGCATCGGAAGAAGAGGATGTGAAGACAATCACTCGGTATGTGATTGAAGAAGAGGCACAGGCAATCTTGAAAGAACAACTTGCAAGGTTGGCTAACAAAAAGAAATAAAATATATATTATATATATTTATGGACAACATCAATATGTACACAACTATTTCATTGTATATATACATAAAATATACTGTATTTTGGTGCCTTGTCTGATTAAAAAGTCGTGTAACAAGTGCTGTTTGAAGAATGTTGCTCCATTGGGAACAATGCACAAGATTTGACAGTTGATCCAAGTGAGTGAGCACAAAAACTAAAATGAGTCACAAACAAATGCATCCTGCACGATTATGAACCGGGACAATCAGAACCGGAAATTTTATATTACAAAAAAAAAAAAACAATCATGATCGACACAGCGAAAAAAATGGGAGGGAGATGAGTAAAAAAAAAAAAAAAATGGGCAGGTCTCCCTTGTTTAATCTACAACTTTGATCCTCCCAATTCCTTGGCGAGGGTACGACTTCTGGCATCGGCAGCAGTGACACCCTTTTGGACCAAATCCCGGAATCCACCGGCCTCAAAAGCCTTGATGGCTGCATCGGTTGTACCCTGAGGCGATGTGACCTTGACCCGCAAGGTCTTGAGATCGTCCTCACTGAGCTGAGCCATCTTTGCAGCACCCAAACAAGTTTGAATCGTCAAAGCCTTGGCAGTCTCACGATCCATTCCCAGAGCTACACCGGCTTCCTCCATGGCCTCCATCATCAAAAAGAAATATGCGGGTCCAGATCCAGAGATCCCGGTCACGGTGTCGATCAAGGATTCGGATTCGACCCAGGAAACTTGCTTCGACACAGCTCCCATCAACGATTCCGCAACCCGACGATGTTCTACAGTCGCATCAGCCGTTGCATACATCCCTGCTGCACCCTCGAGGACCAATGCGGGGGTATTGGGCATGACTCTAATGACTGGAGGAAGCTGTTTCTTTGTATTTTTGTATCCTGATTCTTCTGTTACGGTTGCGTCTGAAGTTGCTCCAGATGATGATGAGCCCTCAGCCATGAATCGTGCGATCGCACTTGTCTCGATACCAGCAGCGATTGAGATGACCAAAGGCTGACGAGCCAACAATGCGGGGGCGATGTCCACGACTACTGATCGAAGGATCTGGGGCTTCACTGCCAAGATGACGACCTCTGCAGGAGCGAAATCGGCAGAAGCGGTTGTAGGGTTGACCTGAATGGATCCTTCCTTGATCAGATCAGCAGTTGCTTTAGTTGATTGAGAACCGGTGACAGCCAATCTGTTGGCTTGAGGACCTGAAAGGGTTTGGAGACCAGGGTATTTGGTCTGGAGGAATTCACACCGAGCTTGGATTGGCTCTGTGACCACACATTGAGAGAGAGGGTATCCACAGGCGAGAAGACCGCCCAAGATGGCTTCAGCCATGTTGCCTCCTCCGATGAAAGCGAGTCTTGCTTGATGTTGTTCTTGTTGAGTCATTGTTGGATATATAAGATGTCGCTGTCGTTCTAGTAATTGATTGATTTGCTGCTCAAGCTGTTTATCACCTCTATAATATTGTTTTATATGGGTATCTCTATGTGCTTATATCTGTGGTGGATGTGTGATCGATTGTTGAGAAGAAGAAGGATAAGGAAAGAAGAAGGAAAAGAAGAAAGAAAAAAGAAAGAAAACAAGAGAAGAGTTGTTTTATTCTTCACTGGCATGTACTGTACATGTTACATGTACATGTACATGAACATGAACATGTAATGTCTGAGGGATATGAAGCGAACGTTTAGATAAAACAGATAAAAAAAATCAATCTCTTTGCCTGTTGGCCTCTTTTTTTTGGTTGGTGCAGACAAATGGCTCATTTTTTTTTTTTTTTTTTTTTTCTAGGGATATGACTCGACTCATCTTTCAGTCATCTACAGACAACTGATATACAGCAGGGTACATGGATGTATATCGCAAGAAAAAGGTAAAGAACGAAGAACGCTTCCTGTCAGCTATTTGACAAAGCTAGGCATCGTTTCTGACAAACAATATGATATTCCTATATCCTTTTTATTTTTTTTTTTCGATGTATTGGGACCAAGCTGGGCTGGATCAAACAGCAAATAATCAATTGTCGTTATATCCATCCGTTATAACCCTGCAACATGACGTTTTTTTTTCAACCCCTTGTTGGTATTCGCCATGTACTATTTCAACCTCTTTTAATCCCACAAAAAAAACACTCATTTCCTTCATTTCCTCTCTACATCTCTCGGATAATAGACCAATGCAATGGTAATATAACGCTTACCTGCAAAAACTTTTAGCTCTTGCAACCTTAATACATAGACTAAACAAGGAACATGATTCAAATAAAGCATGGACAAACAACATGATCTCTCTTTTTTTTTAATGAACATGGAAAAAAGCAAGACTAATGTCCTCATTCTCATTAATGTCTTCTTTTTCTTTTTAGTTGCCTTTATCCCTGTTGAACACCTCTCAGACCCATCCTATAGTAAGCAGAGACAATATACAAGAACGCTGGAAGCTGTTTTATTTTTTTATTTTTTTCACCTGGAACGAAAAAAAAAAAAAAAAAAAAAAAAAAAAAAAACAACAATGGAAGAGATCTTGACGCGATCTATATATCTTTTTTTTTTTTTTTTTTTCCTTCTCTAGTTGGTGGAACTGAAGAATGGCGAAACTTTCAATGGCCATTTAGTCAACTGTGATAACTGGATGAACCTGACATTAAGAGAAGTTATCCAGACATCCTCGGTAAGCCGAAGCTGAAATTAAAAAAAAAAAAAAAAAAAGGATAACATATTCTTTACCCAAGGATCAAAGGCGAAAGGAGACACCGACAATTTAAAAGGATTCAGAATATCATCTAAAAGGCAAAATATCAGGATCGAAATAGGAAAAAAAAAAAAAAAAAAAAATACTGGACATTGAACTCATCTGTATGGAAAGAATAAGAATATATATATATGTACATGTATATATCCTCCAAAGGATCAAAGTCAATGCAGAACGACCATCTGGGAAAACGCGAGAAAAAAAAAATAAAAATAAAAAAAAAAAAAAAAAGGCGCTGTAGTTGAGGGCTTGACAAACTCGTCTCGTTGGGATCAGGAGTATTTTTTCTCATCTGCGCTGACAAACGTTTATGAACACTTTTTTTTTTTCTTTGTTTAATAACGTCCCATCTTTATTCCAATTCCTTATGTTTAGGACGGCGATCGCTTTTGGCGTTTGACTGAATGTTATATCAGAGGAAGCACTGTAAGGATTCATCATTTCAGGAAAAAAGGAAAAAAGGGAAAAAAGAATTATATCGCATGGGAGATTTTAAAAAGAATTAAGGATATTGAAATCATATTTTATACATTTTATGATTCTAGATCAAATATCTTCGTGTTCCCGATGAGATCATTGACATGGTCAAGGAAGAAGCCAACAGACAACGTCTGGCCAGTGGACGCAACAGCAATCGTGGAGGTGCAGGACACGCTGGAGGCGATAACCAGCGTGGAGGTCATCATCATGGAGGCAGTGACCGTGGTGGTCGTGGAGGCGGTCGTGGGGGACGTGGCGATTACAAATCTGGTGGTGGACGGGGTGGTTACAACAACGACCGTGGTGGACGTGGAGGTGGTATGAGAGGGCGGGGAAGAGGAGGTGGTCAGGCATAAGGGAAAGGAAGAACAAAGATGAGAAAGAAGAAAAAGAAAAAAGAAAAAAAAGAAAAAGGGAAAAAGAAAAAGAAGAAAAAGAAAAAAAAAATCGCCCATTATTTTTCCCATGTCTTTTGACAAGGGAATATCATTTTTGTTTTTTTTTGTTTTTTTTTTTTTTTAGATGATTGCTATTATTTTTTTTGCAAACGTTCATCAGGATGTTTGGGCAGAGTGTCGTGATATTTGTTTAAGCACACTCTTTATATCTTTTCTTTTCTTTTCTTTTCTTTTCTTTTTCTTTTCTTTTTCTTTTTCTTTCTTTTCTCTTCTTTCTTTTCTTTCCTTTTCTTTCCTTTTCTTTATTCCCTTTGATTGTACTTTACTGTACATGTACAAATAAAAAAAAAAAAAAATAAAAAAAATAAAAAATAAAAAAACTATAAATACAAACAGTCAATCAAGGACAAACGCCTTTCTTGTCCATTCGTCTATTCAACAATTCGTTTATTCTTTTTTAATCTTTCCAAATCTTCCAGATGGCAAGATTAGGTCGTTGGAACTTTGGATCCAAATAAACAGCATCTGGGTCCTCAACAGAGGATGAAGATGATACATCTAGACAAAGTTTCTTTCGTTGTAGCCCCAATCGATCGATCGAATCAAATAAAAGCTTGTCACTCCTTGTCGATCGGAACTGATATGCTAGCAGCACAACTGTAGATGAAGATTCATGGCTCCATGATGTTTGTTGCTGGTGATGTTGCTTTTGTGTATAGTCCATGTTCCCATCAACCATATTACTATCGTCTCTCCTATCTCTAGATGCCTGCAACAAATCACTCAATGTTTCCACTAATGCTGGAATCAAGTAATCAACCCATATCACATCGGATGCTAAAATATAGTCTAATCGTGGTCGTGATTGTTTCTGCAGCGTTTTCTCTTCATTCTCTGTTCCTTGTCTTTGTTCTGGTCCTGGTTCAGCAGGCGTTGTTCTCGTTGTCGTTGCTGTAGTTGGTACGAGTAAAGCATTCCAGATGTAATCCAGAGCCTGTGTACGATTCGTCCAATCAAGTGCCGTGACTTGAACTTGTGAAGGTGAGAACCCATTCAGTTGAACATTCTTTTGAAGGTCTGGAAGGGCTGAATCCACATCAGTAATAACCACTTGCTCTGTACCCAATGCCGCAGCACTAAATGATACAATGCCCTGTCCTGCGCCCTAAAAAGGAAACAATAAAAACGCGTGATCGTTAGTGTCCTATTACCTTCGCTTTCAATTAAAAAAATAAAATAAAATAAAATAAAATAAAATCCAATTCTGCAGATCAATTTTATAAAGAAATACCAGTTCCAACACTCGTTTGCCGGACCAGAACCCTGGATACCGATCTGAAAGAGCTTCCAGATACTTGCTAAGAATAATACTCTATTAATTTTTTTTTTTATTATTTTTTTTATTAGTAGATACAGGCTTCACTAATTGACAAGATTAAAATATAAAAAAAATAAAAAAATAACACTTTACTTACACAATCCCAAACTGATTTTGCAGTGCCAGCAGTATGTGACAGTATCTCCTCTTGTTTATTTAATTGTTCTTTTTGGTCTTGGGCTTGGGCTTGATCTTGAGCTTGGGAATTCTTTAGAGAGGCCAGAGTATCACGCTCTTGTTCAACTTGGTGAACCCGGTCAATATACTCACAGATGAGGGCAAGCTCTTCTGGTGATTCTTCGTATGGCGGACCGGATGGGTCGTGGACACGGTCAATATAAGCAACAATAGAAGCGATCTCATTGTCTGTTTCTTCTTGCTTATCTTGTTTATCCTGCTTATCCTGCTTATCATGCTTATCCTGCTTATCTTGCTTATCTTGCTTATCAAGGAGCACTATACGTCGTCCATGAATTATGAACGGCTCCCCTGTAGTTACAGTTGCTGACGTCGATGATGGTGGTAATGAAGATGTCCACACAGCCTGTGGCATATCTGCTGCCATCACTCTGGATGGCGAAAAGTCATAACCGGAGAACTTGGGCCCTTCAATCATCAACAACGGACGGTTTATCTCCATTTTATATATCAATATATAACTTTGTATCCTCCTCAATCTTATTAAAAATAGTTTCTACTATTGTCCAAAGAAAAAGGAAAGTGAGAGGAAAAGTTTGTTTGGCAAAGAAGGAATGAGAAAAAAAAAAAAGAATGGTAGAATGGGCAACGCTTATTCTTTTCCCACACGTTTGTGAACGTGACTTGGAATTTGGGTGTTGGCAAGTTGGCAAAGCGCGTCAAGGCGTCCAGTGACATTTTTCTCTTTTTTTTTACAAATACATGTTTTTTGTTTTAATTTTTTTTTTTTTTTGTATCTTTGGAGAAAGATATTTACAAAAAAAAAAAGAAAGAAAGAGAGAGATATAAAAGAAAAAAGGCGAGTTATTAAACACAACGCGATAATCTATGAAAAAAACTATTTACAAAAACTAATAATATTATAAGAAGAACCAAAAATAAAAGAACCAAGGTGTTCAACTGGCCCTAGTGCTGACCAAACGTGTCTTGTGGAGCATAGTGGTTCATGAGGCCGGCTGCTGAACCTGTTGGCACCCCAGAAGTCCCTGTTACAGATTGAACAGTTGATATATTAGAGCTAGATTGATCCTCTCCATCAAACAAGTTCTGAACCCAGACAAAATCCTCACCCAAAGCATCCCGCATATTAAAGTCCTGGAAAAGGTCCGACTCGCTGGCTCCAGGGTTCAGATTGACCTTGGGAATGGCATAGTAAAGCCCCACTTCGCGACCCTCCTCTTTCACAGTCGTGACCACCAATGGTGCTGGATCACGGCCCTCAGTCGCGAGTGGGGATTCCTCGTTTCCCTGGTTGATCTGGTTGAGATTGGTCAGAGCAGGGGAGGCTCCCGACACTGAGATAGAACTCCCTGTGTTATTGGAGAGCTCCTGGTGATGAAAGGAAGGCTGCTGAAGCTGTTGTTGTTGCTGTTGTTGAGATGGTTGGCCCATCGTCAAAGTCTGATCAAATAAACTAGGAAGATTCTGTGCACTTAAATTGTTGCTAAGCATCCCAAAGTTGGTGTTCAGAGAGAGAGACAACTCCAGCGGGCTGGGAGGTTGAGGACTACCTTGGCTTTGGATAGGGCTTGGAGCTAAAGGACTTGGGATTGGGCTTGGGTTGCGGTAACTACCCATTTGTTGTTGCTGATGCTGCTGCTGTTGCTGAGGTAGCTGAGCTTGGGGCTGATGAAAAAAAGCTGCCTGGGGATAAGGCGATTGCTGAGCATAAGGATGATACTGGGATGCCTGCTGGTAAGGATTCGAGACCTGCTGTTGCTGCTGCTGCTGAACCTGTGGCTGTTGTGGCTGGTAAATGCTACTATAGGGATCCATAGCAGAGATTAATGCAGCTGTAGGTGCAGAAGTCATATTTCCAGACAGGCGTCTCTGATCAAAATTCATAGAATTAATGACGTTGACGCCTACAGCCGAAGAAGGATCGATGGGCGAGAGCGCATTAGGGCTAGGTAAGGGGCTTACACGGCCCACGGGCGAGTGAGATTGCCGACCAGTAGGGGCACGAGGACTGTGTGACCGAGGTGAGGGGCGACCACGATCTTCAGAGTTGTTTCTTTGGTGACTGGCATAAGGATGAGCACGATATGACTGCTGCTGTTGCTGATGGACGGATGGCTGCACGGCCTGGTATGATTGCTGAGGATCGTATGGCGACATGATGTTGTAGTTGGTCGAGACTTGGATAGGTGCTGTCATAGGGCTGGTAAAGCTGCTACTACTGTATGGCGATACCGGTTGTGCTGGTGACTATTAGACATGAATCCGTAAAAGAGTAGAGGAGAGGAGAGTTAGCACAGGTATTGATATTTCCAATGGCATTCATAGCATACTAGGACTTGAAGGTAACTTACATAGACTGGAAGCCCTTGTGAAAATGGATCTGTAGGGTTAATGGCATCGTGATCACGAGGGATGCCTAAAATCTATTTTACGTTCAAAATGAATGAAGCGTTAAAAAAAATTTTTTTTTAAAGCATATTCACATTAGCTTTTTTTTTTTTTTTTTCAATACATACCTCTTCTGCAAGCATAGATTTGATCCTATTGTTGTAGACCAACAGATTTGGCTGCTTCTGGATAAATTCAAACAATGCTTGGTCCACAAGGTTGTCCATATCACAGACAATTGGGATCTCGATTGTCTTGAACTGAACTTCCTTCTTGCGGCCTCCCATGGCCTGGATGACCTTGGCTCTACATTGGTGACGTCCGACGCAATCTGCAATATGGTAAAGATGGACCGTAGGCGTAAAAGTGCAGGGACGGTTGTCCTTTGCACAGCGCTTGCATTTTTCGCCCAAGTCGGCATCTTGACGAACCTTGTCGCATGTCTTTCTGTTTAGGAAGCAGTGGTCGCAACTCTTTCGGTTTATGGCAGCTGGACTGGCTAAACTGACGGTGCTGTCGGCATGGAACTCAAAGACCTGCAATGGCATGGCTTGAGAGTTGAATTATATATATATATTCTTTAACAAAATTGAAGAAGCAAAAAAGAAATAGGGAATAAACTGACGCCAGACAAATGTGGCTACAGCAGGTGGGAAGAAGTTATGAAGAAGAGGAAAGAGAAATTTTTTTAAAAAAAAAAAAAAAAAAAAAAAAAAAAAAGATGTGGTGGCAAAAAAAAAAAAAAAAAGCGGGCGGTGCTTCTCCTTTTAATCAAAAAAGAAAAATGGTGTTGGGGAGCAAAAGAAACCGGGTATGTGTGAGAGCAATTAGAGGAGAGAGGATGGCTGAGCCTGAAATTGGACTTTTGGAAATCTAAAAAGAAGAAAAGAAAGAGAGCATGCACACCCCCGGATGTGTGGTTGCACAGAGTCAAGGGAGACGGGATAAAAAAAAGAGCAAAGGAAAGAGAAAAAGGGAAACCGGAAGAGAGAAAAAGAAAAACAAATGTACAACAAACAGAGGTATGTGGATGACAATACAAAATACACAATGATCACAATCAAAGAAGGAGGTCAAAGAAACAGCCCTCACTGGAATATGTCTCGGGTGACGTGTTTCTTTTGCAAAAGTGCAAATGATGCTTTAAAGGGTTTAAAGGTTAAGGAATAATAAAGGAAATACACAGGGCCGTTCCAATAGAGAGGAACCGGTTTCACACGCAACAAAAAAAAAAAAAAAAAAAGAGCGTGATATCCGAGAGAAGGAGAGCACACGGTGGTAACCGACGGATAGGTCCAGGCACGGCACCTGTGAGTTGGCAGTAAATAGCGTGTCAATGAAGCGTGTCTAGTTGGTGGCGTAATAGGCTTTCTTTTCTTTGTGAAAAAGTAAAGAGACTGCGAGAAGAATAAATAAATAAAAAACAAACAGAGGTGCGATCAGGTGAAAATAACAGGGAATGCAAATCAAACAAAAAAGAAAAAGAGAAGAGAAGAGAAGAGAAGAGAAAGGGATTAGAAAAAGGAAAGGAGGAATGGATGGAGGAAGCGAATGGACAGATGGAGGGAATGAGGAAAGAGAGGGAGAGGGAGAGAGAGAGAGAGAAAGAATGAGGAGGAAGAAGAAAAAGAAAAGAAAAAAGACTGATAGTTTAACAATGGATACAAAGAGTGGTTGTTAGTGCTGTAATGAAACAAGAAAAGAAAAGAAAAAAGAGTGTGAAAAAAGAGTGCGGAGTTGAGGTATTTAAGCATTTTGGAGGGTATTCTGTCCAATTCAATCTTTAAGAACTAAAGTCAATTGGCATTACAATTCATCAACTGACAACTTAATTTATTTAACTTATCTGTCGTTCTATCCGTCTCTCTCTCTCTTCTCCCCACGAGGCATTTATCCATTACAGCCTGCGGTGCTCACGGTCGACAGACTGACATGCATGCATACACACAACCAGACAAGCAGACAGATAGATAGGAGAAGGAGAAGGACAGGTAGGTAGACAGAGAATTGAAAATACTTTTTCCATTCATTCATCTCATACTCCATTGTTAAAGTAAAAAGATGCAGACTGTTGGGATCATGAATAGAAGAAATGCGTAGAATGATAATTGATCGAGCGTACCTCCTTCTTATGATCCTCCGTATTCCTCATTCACCCCGAGTTCTCTCCAATATCGATTCACTACTTTATTCTCTTTGTCAATAAGAATCACCTACATAGTCTTTCTCCTTCCTCTTTTTTTATTTTTTGCTTCTTCATGAAACGGATGGCACAACAACTGCACAGCTCCTCTCCCATAAATGGACTGTGATCCGAAGGTGGATGTAACCGAGTTCATGTGTATATACACAGTGTATTCATATTTAAAGTATGACTCTGCCGCAGCTCTTCTTCCGCGGCTTGTAAATAAATACATGTTAATGGACTTTTTTTTTTTTTTTTTTTTTTTCTTTTGTTCAATAAAGTTGAATGTTACTGCGTCATTTTGAACTTAGCCCCCCCTCCACCGAAATGAATCTTGGTGTGCCACATGTATTCTCAATTTTTATTTTTCCATTAATACATCTATACCTCGTCTCATATCTGTCAGAAGAGTCTTGGATCGCAGGAAAGCTGTGGCGACTGAGCAAGTGTTTTCATCTCAAGCATCGCTTCGCCATTTTCTATTAAACACGACAACTATACACCCTTTGTCAAAAAAGGGGTTTTTTTTTTTTTTTTTTTTTTTTTTTTTTTTTTAAAGCAGATAATAATATAAAAGAAGGACCAAGGTAAAAAAAAAATAAAAAAAACTCAATATAGATTCAACACGCCGCGCTATTGTGTCGCGTTTCATAGAGTCGATCTGGTGAAGATCCAGTTTTAAAAAAAGAATCTGACAAAAAAAAAGAGAATAAAATAGAATTATAGATTACACAAATAACGATTTTTTGGCTACACAAAAAAAAAAAAAAAAAAAGGCCTTGTACATGGACAGAAAGTAAAGAAAAAAAAAAAAAAGACTCAAATAAGGTCAAATAGATTCGTACGTGTCCCTGCATCATGACTGGCTCGGGGAGGTAGCGATAGAGGCCAATTGGCAGTTCGGCGATGAGCACAGGGACCAGCTGTATACCAACATCTGGTCCATCGATCTAAAATAAAGATGCGAAAGGATCACATCCTTAATGTTCTTGATACGTTAGCGTGTTAGATAAAAAAAAAAAAAAAAAAAAAAAAAAAAAAAAAAAAAATATTACAGAGCTTCCCTTGCTCGCATGGTATGGGCACAAACCAACAGAGAATGAACGATTGTGCATGAATAGAACTGCAAGAGACGAGCAACGGCAGTGAATGAACGGGATAGGATGCATCATTTGTGGGCGGTGCAAAATTTAAAAATCGATTTTCGTTTTGAGTTTGGGTCATGCTTGAATTTATTTATTTATTTTTTTTTTTTTTTTAGCAATTTGTCACTCTCAATGCTTAATGTTTGTTGGATGCGTGGGATGTGTGTGGGATGTGTTTGTGGGATGCTCCCGATGAGAAAAAGAAAAAAAGAAATTCGTTATTTTGTGCAACTCATTAAAATGGCCAAATGGAGAATTAAAGCTCGATCATGTCCATTGGATCTGGCATGCTTCCTTTCAAAGGAAATCCATTTGCCCAAACAAACTCCTCTTTTCAACTTTGTTGGCGAATCAAATCGCCATGGCCATGACCCTGGAATTTTTTTTATTTTTTATTTTTTTTTTTTTTTTTGCTGTTGCGTTATTGCTGTTGTGGTCAATGGACCAGAAATTATAGCCATTCAAACCGTTTTTCTTTTGTCACAAGCCCTTGCATCCGCTCTCTTGCTCATTCACCATCGCCACCACATTCAGAAAAAAAGAAATGACATATCCTTTTCTCATCCTTCTTCTTTTGTTTCTATTGAGGCATTTGATAACAATCCGTCATTTGGTCATGAGAACTTACATTCCATCATTTTATTGTTCCTTTTTTTTCTTTCTTGTCATCGTTACTCATTACTAATCTTCATTCGTATCCTTCTAGGTTCATAAACTTGGTCGAACAGGTCGATTCTTGACTGTAGAAGCCCTCCTCCCCCCCCCCCCCCCTTTCCAATTGTTGTTGCAAATCTGCATGCACACTCAACATTTATTTTTTTAATGTTATTTGTTTTAATGTTCCCTGCTTTTTTTTTTTTTTTTTTATCAATCTTGGATCCTTCCGGTTATCCTATTCTTTGCCCTTTTTCTTTGAATGTCGGTTTACAATTCCCCGTGATAATAACATTAACAAGAAAAATAAAAGGTTTATTTTTTTTTACTTTTTTATTTTTATTTTTATTTTTTTTTTGTGGCCACGTTCAATCTATTCTACTCTTGTGTAATCCTCAAGTTTATTTTTGTCCGCATTTTCATTCTCTAACCCTTTCACTCCTTCTATTTCATCGATTTGTTCAAGGGCCGACAGCCAGCTTTCTTTTCTTTTCTTTTCTTTATTTTTTTTTTTTTCTATCTGTCTGCAGATCGCTTCAAGTGTGGTCCTCTGCATCATTAATGCTAGTTAGCTTCGCCTCTCCCCTTCCCTCCCCACTCGCGCCTCCTCCTTCTTTTCTCATGTTTTCGCCGCCACTATTTCTAGTTTGATTGAATCGCTAATAATGTGTCAGATATTTTCACCATGACAAATAAAAAAAAAAAAGAGAAACAGCAAAGCAAAGAGAGAGAGAGAGAGGGGAGGGATAAAACAAGGTGGGAAGAGAGAGCCCTATAGAACATGAAACCAATGGACCCTAGATGACGCGACAAAGCATACTAAAATGTATAAATGTCAAGCTTAATTTACAATAGGAATATTCCATACTTTCAGGTCGCATAAAGATATATTTTTATATACATTTCATAAAAACCATTGGCTCGTAAAAAACTGCGCAAAACGCATTGAGTCTCAAATTGATTGTGCACGTTTCTTGACAAAGATTTTTATATGTTTTGTTCTGCTCATTGGTAAAGAAAAAGAAAAATAAGAATTGAATAAGACATTGCCATTCTTTTTTACGAATGACTTGTAGTTCCTAGGCCGTAGACTTGCTTTGACTTTTTTTTTTTTTTTTTTTTTTTTTTTGATGAGATGATGGATAACATCTCCACAAAATAGAAAGATTCCTTTGTTCCTTGAAGAAAAAAAAAAAAAAAAAAAAAAAAAATCCCTCAATTCCTGAGCAATGCATTCTAATTTGCTGGTTGCATTCTCCAATAGAATATGGCGAAGAGCAAGGATTGGTTGGCTATCCATCCATTAACCTTTTTAACTTTCTCCGTATCCCTGTCCTTTTGTCCATGCCTTTGTGTTTCTTTCAGGGGGGATCATGGTACCTTCTCTTTACTTGAATAAGATACACAAACGCGTCAATTTTTTTTTTTTTTTTTTTTTTTTTTTTTTTTTCTCAATAGAATTCAAAGAATCTTGGTGGACAGCAGGGGCATGCAAAAAAAAAAAAAAAAAAAAAAAAAAAAAAAAACAAAGTTAATGCAGTATACCACGTTGTTGATTTTGTTTTTTTTTTTTTGTCTTCGCCAAAGGAGACAGTTGTTCACTAAATGCAAATGCAACATAAATGAGCAGAAAAGAACAAGGAATGAAAGAAAGGACCCTAAAAAATAGGTAAATGTATGCAGCATGTATGCATGTGCATGTTTGCATGCTCATTAGAGAAAAGTGAATACAAACAAATGTGTCTGCTGACCATCATCTGTTTAGAATAACACATTTATAACTGACACGCCAAATCCCTCGCCTCTCTCCTGACTGGTGGCGTAGTAGGATCATTGGCCAAAACCCCCCCATTCAGCCAGTCCTTGTCATGTTCAGTCCAGTTGTACAAAGCTGTGGTAAATGATATAGAGAAGAAATACAAGTCCATTCTGCAATCAAAAGTGTCCCCATCGGCGGGTTGAACGAACAAATTAGGTGAATCAATCTTTGTATACGATGGATTTCAGAAGAAGGACAGCTGCAAAAAAAAAAAAAAAAAAAAAAAAAAGAACAACTACAATCAACAAAGATACTGTCACTATACAAATAAGTAAGCTTCAATATCAATACCATCACCATAACCACATTATATGTACGTACGCATGTCAAAGAAAAAAAAAATAAAAAAAAAAAAGAATCTAGGTTGCCATATGGCCGTTTTTTGAATCTTTCATGCAACAATCAGCAATGTATTTGACCCAAGGGGAGTCTCCTTTTTCTTTTTGATAACGGTATTTTCCTCTGTAGATCCCTTAATTTTCCGAAGATTAGCTGGTTTTTTTTTTTTTTTTAAAAAAAAAAAAAAAAAATATCCCCCTTGGTAGACAGAGACTTCATGACCTATTAAGTCGACACAAAGACAAATGAAATCAGAAAGAAGGAGAAGAAGAAGAAGAAGAAGAAGAAAAAGAAGAAAAAGACTATTCTATTTGTAGAATACACTTGCAATCTTTGTGTGTCATGATCTACCGATAGTCTATACTATGGATAAACCTTCCTGCATTTTGTGCAGTTGTTGTACATGTACATGTTACAAGAATGTGATTGTGTGGAGCAACGTGTAACATGCACATTGCATCGCATGTGTGTGTGTCCCCTGGCTAGAATCCGAAATCGACAAAAAAAAAACATTGAGGTGCACCTCAACGATCCTAAAGATGGAACCCCCCCTCCTCCTCCTCCTCCTCCTCCTCCTCCTCCTCCTCCTCTTCCTTTTTCCTTACTCTTATTCTCTAGTTCCCTTAGTCTAAACACATATGTACAGTACAACAAATGTATTATATTTATATGCAGATGGTCCATCGACTATAGTTTTTACATTGAACGCGTCCGAAATAGGCCAAACGGCAACACTCTTTAACCTTTGATCACCCCTCACTACATTGTGCTTGTTTCTCCTTATCTAACAGATTATATGTCAGATATTCATAGAAGAATCGACTCCATCTCGTATACAGAATACATCCAATCCATGAGTTCAAGGAGGATAAATTTAGTTTTAGTCATGGCTTTTTATCATGTATTCTGTAGAAATAATGCAAGAAACGGGATATTTGCCAAAAGCTCGTAAGATCTACAAAAAATATTACTTTTTTTTTTTTTTTTTTTTTTTTTTTTTTGTTCATTCTTGAACTGGATACATTGCCGTCATTCTTTATTGGTGATCATAGGGGTTGCTTATTCACCAAGTTCGTTACTCTATATCATGTTGTTCATTTTTGACTCGTCAAGGCCGATGCGGGGCAAAGTCCGAGCCGGCAGAAAAAAAATAATTATCCATGCATAATGACGGAATAATAAAGATCGCCGGATTTTGTCAATCATTTCTTTTCATGTTTCGAGAAAGGAACTCAAAGGATGCGCGTGATTATGCTTCCAATTTCTTTTTTTTTTTTTTAAAAAAAAAATAAAAAAAATAAAAAAAAATAAAAAACTACATTTCTGATCAAAGAGAGATATCAATCTCATGATATAGCCGTTTGAGGCTACTAAGCACTTGAGTTGCTCAAAGGCCGCCGAGGAGGGGAAAATAAGACGAAGGGAGAGTACATGTACATGCATATTCCTGAATGATGGGGTAAAAGATTTTTTTTTTTTTTTTTTTTCATTTTTATATTTTACTTAACCTCTGTGCATGAGTAAGTGAAAGAGAAGTGACGATGATTTTAAGGTTTAAAGTTACAGCTGTCATTAGAGACAAGGGGGAGAAGAGAGAAATTAAGTAAAACTATGATCTTGCGCCATCGATTTTTTTTTTTTTTTCCCTTCTCCTTCATTACCATTCCTAGATGACTCCGATCAACGGAATCTCTATCAAGCCGAAAGGACGATCAAAGGAAGAAGAAGAAGAAGAAGAAGAAGAAAACAAAAAAGGCGAAGAAGAGAAAGAGAACAAGGAATGAACTCATGATGCATCCGAAGGTGCAGCACAAAGGTACGATCATTCATTACTCATAGAACTTAGAACTCATCAACTTTGGATTCGCATCGCCCAAGAAACACAAAATCCTCGATCATTTCAGGGGGGAGGGGTGAAGAGGAAGGAAGATCGAAAAACAACAATTGCTGCGGCATTAAATAAGGAATGCCCATCCTCCTCTCATGGCTCTAGCAAGAAAGATGATATAAAGCCTCTTCTTATACACTCATACACTCTCTTTCTTTCTTTCTTTTTTCTTTTTTTTTTTTTTTTTTTTTTTTTTTCCTCGGAGGCTGCTTTTTTTTTTTTTTTTTTTTTTCCTCGGGAGACTGTTTAAACAGTGTGTGATGAAAGATGATACAGTACTTTGCCACCACTTCTTGTTCGTTTTGTTTGATTTTCATTTTCGCGTTTCTTTATTTGTATTCAACTGCACATACTCAAGATAGATGTTTCAATTGCTCTATTGCCAAAGAGAGAAGTAAAAAAAAAAAAAAGGCTCCTGGGAGAGAACGGTTAAGAAAAAAGTGGGCCTTCCGAATAGATTTTTGGTTGATGGGAAAAATAGATAATCTTTTCCATCCTATCCCTGTTTAAGCTTTGTTGCGCCAATGGCCAATGATAATGACAATGATGGTGACAATGACAAATGACAGTGACAATGACATTGATAATGACACAGCCCAGGGCTTTTCATTTCTCCCAAATTTACATTCTTTATTCAGGATATGAACATGATGGCATCAATTTTACTTTCTTTTTTCTCTGATATTGGCAGTGATATTGGTAAACGACATTAACAGCGGTGCTCATTGTCAATACTAGGACTAAGGATCTTTTTTTTTTTTTTTTTTTTTTTTTGCCCCACTTTGTCAAACATGTCAAACATGTCAAACATAGTACAGAAATAGAAAAAAAAAAAAAAAAAAAAACATGTCTGACCAGATGACTTTTTCTAATGTTGACCCCTACTTTTCAACATAAAGTGAGATTCTTTATTTCCTTTCCTTTGCATTACAATCACATCAGAACATCAATAGTAATAATAGCAATGGTAGTAGTAAACGTGCTTTATTTTCATTTAATTTCATTACAAGAGTGAAGAGTAATCAAGGGAGTGGTCATAGAACATATTTTTTTTAAAAAAAAAAAAAAAAAAAAAAAAACATAAAGAAAAAGACTAAGGGTAGCAGAGGGTAAATTGAATCAATAGATTACAAAAAGTCTTTTTTTTTTTCCTTTTGTTCCTTTTTTCCATTTTTTTTTTTTTTTTTTTTTTTGAAATGATGGCATAATGTAATGTAGCAAATATACAAGGACAAGAGTAAAAGGATGAGGTAATGTAAAGGAGGAAGAAGAGAGGATGGAGGATTTACAAAAGGAATTATTCTTGTCATATAAAAAAAAGAAGGGTGATGAAATCATAGGTGTCTCTTTTTATGGGGTCGTTTCAACAGCAATGCCTACAGGACCACGCTTGTAAAGCCGAAGCTCGGTAGAGTACTGACTCTGGTTAACGAGCAATGTGGCAAAACAGGTCAATACAGCCGCACAAGTTGCCACTGCAGCAACTGTACAACGAGATCCTGAGCGGATAATCGCTACACTAGTGGCAAGGATCGACAAGATGACCAAAGGACTATAGGATGACAAGGTATCATGCCTAAAATAGAGTATAGTAAAATATATAAATAAATAAATAAATAAATAAAATCAGTCTCTAATGCATGAATGATAATTAACAAAGTGGCCAGAGCGTATCGCGCGTCTTGCATTTTTTTTTTTTTTTATTTGTTTTTGTTTTTGTTACCTCCAAAAGCTGTTGGTCTTGGCAGTCGTTTGCTGCAGCATTAGAAATCCAAGAAGGCAGCCAAGCCACAGACCCATAATAAAGCCCCGAAGCTGTTGTTTAGAGCGAGCTATTTTAATTTCAAAAGAGACAAAGAGAACAGGATGGATTAGATTTGGTTAGTGCCTGTTTCACGGGTTGTGTGGCATGGCCTGAAAATAGCATGTTCATGTGGTGTATGTGTACATGTGTAAATGCGTATGTGTTGTTGATTATGTGTAGAAAAAGGCAGCTCTTAGTGCACATGATATGTAATACACAAAATATTACGCAGGCATGAAAAAAATAGCAATTTGACTAGCATCAAGATTTAGCACGGATAATGAATTATGGATGATGGAAAAATATGTGATGAAATGGATTGGGTCACTGTTTTTGAATAATGCAACTGCAAGATCTGCAAGGGCCCCCTTTTTTAGTCCATTGAGTAATATTCAATGAGAGTGAAAAAGTCAAGCAAGATCCAAATGTGCATCATTTAGAATCAGAGAGCAATGGCCCCACATGGCATGTCACATCTCACAGACTGTGCAGACAAGTGCACGGAAGTACAGATGTCTGTGGATGTGGTCCATGTCCCATCTCCCTTTTGAACATCTAAGACAAAAGGCTCTGATAAAAATAACGAAAAATAGCAAAGAGACCATGTTCAAGAATACTATAAAAAAAATAAAGGAGAAAGGAAGAACCGAGAAGAAGAAGGTTGGAACATTGGAAGGGGGGTGGGTGACAATGCTGGCATGTTTGGATGTAATACAATCGTCCGCGATGGATCAATCCCGTGAGTTCTGTAACGCCCATTTCATTTTTGTCTTTTTTGTTTTTGTTTTTGTTTTTGTTTTTTTTCTTTTTGGTGTGTGAGAATTGTTTTTTACCTTTGTATGCTTCCCGTCTCTCGTTCTCGAGTTGCTTTTGGAAGGCTTCATTTGGGCCGTTCTCCCACAGCTTCTTGTCTTCGATCAACTGCTTTTGATTCAAATAACTAACAGGTGATTCTACAAGGCTTGGCGAGAATAATTTGAGGTACTGTTTGTTATTGTAGTGAAAGACCTTGATGTTCTGAAGACGCTCTTCAGATGTATCAAGGCTGAGGCTAGGACGAGATCCTGTAGGCCGTCCAACTGGCTTTTCCTGAGCCTGTGGTTGTTGCTGCAGTTGAGGGGGTGGAGTAAACTGCGGTTGCTGCGGTTGTTGCGGTTGTTGCGGCTGTGGCAGGTCTTGTTGTTGTTGTTGTGGAAGGAGTGAGATACGATTGGGGTTAAAAGTAGACAGCTGTTGTTGTCGTTGTCGCTTTTGCTGCAAATGTTTCTGGAACTGAGTCTGTGCCTGAGACTCAAATGGAGAGTCGACAGTGACCAGGTGTGACATGGTTGCGCAGGCGGTGTTCATAATGCGCTCGCTCAAAAGAAGGGGGCAGAAAGAGACACTCTGTTTGTGTGTAAATGTATATGAAAAGACCGAAAGGAAAGACGAAAGAAGAATGTACAGACCAAGAATCAAAGAGTGAGAATGAATGAAGGGTTGAATTAACGAATTAATGAATTAACGAATTAACGAATTAATGACTTAAAGTGTGTATATATATATATATAAAGGAATGAATTAATGAGAATATGAGAATGAGAGGAAAAGAGAAGAGTCTGGTCAGAGTGTAAAGAAGAAAAGAAAAAATCTGTAGAAACTTGTAATCGAATATGGAAAGAAAAAAGATACGACGAAAAGAATGATGCGATGCGACATTAACACAGACCAGGGGGCAAAGGGGCAAGAGGGTCCTTTTTTGCTATGACTATTATGGGCATTTCTTTGTAAATATTACACATGTCCGTATCTTTTTTATTTTTAAAACAAGACACAAGGAGAAAGTATGCAATCATTTTGAGATCAAGGAAGACAGGGTCCAATGTAAAAAACACCGATGCATACAGACTAAGAGTGTTAATCCCTAATAGTGTTAATACAAATTCAAAGGGGGTTCTTCCGCAAGGCACCACACATCTAGACCATACAAGACATGGCCTATTGAGTTTCTTGATACCGACCACCCTGAGTAAATAAAATATAAAAAAATTGACATCAAAATGTCCATAGAGTACTGACGATGATGTACATGAACATGAACAATTCATCCGCACCAACCAGCAACAACCTGCAATTCCAACAACAAATACTTTGTTTTTTACCCGCTGACGAAAGTCATAGCAGGATGATCACCATGTGGTATTCTCTAAGTTTTGTCAAAGAACAAAGCAAAAAAATAAAAAATAAAAAATAAAAAATACGAAAGAGTGTCCGAGGAAAACTTTCGTCTCGGTCTTTTATTTTTGCATATCCTGTACGATAGACACGTTCCTCTAGGCAAAACTAAAAGCGATATAGATTCCGACGCACACCAGGAAAAGAGCAACGGCCGCAGTTAGCAATAAGGATGTCAAACGAGAATCCAACAGACAATCGTCATACTGTCCCATCAGGACGAGGGTGAACAAGAACATTTCGTAGTCACTGGCGCCGAAGAAGAAAGCTCCTACCCTTCCTTTACCAGTTGTTCAATCCTATTCTACCGCCCTTTTGGTTGTTTTCATTTCCTTTTTTTTTTTTTTTTTTTTTATTTTATTTTATTTTTTTTTTCTTTTTTCTAGATCAAATAATTCCAATCATCAAAAAAGCTACACAAAAAACTCATAACACGTAACACATTTACAAAGAAAGTATTCTAATTCTAATGGCACTTGGGTTTTTGGCACGTCCACGCTCCAGAAGGCGATGCGTGGTCCTGGCCACCACTGCTGTGATACTTTGGATGTATTCATCGGCAGAAATGCATACATCCGTCATGGAGTATTTTACACGTCCATCCATATACTCTCAAAGCCTAGATCATCTTCAAAAACCACTCTGTCCTCGGTTCTACAAATACGATCGTCAAAAACTTTTGATGTTGGAGCCTCACGAATGTATTCCACTTGAATCAGAGCACCCTGATTTCTCTGCAGATATCTGTTTCTCACCCTATACTTGTAATGAAGGCCTCGTTCGCGTGAGACGCCGAGATCGCGTAAGTTTTCGTTCATTTGGGACGACAATACCTCTTTCTTTTTTTTATTTTATTTTTTTATTTTTATTTTTTAAAAACATCGATCAGTTGACATCGGTATTATAGATATTTATATTTATTAAATCTCCATTTCTCTTTCTCAGGGCTTATGTAAAGAGGCCAATTTGCGTTATCCAATTTCTGAAAACACAATCCATGACGCGTTCCATCGTCAATTTTCTGGGCCAGACGCTTTCCATGTGGTCTTCAGTGGGTCTGAAAAGTTATCTCCACCAGATTGGTACCACTCATCTCAATGTCTCTATGTCTTTCCCTTTCATATCTCTAATCCCGGGAAACTCTCCTTGGATATCACACATCTGTACAGTAACTTTGATGCAGTGGCTGAGCAGAACAAGGGATGGCCTCTTATGAAGCCTCGAAAAGTCATCTCGAATTTACCACTTGAAATCTGCCGTGGTTGTCCCTCACGGATCGCCTCTCCAAGGTTCCTAGAGCCGACATCAAGATCAAACACTGAAGACCCTTCTGTAGCGGAAGCAGCAGAATATGAGGCTCTTCAAAGTCAAAATTTGAATCAGCCATATCCCCAGGGAGCAGACGTGGCAGCAACTAGCTCTGGAGTAAAGGGGGAGCTGCCTCTATGCTCGCGCAGTATGGCTGTGCAGGGTGCATGGCTGCCCGCACACCCACTGGATAAGCAGAGCTGGCGAAAGGCCAACTATACCTGGACACCTCTTGGATGTACCTATGGCAAACCGCTCCAGAGGAGTTGTCTACAGAACAAGAAGGGTCCATTAAAGATTCTGTTCCAAGGCGACTCACACCTTCGAGTCGCGATGGAGCAATTGGTTCGACGGCTTGATGGCATCACTGAGATTCAAACATCCAGTAATGTGAATACTATTTTTTTATTTTATTTTATTTTTTTTTCGTTTCTCCTTGGCACATGGTAAGGAACAAATAGATATTCATTCGCTCTTGTTTTGTGCGATATGTAGCTTCGGGCTCTGAAAGACGCATAGACAAGACTTTTGAATCCACGACCTTTGCATTTGTTCATGATCCTCTCTTTTCAGAGACGATCAGCGAACCTTCCGACATCCTCGTTGCCAACGTCGGTCAATGGGCCACAGGGACCAACACCTCAGGCAATCCTATGTCCACGGCCCAATACCATGATATGGTCCAAGACCTTGTCGAATCGATCCAACAGCAAGCTCGGGATAGTCAAGACCTTGATGACGAGGATTTTGATGAATCTAATGGAAATAATAGGAGTCGTAATGGGGATGACAATAATGGTGAGCAGGGCGGGATAATAGAAGGAGATGGAGAGGCCGATTATGGAGATGAGGATGATTATGGCGACGAAGATGATTATGACGACGAGGATGGTTATGACGACGAGGATGATTATGATGGGGAATATGGTTACGATGAGGGGGATGATTACGACAAGGAAAGACAACAAGATAGTCAAGATACTCAACATGGTCGTGGCGACGACACTACAGGCGGAAATGACTTTGAATATATTAAGGTTGCCTGGGACGATGAAACCAAAGAAGAGGAGGAGCTATCAAAGTCCTCCAAGAATGGCCATTTCAATACTGGAAATCGGGAGCAGGAACAATATCAGAACCAACGTAACGGTTACAATAATAAGGGTAATAAGCCTGGCCTCGTTCGACAGGGCAAGCACATCCAACTATCTGATCAGAAGGGTGCCGCACAAATCTCCGAGGAGTCCAAAAGGTTCTCTATGAGCCAGAATGAAAAAGCGATCTTGGGTGACGACAACAATCGCGGTGACAAAAGTAAATCGATAAACCAGCGTGCCAAGGACAGCAATTCCAAAGCCGGAGGAGGCACAGGCGATCGACAGAATAATATAAACTATAGTGTCGCTAAGGCTGAAGCGGGAACTAGTCCAAGTAAATCTGATTTCAACAGCGGTTCAAGCGCTAGCAACGGTAAAGATAGTAGAGGCGACAATCGCAATGAGTATGTCCGATCAGGTGATGACCAGAGCAATAATACTGCCAATCCTTCCAACAATCAGTCTTCCAAACGCACTGTGGGTAAAACTGGTAACTCAAGTAGTGCTACTAGCAACAACAAGAGCAACATCAAAAACACGAAAAGAATCCATAATCATTTGGGTCGTCGTTCCCTTGACCCAGATGTGGGCTCTACCAACAACATCGATTTTGATGACACAGCAGACAGCTTTGACACTATTGTCTTCCCCGTATCCAAGACGGCAAATAACGATTATAACAGTCAGAAGGATCCGACTGTGATGATGGTATGGGCCGGTATGGTTGCTTTCCCAGAGACACAACTTACAGATCCATTATTCCAACACGACTGGCGATCTATCTACCGTCTACGATACTGGAACCAGATTGCGGAGGATGTGATGCTTCTGCACAATGTGCCATTTATGGATTTTTTCAGCATGGTAAGTGATTCAAATAAAACGGTAATTCGTACAATAGGATAAGAAATATTAAAAGGGAGTTATTTAATTGTAAAATTTTTTAGACACTTTCCATGTTGGACACCAGTCTAGATCGAAGCCATTACTTTGGCAATGATGGTAAAGTATATATTTCTTTCACTTTTAAAAAGCTGTAGCATGACATTTACGTGATCATTTTTCATTTTCTATAGGTAACACTAATTGTCTTATTTTTTTTTTCTTTTTTTTTTTTTCTATGTATCTCGTAGCTGCTGAGGCGATGTTGGAAGAACTTGCGTTCAAATTAGACCTTTGTGAGGACACAGATTGAAGAGAACGAGGATGAAATCAAGCAGGAAATACTTTTTAAAATCTGATCAGATGAGTGAAAGATAGCATATGTCTATTATATTTAACAGATAATAAAAATAACAACAAAAAAAAAACATCTGATGTAAATACAAGTAGCACGGCTATCAGACACTAACTGATAAGGAAATGATTGAGGAGATGAGCAGTGATAAAAGTATATATATTTTTTATTAAAGGTTGAACTAAAAAAGATTGTCGATGTTTGTTTTCTGTGGAGTGGACAAGAGATAACGACAATCAATAGAACGATTGACAGTGACAGGCTGAGAGCAAATGGCTTCCAAGGCGATAGCATAAAAAAGTTTGATCCAAAGATCATAATGAAATTACAGCGTAATCTACGTGTTCAGTACATGTACATGTACTAGATAGGGATGAAACAGCTTTTTACATACAATGTTTTTTATAGACATTGATCGATAGTCCAAAACACATCGTCTGGGTATTTAAAACACTAAACATAAGCAGGAAAACGTGGACGAGAGAGACTTTTGCAATGCAAGATAGCAGATAAGAAAAATAGGGAGAGAGGCCATGATGAGCAAAATAAACATGCACCGACCTTACCTTCGGTCTTTTTTTTTTTTTTTTTTTTTTTTCCTCTCTTCTTTTCTTTCATTCCTCATTCCTTCAACTTTTTCTCATTCCCTCATTCTTTTCATTTCTTTACTCTTCGTTATATTACTTGACTCACTTGTCAATAAGAATTAATAATTAACCATGTTCAGGGATTCAATCAAGACCAACCTCGAGTGGACCTCATCCCTTGATATCGATTATACTCCAAAAAATGTCCGCAAGACCTCAATCATTTGCACCATTGGTACGTTGGCTCTCCTCTCTACTTTCTTTTTCTTTTTTCCCTTTACTTCATGAAACCGCGTTGGCATGAATATCAATTGGCTTATTCTTTGTGTTCCATGACGTTGTTATTTTCTTAGGTCCAAAGACTAATAGTGTCGACATGATCACCAAACTTCGCCAGGCCGGCATGAACATTGTTCGTATGGTACGTTGACTCGAAGAAGGCGGATCGTTCTACTGTTTTTTTCATCAGTCTAGGGATATGTGAGAAAAAAAAAAAGGGGGTGTGTGTTCATTTTACATTTTACATTTTGGATCGAGGCTCATGAACGTCAGGCGTGCGATTTTGATTAATGACCGTGAGAAGTGTATCAACTCGAATTTCTTGGTGTCGGTTTATTCCGGGATCACTTTCTATAGTCTCTGGTCTTTTTTTTTTTTTTTTTTTTTTTATACATGAAATACATGGCGTATCACGGAACAAGTCCAATGCTTGCCATTTCGGATTAAATCGACAAATTGAATGAAAGAAAAAGGAAAAGAAAAAAAAAACCACCAGATTTCTCACTGACATGGGATATGACAAGAAAAAAAATCACTATGATTCAAAAACCGGTGACGTCTAGAAACAGCGTGTCTAACTACGTGCGTTTCATTCTTTTTCCACTGTTTAATTATAACGGTTCTATTAGAACTTTAGCCACGGTTCGTATGAATATCACCAGTCTGTTATCGATAATACCCGCAAGAGTGCTGAAGGTACAGTTCATGGATATAAATATGATATATCTGCGTCAGATTCAGATTAGACATGATATGGACATTGGATCGTGTCTTCCCGTGAGACCAATTTTCTTTTCATTTTTGCTTTGCCCGCATTCGGAAATTTTTCTTCCCACATTTTTGTCCTGCTGATCTCAATTGAGCCCTTCTATCCTTATAAGCTTTTTTTAAATTAAAAAAAAAAAAAAAAAAAAAAAAAAGTTTTTGATTGTTCATACCTTGTTTTTCCTCACGATTGTACCCGCTGTACTTACCTATGTGCTTATCAAACAACCCATCTTCTTTTTTTCTTTTTCTTTCCTTTTTTTTTTTTTTTTTTTTTTTTTTTTTTGACTTGTCTGATACGATCTAGAGCATCCTGGCCGCCCCGTTGGAATTGCTCTTGACACTAAGGGACCCGAGATTCGTACTGGGTTGATGAAAGACGATGTCGAAGTTCCTATCACTGCCGGCCACGAGATGATCTTCTCTACAAATGACCAGTACGCAGAAGCATGCACAGGCGAGGTCATGTACTTGGACTACAAGAATATTACCAAGGTCATCTCCCCAGGTAAAATCATCTACGTTGACGATGGCGTGTTGTCATTCCAGGTTCTTGCTGTTGAGGGAGACCAAGTCAAGGTCAGGGCGTTGAACAATGGCAAGCTATGCTCCAGAAAGGGTGTTAACCTGCCCAAGACTGAGGTGGATCTTCCTGCTCTATCAGAAAAGGACAAGAAGGATCTGCAGTTTGGTGTCAAGAACAATGTCGATATCGTCTTTGCTTCATTTATCCGTCGTGCAGATGATGTTCGTGAGATTCGCAGGATTCTGGGCGAGGAGGGAAAGCATATCAGGATTATCAGTAAGATCGAGAACCACCAGGGTGTCAAGAATTTCGACGAGATCCTGGAGGTTACAGATGGCGTCATGGTCGCTCGTGGCGATTTGGGTATTGAGATCCCTTGTGAACAAGTTTTCATTGCTCAAAAGATGATGGTCTCCAAGTGCAACTTGGCAGGCAAGCCCGTTATTTGTGCCACTCAGATGCTGGAGTCCATGACTGTGAGTATTTTTTTTTTTTTTTTTTTTCATAACCTTGCTTAAAAGTAGATATCGTCATTTACGAATAGACTACTAACATACTGTTTGGCGCCGTATACGTTTACTTTTGTTTAGTACAACCCTCGCCCTACTCGTGCCGAAGTGTCAGATGTCGCGAACGCTGTTCTGGATGGCGTCGACTGTGTCATGTTGTCAGGAGAGACCGCAAAGGGATCATATCCACTTGAGGCTGTCCGCACTATGGCTGATACCTGTGTTCTTGCAGAGTCTGCTATCTGTTACCCACCATTGTTCAATGAGCTTCGTATGCTCCAAAAGCGCCCTACTGAAACCACTGAAACTGTAGCCTCATCAGCCGTCTCTGCAGCGCATGAACAGGATGCCGGGGCGATTGTTGTCCTCTCAACTTCTGGAGACACTGCTCGTTTAATCTCAAAGTATCGTCCACAGGCCAACATCATTATTGTGACCCGCAAGGCTTCGACCGCTCGTGCGATTCACTTGTCTCGAGGCTGTTATCCATTTATCTATGAACAACCCAAGGTGGATGATTGGCAGGAGGATGTTGACAACAGATTGCGTTGGGGTATGGATCAGGCTATTCACCACGGTTTGTTGAAATCAGGCCAGCCAGTGATCGTCATCCAGGGATTCCGTGCAGGATACGGAAACACCAATACTATGCGCATTGTCGTCGCTTAATCCCTGTTATCTAAACTGATATATTTTTTGTTAGTAAAAAACACACTCACATACCGGTGAGATCCATGTAGATATGAATTAACGCAATAAACCTCTCTTGAAGAGCAGTGGTTGTACCAAATATTGTGTACCGTAGTAAGCTATTACATGAATGACACGATAAACAGGTTAAAGGAGAGCTGGAGAACAGGCATCGTCACGCCCTTGACGTATCCGTCATCAATAATGCAATCTTCTGACTTAGGGATATAGGGAGTCTATAGAGGATGTCCACTTCCATTGTGTCCACAGTGAAACAAAGCCTGCCCACTTTGTCAAAAAAAAAAAAAAAAACCACAGTGCTATGGTAAATCTGCGGCACAGTACATAAGTCACGTGCTATATTTATAGTAAACTTGATAAAAGCAGCCTTCATGATCTCCTTGTTGATGTAGTTTCCATGACCGATTGAATACATTGGTCATTATTAATCCAGATTAATTTTACACATTTACACATTGAAACCCGGCTTAATACCCTCCTACTGCTGTCTCTCTTAGTACTATTGTGTTATACTTTATTTATTTATTTTTTTTTATAACCTATGGACCGGCCGAGCAACCCCCTGTATTGGAGCACCCGCGAAGTCTGTCAATGGCTTCGCGAGACCTTTCAATTCTCCGAGGAGGTTCTTGAGCGTTTCCAAGGTAGAGAGCTGAATGGAAATAAAAGAATAAAAAGGAAAAAAAGGAAAAAAAGGAAAAAAAGGAAAAAAAGGGAAAGAAGTAAAATAAATGTCTTACGACGACGATCTTTTTCTTTTTTCTTTTTTTTCTTTTAACTTCAAAGAAAATGACGTAGACGGGAGTGTGCTCATTGAAGACCTAGACCACGAAGCACTCAAGACTGAGTTCGGTATCAATTCATTTGGCCAAAGGGCAAAGATCCTCAAAACCATATGGAGATTACGAGGTAGTTATGCATTATTGCGATTAGAAGACATATCTGGTTGATCGCATGAGGTAAAAGCTACTGCAAGTTGCTATAATCTAACGTAAGGAACGTTTAACCTCATTTAATGTCTGTATGGACGTATAGGTAATGCAATTCATAAGACAGCCGAAGAAGCGGGGCAGCAAGGAGTTGACGGACAGAACGCTACAATCAAAGGGACTTTGGGACTGTCAGATACATCAATGCAATCACAGGGCCTTTTCGGATCATCAACCGAGACAACAATGAGCACAGGCACTTCTGTGCTGAATATGCATGATTTGGAAGAGGCATTGCCAACGTACACACACACACTCGCAAAGAATAACCATGACTCAGTTTCGTCAGGCATAAATGACACGGGCATTGCTAAGCGTCGATCAGAACGCGGTGACGCTGAGCTCAATGAAATCCCCTTGCTGAAGGAGCCGCTCAAGGTGTATCTGGACGGAAGTGAGAAATCCCTGAGAGGTCGAGAGAACCGACCACGATCACGATTACAATCTCAAAATATCAAGAAATCCTTTGCAAAAATGGATGATATCTCGCTTGGCGAAACTGACGGAGAAGACGGTGATGAAGAGGACGATGATGCAAATGTAGAGATGGATAATGCATATACAGATGAGGACGACTTACCATTAGCATTGAGGGTCCGGAACTCAAAGAAACTGATCAATAATGGCCTGGTAGGGGACCTTCGCTCTACCGGTATGAATCATGTTGGCATCAAGAGATTCATGCCAACTTTGGTGCCTACGGCATCGCAACACATGTCCATTGGGATCCATTCAGCGCTCTCCTCAACTGTATTTAATCGCTCTTCATCGATTCCAACGCCACAGGACCTTGAGCCTGTTAATTATATCCAACGCCGTCAGAAACCTATCTCGGCACATAGTGACAGCAATACTGTTAGTAAACAAACCAAACAAACCATAAAGAAGGTTTCATTCTTCTCTCGTACAGGAGCGAGTATATCCGATATCTTTTTCAAAAATGATGGAGCACTTGAAAGCGACAGTGATGACAATTGGGCTGTCCGCCCATCCTACTCGCCACAAAACCCAATCCCCGAAGGCTACCGGCTACTCGTTCAGCGGAACATGAAACGCATCTTACGAAGCCCTCCAGTTCTAGAAACCCTTGACCACATTGTATATGCACCAGTGAGACGGAGGCAGAAAGATGTTCCAGTTCTAGTCTTCACCAATAATGGCGGCACTGTCGAAGGTACATTTTGTTTCTTTTGTTTAACTGACAAAAGCTGTTTCTGATAAAGTAATATTGAACATGTCTCTTTCTGTAATGGCGAATTGACTACTGACTTCTACCTGATTCTGGGATGCTCAAATCCCTGCTAATAATTTAGTCCGCCCGTCTACTTGGGATGTTGTATTTAAAAATAAAAGCAAGGAATCATCATCGCTATGGGTAGACTTGAGCCAAGGCGAGCAAGATCTTACCTCTATAGACTTCCGCAAATTCAAGGGAGGAGTAACACATGATTTGCAGTCGCATACAGTAGAAAATGGCGATGACCCTGTGTTGCCATTGTATGGCGAATCAGATGCGTCTGAATATACAACGGACGAGGAGCTATACAAGCAGGTCGCAAGAGAAGAGAAGGAGCGACTAAAACCGCATCCCAAAAAATCTGAAGCATCATCATCCAAAACAGTAACAGCGTTAAGTCCTGCTGATGCTCAGATCCTTATTCAAGAATACAAGGCCACTCACAAAGAAAAATGGGAGATTTCCTCAAAATTAAGATTAGAGTCCCGACGTATGACCATTTATGACAATCTATTGAAGAGAAATGGAAACCCTGCTAGTGCCATCAAGTGGATACAGAGCCGAATTAATGAGCTTGCTGGAAAGCGACTCACGAGCATCGTTGATGCGTTTATGGATACTACTTATAAGAATGCGAATGAAATTCATAAAGCGTGCAAAGCCATGGATCGGACGTTGGATGAATTATGGGCGTGGCAATGGAAACTGGACCTTATTCAGGGGCCATTACCATCTCTGGTAGGAGCAGAAGATGGGACAAAGCACGATATTGAGGTAATATCAAGTAAGGACCCGCCACATCCCAGAGCAGGCTCACCATCCCCAACTATTCAGAGTTCAGACTCAACCGGACATCGAGAGTATATTCAGAATTCCGGAAAGGATGACACCGATGAAGAGATTATGGCTGCAGAGGAACGACGGCAGAAGGAGCTTGATCGACAGTTCATTGACGACTCTGAGCTTAATGTCGATATACAGGATGGTATTGATAATCTGGCAAAAGATTTTCGACGCAAAAAGAATAAGCAGAGGGAAAAAGGAGAACCAAAAGCAAAGCCTGAGAATGGCAAAAAAGCTAAAGAAGACAGAGAGGACATGACGCCCACTACCTCAACATCGTCTTTAAATTCACCCAAGGAGGGTCTAGAAGATCCAAATGATCAGCTCAAGGAAGTAAGACGCCCAACAGGTCAAGGCGCATCGTCACAAACAGAGACAACGCTAAAAGAAGGCCAAACTCTAAACTCTAAGGGAATGGACCAAATCCAGAGCGATGGATCTCTTGATGGACTTAGGATTATAGATGAAGACATCGAGATGCATGATGGGGCTTCAGACACCTTGCCGCAAACGATTTCGGACATATCTGCTGGAGATATCAGTTATCACGATGAAGAAATGGACAACGACCTGGAGTTGAATTCTGATGCGTCATTAAATTCAGAAGAGCCGGAGGAGTCACCTACAGATGAAAAGGAAGAGGACATCCCGAAATCATCAGTATATCGTGAGATGCGTTATCCTACCTGGAGAAATACCTTGAGGGATGACGATGCGCTCATAAGGGAGTTGCGTTTAATTCGAAAGGATGTGAGCCGCGGGTGAGTTATTGAGGATTACTCACTACTATTTTATTTGATGCTTCAGATTATAGATACTGTGAAGAAGATAATTAATTTTTTATTTATTTATTTGATTTTACTTCTTTTGCAGAAAAAGACTCAATCATCGTGGGACTTATTTATCAGCCTGGCAGGAATATACTGAATGGATTGAGTTGGATTGCGGGGATACCATTTCTTTCAAAGACTTCTTGGCTTGGAAGGACGAAGGTAACACCACTAAGGAATATCGTAAGAAGGCAAGAGAAGCGGCATTGCGACAGGCTGAAGAGGAACGACAGAAAAAAGCCGAGCGCCGTGAACAGAGAGCTCGTGAGTGCAAGGAGAAGAGGATGGTCAAGAAACAAGGCTTGCTGCGTGCTAAGATGGAGGCAATTAAAGCTGTTAAAGCTACTAAGGCCACTAAGGTCGCCAAGGCTTCAGTTAATAAATCGATGGCGGAACAGGAAGAAAAGGAAACAAGAATGGAGGAATACCAAAAGGATGAATTGAAGAAGGTCTCGGCTGTGGTTGACAAGGGCACGGCCCAATCTGAAGTAATCACTATTCAGAGCGATTCAAGTGAAGATGACACAGTGGCTGTAGATCGGCAGCCTAGTGTCGCCCCTTCAAAGAACCATTCGATGAGGAATAGATCAGAAGATCAGGATCTCTCATTGTCTGATTCCCATAGTAAGGACCCCAAGTTGGCTCGAAAAGCCCGAGGAGCAACTAATCAATCGAACTCATCCAAAAGAAGCATTGACAGCGGTGAGGATATGGCGACTGAACCGCTAACAATTCCACAACGCCAAACCAAGAAGCGAGGCCGAATCATTCGGAACCGGTTTGGTGATTCATCAGATGATGGTTCGGCTCTTTCTGGTGAGGACGACAAGCAAGTCAAGTCCGTTCCTAAGCGTAGGACTGTTCAGGTGATGCGAGAAGAGGCACCCGACGTCCTAAGGCTCAGGAATGATGCACTTAAAAATGAATCAGAGCTAAAGAAGCGTATTGCAGATCAAGAAATGAGAGCCAAAATTCGTGGAACGAACGGATCGCTTGAGAAAGACGAGGTTCTTATAAATCCTGGGCATAAGAAAACAGAGCATCCCGTGGCTATTCCGGGGTTCCTAGCGCGAAAGCTTAAACCCCACCAGATCGAGGGAGTGAGATTCATGTGGAAGAACGTTGTGATGTTCGATGGCGGATGCATCCTTGCTCATGCCATGGGTCTTGGCAAGACCTTTCAAGTTATTGCTTTCCTTTATGTATTGTTAAGGGAAATCCACCAGGGGAACAAGGATGTTCCTAAGAAACTCGAGGTAATAGGGCGAGCAAGGCGAATTACTTATAGTCTTTTCTATTTAATATGAAGTGAAGGGTGTATATTGTTATTGATGTAATCTAAGCTTGATATGATCATTCATAGGAGGGTCGAATCCTACTATTGATGCCACCTATTTTACTCTCAAATTGGGAGTATGAATTCAAAAAGTGGATCACGGAAGGTGACGAGTCTATTATCAAGATCCATAAGCTGCGTAAGTTTATTAACCCTTTTGAGCAAAGGGACGTGTCAGCAGTACAACTTATTACGGTTTAATCTATAGCATTCTAACTTTTCTAATCTCCTTGGAATGCTGCAGCACTCAAAGTTAGGACCTACACTAGTCGAATTGCATGTCTTGAGGAGTGGCACAAGGAAGGAGGTGTACTCCTTTTAGGTTACCAAAAATTCCGCGACTTGTGTTCTGGAGCTGGAGTAAGCCCTGAAGTCGCCGAACGATACAAGCAGCTAATACTTCAGGGCTCATCACTTATCATTGCAGATGAAGGGCACGCGATCAAAACCTCGACTGTAAGTCAAATTGCTTTAATCTGGAGTGAATCCATTATCGATCAAAGGATGACCTGGCTCTGTGAAAGATTAATCCGTTTTTTTTTTTTTTTTTTTTTTTTTTTAATAAAAAACTAGGCCAAAATCGCTGCCACCATCAAGAATGTAAAGAGCACTTCTAGAATTATCCTTACGGGATACCCGCTTCAAAATCGATTAGAAGAGTACTGGTGTATGGTCGATTTCATTCGACCAAAGTTTTTGGGCGATATTTCGACATTCCGTCATAACTATATCCGGCCAATCAATAATGGTCTATATCCTGACAGTACCTCTGTGGAAAAAAAGGTCAGTCTCTCATTCTCTCTGTCCCTTTTTTTATTACTGTTTTTTTAAAATGGGACCTCATATAACCACCCTAGACTACTGAACACTTCGGCTTTTCTTTTGTTTAATAACGTTAAATCTTGCTAGATCTCTGCGAAAAAACTCAATGTTCTTGCTGAGTTAATCAAACATTTCGTGTTTAGGTATGTTCTTTCTTTCTTTCTTTTTTTTTTTTTTTTTTTTTTTTTTTAACTAAATCAAGGAATTTTACTTTGGACATAATGATTGACATGGTGTGGCAACTATTCTGAATCACGGTATTATAATAATAGGAGAGATCAATCTGTACTGAGAGCGTCGCTTCCTAAGAAAACCGAGTTTGTTGTTTCATGTAAATTGAGCAAGATGCAGTATTTCTTGTATACAGTAAGCAAAAACTTGTCATTTTACTCATATATGATTCGAATTGGTTAGATTCTGATATGTGTATTTCGAATTGACCGATTTGTTTTGTCTAGTCTTTTATCGCAACAATCTTTAAGAATGACCAATGGGATGGTGGTGTCCTCGGAAACGGTCATATTCTTCTCACCATATGCAACCATCCAGCAGCATTCAAGGTAAACGGCGGCGACAACAATTATTAATGAAACACTTCGAGTTAATTTATGTAATTTCTTGGTACGGTTTCATAACGTTAAAAATCCAATTGCTAGGCATCATTGGCTGCTATGAAAAAACAAAAGGACAAGCTTGCCAAGGCCAATGCAAGTGCGAATAGCGGCGCTACTGAATCAAATACTTCTGTGCCATCTACTGGAGTAAAGGGAGTTCCGGTGGTCATTGACGACAGTGAGGATATTGAGGCTGAGAACCAAATGGAGCGTGCCCTAAGGTATGTCCACTCCCATCTCCTCTTTTGTAGAAGACATCCCTACCATTGATTGTTTCTTAACCTTCTTCTTACATTCTTGTCCGTGTACATTAGCCAGAACAAAGAAATTACCTCAAGTGACTGGAGTGGAAATATCATTTGGGAGAGGAGTATGCTATTAGCTGGTTCAGAGAGCAAAAAAAAAAAAAAAAAAAAAAAAAAAAAAAAGAGGAAAAAAACTAACCACTGTTTAATATTTGTAACCAACTAGATGTTACTGATATTTCACATGGATACAAGATCAAGATCCTCATGGACATCTTAACTGAGTGCAAGGTCTTGAAGGAAAAAGTTCTCGTTTTCACGCGTAGCATACCTACACTCGGTATGGTTTCACATATTTTGAAGTATAAATGCTTTATTATAATTTATTCCTTGTTAACAGTGTCGTTCTTCTTTTTGGCTATTGACCGTACTCTCGTCAATCGTCAGACTTCATTGAATATACTGCCTCAGAAATGAATTTCAAATCTCTTAAGCTTGATGGTGATACAAAGCATACGGTAAGCTACTATATACATGTACCGATTTGAGTCCTATCGTGTGTTAGTACTCGGGCAAAATTATGTCCGGTAGCTGATGGTCTCTTTTGTTCTTTATAGGATCGCCAAGATATGATCAATGAATTCAATGATTCAGATGAGCTTGATCTTTTCCTTATTTCGTCTGGGGTAAGACCATTTTTTTTTTTGTAAAAAATATATATAAAAGACATATCGACATGTTAACAAGAACCTGTTGGCATTATTTATTTTATTCGAAATTGGCATCTGTAAGGCTGGTTCTCAAGGAATCAACCTGGTGGCTGCAAGTCGCGTGGTGATATTCGATGTCGGCTGGAATCCAAGTAACGATGAGCAAGCAATTGCTCGCGCGTTCAGATATGGCCAGACACGTAAGGTGTTCGTGTATCGTCTCCAGACATTCGGAACCTGGGAAGAGAAACTGTACAAGACGAATCTCCACAAGTTAGGCTTATCGAATAGAGTGGTGGACAAGAAGAATCCTATTAAAGGCTATACAAAGCTAGAGATGAAGCAGTATTTCCAGCCACCACCCTCTACTACGCCTATCTGGGCTACAGAAGAGAATATTGAAGCATTGTTTGCAAAGCCTGACATGGAGGACCCGGTCATGCGCAAAGTCATTGAAAAGTAAGCAACATTTTTACTAAAGTTCAAATAACCTTGCGTTGCTTTTGAAGCACTGTTAATCTTCAACGGCCCCAACTGACACTGATCAACCACCTTCTTTTATACTAGCAACCGCGACATACTAACGAGGGTCATACCACAGAGTGAACTCGTTCGTGAGGAGGTATCAGACTTGACAGAGGCAGACATGCTTGAGATTGCTAATATGATTGAAGAAGAGAAGCGACGTATCGGAGGGTTCGAGGTACCCACTACGCGCCCAGCCCCGCAGACAAGCGCACAGCAGCAGCAGCAGCAGCAGCAGCAGCAGCCTGCAATGACATCCGTAAGTCAGTCACTGTCACAGCCACAAGCTGCTTCGAACCAACCAGGACACCACTGGCAGCAGCAAGCAGCCCAACCTGTACCAACTAATCCAAACAGCCCAATAGCCCATATGCGAGTGTCTGCATTATTGCAGGCTTCTGAAGCAATATTAGCGCAGCGACAGCGCCAGAGCGCTATGGCCTCTGCTGCTACCCAACCACAGCCTGCAACACAAGCAATAGGTTTAGAGCTAAGACCTCAACAGCGAGAATTTTCAGAACCGTCATCCAAGGAACAATGGGACCAGTTGATCAAGGTCCGGCAAGAAGAGATGGCCAAGATGCAGTCGGAGGCATTTGAAGCTGCACGGATTCGACAGGCGACTTTGGGGTCTACATCAGCTGCAAAAGCAGCAGGGTCTCCACGGGCAGGGACAATTGGTGCTGCTTCACCAATCAGGTCGATCCATATGCCCAAAACAGCATCACCTATAGCAGCAACTACACCCCTTGAAGCAAATCCATGGACCCCTTTTAGAGCCTTGGATCCCACTGGCCCCAACGCCGCCAACCATGAAGGTTTATATACTTCTAGCACCTCTAATACGTATATGCCCAGTCCCAATCCCTCCCAAATGTCTAACGGGTCAAGTCCGATGACCAACAAGGACACAAATAGTCCGAATGTTACAAGTGATCACAACAGTGGCAGTGTGTCAAGACGCATGACCCCTGCAGAATATGAAGCGCTCTCACAGATACGACCCCCACCATCGACGCCTCAGCCTCCTTCGACAAGCTCTCTTACCACATCTTCATCCGGCCCACTGGTTGGTGCTACTTTTAGAAGTGTTTTGGAGCGCCACTATGGACCAAAAAGGGGAGAATAAAAAAGGATGCATATTATTTACCTCAGCCAATAAGATTTCTGCCCACAGGGGGCAATGTTTGAGCCATGTAAACAATAAAGGCGAAGTAAAAGCAGCTCTATTTATTTCAGTGCTGTGTAGGGCAGACTGATTCCTCTCATTCTCTTTCTTACACAGTAGCTTGATTCGCGTTGACTTGATTGCATGGGTATTACCTGGGCATTGCATACTGGACATCACATCATTAAACTTTTCATTTGCGAGCTGGTAAGAATGCAAAAGAAAACCTTTTAACAAATGAATTCTTGTTATTTATTATATTTTATTTTACTCCATATAATTTAATTTTTTATTCAATGCTGTAAATACCGCCATTATTGCTATTTAAATTTATAATCTATAGCAAAAAGAAAAAAAAAGCAATTCAAGGCAGATAGGAGGAAGAAGTGAAGAGCAAAGGGCTTTTTTCTTTTTTTTTTCTTCGATTGTCATTGATTAACCCATCTACCCATTATGAACGAGCCATGGTATCAGGGGCACCGCCCTAGCGGCAGGGAGCAAGAGGAGCGAGGGGATTATAAGTCGCAGGGCAGTTTCCTTGAAGCAATGCAACGAACCAGGAATGATGAGCACTTTTCAGAGTTTCTATTCGAAATATTCCTCTATGAACTTGCAGCTAGACTGGGAACGAGCTCAGGCGCTTCAGCTGTAGTACCTCTTCAACTTCTATTGCGATCAACCTCGCTAGCGGCTTCATTCATGGCAGAGTACAATGCCGGGTCCGAAGCAGAAGCGAGGAAGACGAGGGGCGAAAGGTATCAACCAGAGCCACAGGGACAACCCAAAGACACTCCAGAGTTCTGTCAAATGTTTGTTGCCACCGCTCCGTATGCTTTATCGCCTGAAAATGTCTATCGTTATTTGAAGGACGAGTGGCGAGTGAACCGACTGTTCACTAAAGAGATCAAAGTCAACAATGTTACTTGCACATTGCCTGAACTGACCCCAGAGGATCATAAGCACTTCCAACAACAATATGCAAAGATCAGACCAGAGTTCCAGGATCGATTCTCGGTTATTGTTGATGGCTGTCGCAAGTTTATATGGTACCATCAAGGATCAGGTGGTGGTTCTGTGCTGATGAGCAATGATATGGTGGGAGTTGAGAAGTACACGAGCAAGTATAATGCAGATTTGATCAAGAAGTGGAAACTGGATGAGAAATCTAAATCATCAACTGCAGTTCCGAACACTGTAAAATGTATGACATGCAACCATGTTACTTCAACTCTACCATCATCAACATCAACATCAGCATCAATGCCAGCAGAGACGGCAAAATCAGCAGAAACAGCATCAATCACTTTAAACACTCCATCCGCAATGCAACCTGCTTCCACTTTACCTTCTTCACCATTACCAGTGTCATCATCCAAGCCAGCACAGGAAAAAGGTATCGGTGCATGGCCATATGCTTATAAGAAACACATATCCGTATAAAGCAAGAGATGCAATCTGAACTCACCCAGAGCAAAGATATAATAGGGGTACATGAATGCAATCCCCTTCGTAACCAGTTGTTGTCAATTGCTATAGATACTTTCAATGCACAGGAAGCCGAGCGGCCCCAAAAGCTAGAACAGGCTCGACAGCGATGTATTTCGGAAGCCAGGAAACAAGAAGAGGAAGCAGCATTATTGAATGTTCGGTTGATGATGGTCTGTCGTTTTTCCCAAGATTTCAATAGGAGCCAAGTCGCAATCCGAGAAGCAGTTGAGTATGCGAGGCAGAAAGCTTCTAGAGAAAATGGCAGAAACAACAAAAAGAGCAAGAGCCATATTAATGAATTACCACAGACACCAAAGGAGCAAAAGAAGGCAATGCAAAAGCTAGCTCGTGATAGGGCTCGCATTCAGGATGTAATTGATAAGTACCATGAACTCGACTTTTTCTTGGACATATATGTACGTCTTGTGCATATTAAAAATGTCGGACCAGAGGGTTCGCAAATCGACATAAGGAAGAATAGCAGAGTGTTAGAATATCGCAAGGGTATTCGAAGCTTAATTGGAGCATATTGGAACAGCTCTCAGCCTCTTATGCCTGTGTTGAGTTGGGTTCTAAGGAGGCTTGTTGTAGACTATGACGAATTGAGCGTGGAAGAAGCCAAGAAGCTATTAAGGGTCATGGATGAAACCTCCATCGAGGAAAAGCGGGCTTTCCTCATCCAGCAAGGCCACCGGCTCACACGCGGGATCACAGAAACCATGTACGCTTATAATGACGACTGGAAAGACAAGCTTGATCCTTATGCGGCAAAAGTATTTGGAGTTTATGACGACGATTATGTGAGTTATAGTAGTGATGACGATTATGAGGGATATAGCAGTGATGACAATTATGAGAAGTATAGCAGGGATGACGACAGCAGCGAAAGCGATGATGTATTCTATTCTGCAGATGAGGGGAGCATCTCAAGTAATGACCATGATGAAGATGTGGATCTAAGCTTTCCAGACTTGAAGGAATATAGCACCGAGGATGAAAAGGAAGGAACAAGGCGCATACATCAGCAGAAGCAGGAAGGGTTGGGAATGCTGAAATCGCTGAAGGAGGGGGAAGGAGAAAAAAAGAAAGAGCACGAGCGAACATCTGAGGTTGACAGCATCGTCAGAGAGAAAGCAGGAGCAGAGGGGGCTGCCAAGGGAAAAACAGAAACTGGGCAGACCGTTAGAGAGAAAGCAGTGGCCGAGCGGATTGCCAGAGAGAAAGTAGTGGCTGAATGGATAGCTAGGGAGAGAGCAGAGGCCGAACGGGTCGCGAAGAAGGAAGCAAAAGCCGAACGGCTTGCCAAGATGGAAACCGAAGCTAAACGAATTGCCAGAGAGAGAGCAGTGGCCGAGTGGATTGCTAAGGAGAGAGTAGCTGAGCAGGCCGCCAAGGAGAAAGCAGAAGCTGAGAGAATTGTCAGGGAGAAAGCAGTAGCCGAGCGGATGGCCAAAGAGAAAGCAGAAGCCGAGCGAACCGCCAGGCAGAAAGCAGAAGCAGAGAGGACTGCTAAGGAGGAATTGGAAGCCGAAAGGGCTGCTAAGGCAAAAGCTGAAACCGAGCGAATCGCCAGGCAGAAAGCGGAATCCGAGAAGCTTGCTAGGGAGAAAGCAGAAGCAGAGTGGATCGCCAGGCAGAAAGCAGAAGCTGAGAGGATTGCCAAGGCGAAAGCAGAAGCAGAGAAGATTGCCAAGGCGAAAGCAGAAGCAGAGTGGATTGCTAAGGAGAAATTAGAAGCCGAAAGGGCTGCTAAGGCAAAAGCAGAAGCCGAGCGCATCGCCAAAGAGAAAGCAGAAGCTGAGAGGATTGCCAAGGCGAAAGCAGAAGCAGAGAAGATTGCCAAGGCGAAAGCAGAAGCAGAGAAGATTGCCAAGGCGAAAGCAGAAGCAGAGAGGATTGCTAAAGAGAAAATAGAAGCCGAAAGGGCTGCTAAGGCAAAAGCAGAAGCCGAGCGCATCGCCAAAGAGAAAGCAGAAGCTGAGAGGATTGCCAAGAAGAAGCTGGAAATAAAAGCGCTTACTGAGGAAAAGCAAAAGGCAGAGCGACTTGCCAAAGAGAATAAATATACCGAGTGTGTCGCTAGAGAGAAGGAGGCCAATCAGGCGCGGCAAAAGGCGAAGACGCAATCGGTTATCGGCTCAGAGGAGAGTAATGAAAGAAAGAGGTACATCAAGGACTTGATGGGCTACGAAAAATGCCTTGCAGAGCTGTGGAAACAGCACAAATCTATCATTTCTCAAAAAAAAATCACTGAAGTCACGAAAAACAAAGCGGATATTGCATATAGCGCTGCAAGAGAGACCATGCTCCAGGCGATTAATACAGCAAGGGATCAGTATAATGGAGAGATCACAATGATGCGAGATGAGCAGAACGAGGAGAAGAAAGAACACGCTTTAGGATTCACCTATGTACGGAGTACAACTAAGAAGTCAGTGAAACCCTTTGATCCAACCTGCGTGCCAGCCATCGTTGAAGCCACAAAAGCCCTGGCTACAGCGCAGAGTATGAGGGACAAAGCTATCCAAAAGTACAAGCAAATAATAACTGAAGAAGAGCGAGTAGCGAATCAGATTAAACAGCAGAAGGCAGGTCTTCATGGAGTAGAATTCGCCAAGAAACGATTTGAGGCTAAGATGAAGAAGGAGAAGGAGAAAAAGAAGGAAAAGGAGAAGGAGGAGGAGAAGGAAAAAGAAAGATTGAGGCAACAAGCTGAGCGAGTTCCTGTCCGACTATCCATTCCCAAAGATACACTCTTTTTTGATTGGCAAGGTATCAACCTGACTCTGCCACTATGGATATTTCCCTCCCGCGTGGAGAAGGAAATGGATGCCAGAGTTGATGCGTTACACTCTGTAAGTATTCGTGTAACTGAAAGGAAACCACCAAATAACTTCATGTCCACCCTAATTGTTTTCTTTTACATTT